>NW_019154147.1:8713436-9128440 GCF_002288905.1 Enhydra lutris kenyoni
TTTTTTTTTTTTTTTTTTTTTTTTTTATCACGAAGGAGCCTTATGTCAAAGTCTTTTCCTCTCTCTATTGAAATGTGTTGTGAGGTTTTTAATTCGATATTCATCTGGTCACTGGGTTTTCTAAAACCTGTCTTGAAAGATTTGTTTAAGTAACATGATGACTTTAGTCCAGACTTAAGCATGCTACTCGTAGGGGGAATATTTGAGGGAGAATTTTTTAAAAATGCTACAATCAAATTTGCATGTGACATAGTATAAAACATATTCCCAAAGGAGCTGGAGAATCAGATACAATAGTGTTTAAAGGAATAGTACATCTTGACTAAGAGTGCTGAGATAGCTCAGTATAAGAAAATATACAAGTATTATTTTTTTACTTTTATAAGTCAAAAGAAAAAAGCCTAAAGAAGAAGAAGGATGAGGACGAAGAGGAGGAGGAAAACTGGTTACTTACAATCATCTATTGAGATATTTGGCCAAACTTAAATTTATAATAACTTAATACATTGAGGTACTAAACACACACCCTTGGCTTCTACCCGCTAATGCTAGTAACACCCCCAGGTTGACAAAGAAAATGCAAAACAGGATTTTTACTCAGCACTGAAATACTAGAGACATTCCTTCCAAAACTTGGGAGCTCATCAGTTCTACCATTGTAACCATTACTCAACATGGTTCCGAAAATCTCAACAAATGCAATTACACAGGAAAATTAAAATGTGTAAATATTGGGAAAGGAGAAAAAAGTATTACTTTTACATGATTTAATTGTCTCTCCTGGTAATCCAAGGGCCACATGGAAAAAAGCTAGAATAAAATTTCCTATAAGAAAACCCAAAATGTTGGGGTGCCTGGGTGGCTCAGTCGGTTTAAGCATCTGACTCTTGATCTCAGCCCAGGTCTTGATCTCCAAGTCATGAATTCAAGCCCCATGTTGGGCTCTGCACTGGGCGTGGGCCCTACTTAAAAGAAATACATATCCCGTACATTAGCCATATACAAAGGCAGAAGACAATGGGAAGCATGCATTTATAATGGAACCAAACACCGTTCCAGGGGCGACAGACACATGAGAAGATGTACTGATAACACCTGTGTGACGCGGTTCAAGTTAAGCTAAATAACGCAGAGCCTAGTAAGGTGTGATATGCCTCAAACTTTGAGGACTTCCCCATAAAGCACGGTGCAGATAAGTCCAGATTTGATGAATTCACAAAAGCTAAGTCATAATTCTTCTTCATGAGAAAGACGTGTAGTGCCTTGGGAAATAAGCAGAGAAAATCCTGGCAGAAGGCCAGTAACACCTTCTAATTTGGAGGTGCGAGTCCTGGCAACTAGTGGAAGAATCGGGATAACTCTGTCTAGAGACCTCCTTTCCTCTGCAGATCAATACTGTTCAGAGACAGCTGTAGGCCTGAGAGGAAGCATTACAAGCCCACGTGTCAACCGCGAGACTCTTTCCAAGTGGCCCATGGCCTCCTTGAACATTTGGCACCTCCTCCAAAACAGAGGCTTGGGCCCTCAGTAGAACTAACAAAAAAGACAATTATTTGACAAGGTTAAAAATAGTAATAATAATAAACCAAATGAAGACAAATGACATGTTGAATATATTGGTGACATAATTAAATGTTGAGCTAATATAATTAATATTAATATGCTAGAACTCCTTACAAATAAATTATAAGACACCCAGTAAAATTGAGCCAGTATCTCTAAATATATAGTGTGTGATTATTGTATATATATGCAATTGTATATATATGCAATATATACTTAAGTATATATATATATATATATACTATATATAAGTATATGAACATGCAACAAATATATTGCAATATTGTATACATCCATTTGCAATAATCACACACATACACACAGACTCAAAAGGACCAGTAAGTGAAAAGATGTTACCTTTCACTGGTAATCAAAGACATTGGTATAAACCCTGAGATTTCATTTAGCCCATCAGTTGGCACATAGATTAAATATTATAATACTGCAAAGAATACATCTAAGGCTGGTGGGGTGAAAATTGGAACAACTTATCTGAAGGGCGGCTTGACAAATATTTCAAAAGTCTTTATGAAATGTTTTTATGCCAACCCAGTAATTCCACTGCAGGAAATTTAATCATTACCACATAGCACAGAGTTAGCTCCTAGAATGTTGACCGTAGCGTGGTTTGCCGGGTGAAAATTTGGAAACCATTTCCATTCCCGACGGTCTGAACTGGTTTTAAAGGGTTCGAAAACCCCCTTATAAATAGGGCAGAGAACTCTTTGGAGTTCAAAGAAGAGCTGGGTGACAAGCTCAAAATGCATCCTAAAACACTGCTTTATTCACACACACACACACACACACACACACACACACACACACACACACAGAAGCCCACAGAGGCTAACGTAATTTTTCTCTGGGTGATGCATTTTTTAAAAAAATTATTTAATTTATTTTATTTTTTCTGGGTGATGCATTTTTTAAAAAATTTATTTAATTTATTTTATTTTTCCTGGGTGATGCATTTTGATCCTCCTGTTTGTCTTTAGGAGCAGAAGGGATACAAGTTTGCAAATAGACAAAAATGGACCCCATGCCATTTAGGAAAAGGCAGGCCAGGTGAAAAGGAAACCAGCGATTTCTGCAGGACCGAGCCCAAGGGGCCCCTCACCATCGGCTCACATCAAAGACAACATGTCACCCTCTAGACCTTGCTGAGGGAGGAATTTGTTTAGTTTGGACTTGATTCACTGTGTCAAGAGAACTCCCTATTCTCTTCCTGAGTGGCCCTCGAGGCTCTTGCGGCAAATAGGAAGGGCAGTGTAGTAGATAATGCCTTGCTTGCTCAAATGCTTAGCGACTAGAGTCTCTTGCTCTTCATTGGGGAGCTCGTTGTTTGGACAGCAATCAAATCAACCCTGAACAATGCTTCTAACCAAACAGACCCACGAGGTGCCCGCTCGGACGAGGAGCAGCTTCTTGAGTGATGGACGGCCCATTGTCTGCCTCTTCAAGGCAGCCGAGGACATCCGCGAAGGGCAGGAGAGAGGAGAGGAGGAGGCGTTTAAAGGGCAGCCCAGGCTGAAATGTGGAGTCTACCATCCTCCCAGATTTGGAATAAACATCGATTCCAGCCCATTTTTGAGCAAAAACTTTATAGACAGATGGAGGCACAAGAGGGGTGGGTCACGCAGATCACGCACCATTTAAAAAAAAAAAAAAAGACCGTGGCAAGTGGCGCAAGTTCTTAAAACCAATGCCTCCTCCTTGGGTTTTATAGCACAAAGCGTTTCCCTTGTTCTATCTTCCATCTCAGTGATCACCCTGTGAGGGAGTAAAGTGTAGAATTATTTGTCTCTTCTTCAGGAGTAGAAACTGAGCCTCAAAAATGTAAAGGAGGGGCCCAAGGTCACATGTGACAAAAGTGTGACAAAAGTGGCAAAACAAATCCCAGAATAAGGTTATTTCCATTTGGGTGTTTAAAGTCACTCTTTAAGGGGCCCCTGGTTGGCTCAGTCTGTTAAATGTCTGCCTTCAGCTCAGGTCATGAAACCAGGGCTGCAAGATGGAGTCCCAATTAGGGACCCCTGCTCAGCAGGAAGTCTGCTTCTCCCTCTCCTCCCTGCTGGTGCTCTCACTCTCTCAAATAAATATATAAAATCTTTTTGGAAAAAAAATAAATAAATTCACTCATTAACAGTGGGAAGGAAGTTGTCTGAAGGAGATTAGAACACCCCAGGCTGGGACAGGACGTGGAGGGACAGGTAAGGGACTGCATTCTATTCTGGTGAAATATATTTACAGCGTCTGCATGACATCGCTGACTCCGCTCCCTCCCTTTCTTAACTAATATGTATTGATCACCTATCGCTTGTCGGAAATCGGGTGGGAGATTTCACGTGTGTGCATATGAGTGTGTCCAGAAGATGGAGCGACTCTCAAAACATTACATTTCAATACCATGAAAGGATAGCTCTTTCCTATTACTACTGACTAAAGCCTTCTTCCTAACCCAGAGGTACGTTTTAAGTACTAAATCTGTTATTTCTAAGTATAAATTGAGAAACTACTACTGACTGCAGACATCTGTACTGAAAGAGATTTTCAGCTTGTATTCTAAATTGTAGAGAACTTTAGAGGTAGCGTACAGATGCGGTAATGCATGTAGCATGATTTGTTGGTGAAAAGGGGGGATTCGTAAATGTTGAAAGGACAGTTTTTCTGGAAGGCCAGAAAGCCACACGCAGCAGTTTCTAGCAATCTCAGACATGCTGCCATCATATGAAATGATCTGCACCCTGGATGTTTGCTTACGTCCTGGCTTACGGTAGCAGCTGTCATAATCATCCTTCAGATTTTATTTTCATTAAATTCTGATGGCACTATCTTTAGAACATTCATTCTATCAATGTATGAAAGTATTTTTTTATGTAGATAGATGTGTGGCATGAAGATAGACAGCTCTAGGCAACGGAAAACTATTAAATAATTTTTTAAATTGCAAAAGCAATAAATGCCGATTATAGAAAATGGTAAAATATGTAGGACTGGGAAAAAAAAAACAACTAAAATTCGTTGTATTCCCATTATCCAGAAATACTACTACTAACCTTTCTTTTTGTGAAGAGGCTCCATGCCCAGGGTGTACCCAGTGTGGGGCTTGAACTCAGGACCCTGAACTGAGACCTGAGTTCAGATCAAGAGTTGGACGCTTAACCAACTGAGCCACCCAGACACCCCACCACTGTTAACAATTTGATTATACCTTTCTGCATTATACTCTGTATGGTACCTTAAATTCTTTTTTAGGTTAACATGTAGAAAAAAAAATACATTCTCATTATTAAACAGCCCCAAATTTTCCACCGTATGGATGCCATATGGATACACCATGACTTGTCCATTTTCCTATATTTATTAGCATAAACTTCCAGCAATGGAACTATGGGGTCAAAAATTGCAAACACTATAAAGGCATTTATTTATTTATTTATTTACCAAAAAATATATATATTTTTTTAATCAAGTCTCTTAAAATACATGTTTCCAGTTATCCTTCAGGAGGATTATATTCCGCATTCTCAACAGCAGTAAACACGGGAGAATTTGTCTACCTAAAACTCAACCTGCACTGGACTTCTCAAATGTTCGCCGGAATAATAGGGCAAAATGATTTTATTCACATTCAAATTTTTCATTTCGCTGATAACTGGCAAATGGCCTGTTTATAACCTTTTTTTTTTTTTTTTGAGGATTTTATTTATTTGAGAGAGAGAAAATGAACAGCTGGGAGGGGCAGAAGGAGAGAGAAAGGGAGAAGCAGACTCCCTGCTGAGGGGGAAGCCAGATACAGGATTGATCCCGGGACCCTGAGATCATGATCTGAGCTGAAGGCAGGTGTTTACTTGACCAGAGAGAGAGAATCTTAAGCAGGCTCTATGACCAGCATGGAGACTGAAACGGGGCTCAATTTCAGGACCCTGAGATCATGATCTGAGGCAAAATCAAGAGTCGAACACTTCACCAACTGAGCTACCCAGACTTTATGGAAAAGCCCAAATGGAGGGAACTTTGGATCTTCCCACCAACATCCTTTACCCTGTGAGTGGGTCACCTTGGAAAAGGATCCTCCAGTCCCACCCAAATCTTCAGATGTCTGCAGCCCCATCTCAAGGAGGTCCTCCTGACCCAGTGTTGCTTCCAGAGAAAAGGAAGAAACTGTCATGCCCTTTCTTATTTTTCTTCAAAAGTCACATATCACCGCCTCCTCCATGCTCTCTTGGTCACAGAAGACTAACCCTGTTTCAATGTAGAAGGAGATCACAGAACACAAACACCAGAAGGTGAAAACGATCAGGGACCATCTTGAAAGTTACTGTCAAAACCTGCCAGCTCCTCTGTATTATTTTCATTCTCCCTACCTTGTGGTGATAAAAGGGAAAAAATAAAACACAGAAGCTTCTAAGTGACAGAGCTAGGATTTAAACTTAGGACCATTTGCTCCAAAGTCTATGCTATTTCCAGAGCACAGTGAGCTTTAAGACAGGTTACTGTATTTGTATCTGCAGGGTCTTTGGAGGAAGGGCATGAGGCATCAGGAGCCCCAGTGTAGCTTGGCTTTTCAGGGTTAGTCAAGGGCTGAAGAAAGGTTTTAGTAAAGGCTAGTTGAGCTGCATTGGCGTCTTGACCCCGTAGGGGATGTAGGAAGCAAAGAAATAGAACTGAGCCTGGGAATGAGCTGAATGTTGGATGGGCAAGAAAGGGTGACTGAGAGTAGAGTCAAAAAGAGTAAAATGTTGGAACGAAGGCCAGTGGGGTTCCCTTTGGCCAGTCACTGCTCTCTTTAAGGGGATGTAGAGCCTGTGCTTATGGGTGTTATATTAGGAAAACCTCAGTTTGCCTCCTATGAGTACCCTTTACCTTCATGCAACTACTATATTCATAGCACTTCTGATACCATATTTGGTTGGGGGGCTGGGGAGGTTTCCACAACAAGCACTTCTCTGTGGCAATAGCTGCGTGTCCTACTATTCAACTCAATTCTGACACTGTCTATATCTTGAGACAACATCAGGTCCCACAGGTTAAGGCTCAGTCCCACAAGACTGCCCCCCATTTCAGATGACAACCGCAAGTAGTAGGTCTCCAGGTTACCCACACCTTCTGTTCAACTTATTTGTAAATAAGAGGTTCCCAAGAGCACTTCCTTGGGTTTGATTAATTGTGAGCGCAGCTCATAGAAGTCAAGGAAATGCTTATATAGGTTTTATCAGTTCATTAAAGGACATGATAAAGGATACAGATGAACAGTCAGAGGGAGAGATACAATAGCGGAGTCTGGAAGGATCCGAGTGCAGATGTTTCCAGCCCTGTGGAGTGGCGTACATCACCCTCTTAGCACATGGATATGTTTACCAGCCTGGAAACTCTCCAAACCCTCTACTATTGGAGTTTTTAATGGAGTCTTCTGAGTGTATGCATGATTGATCTTCAACTCCATTTCTAGTCCCTCACCCACTCTCTGGACAATGGGGGATGGGCTGGGGCTGAAAACCCCAAGCTCCTAATCATGGCTTGATCTTTCTGGTACCTAACCTTCAGGTAGAAGCCATCCAGAAGCCCATCTGGAGGCACCTCATTAGAACATAAGACACTCCTATCATCCTGGTTTCCATACAAGGGTTTCAGGAGCTCTGTACCAGCAATAGGCACAGAGATGAATACACACATTTTCTGATACCTCATGGGAGTATCGGAGGGTGTATAGCAATAACGAAGACAGTAGTTTCAATCAAATTGTGTTTAAGACTACAGTGGGGCTTAGGGTACAGATGCCACCGGATTCCAGGTGGGTTGACTTCCCTAATTAAAGGGGCAGTTCAAGGGAACCTGGGTGGCTTATTTGGTTGAGCATGCAATACTTGGTTTCAGCTCAGGTCATGATGTCAGGGTCCTGAGATCCAAGCCCTGCATTGGATTGTGCACTCAACGCAGAGTCTGGTGGAGATTCTCTCTCTCCCTCTGTCTCTCCCCCGACTCACAATCTCTCTAAATAAATAAATAAATAAATAAATAAATAAATAAATAAATAAAAATGTTTAAAGGGTTGGGGGGCAGTTTGAATGCTGTCCAAGTGTGATGGCACACAATGATTGTGTCTCTATGGTCCCCCTGATTAAAAAAACGAAAAACAAAAAACAAAAAACAAACCTTGTCACATGGCACAGCCTCGAAACAGACCCATTACCCTCTCTTCCACGTCTGCACCCTTCTGAAGCTAGGCTTGCTCTGGAAAGAACTCAACCCCTCTCTTCTGATGTTTTTCATTTGGAGAGCTAACTGAATTTTAATTGTGATTTGTTTGATCATTATCTGCTCGGGGGAACAGCACGAGCCCCTGACGTTTCCCGTGGAGCATACCCCTCCGAGAACTTCGGAACCGGTGGGAAAGTTGATATTTTCAGGGTAATGGTGTGGTTGAGGCTCTATTACCTGCTTTTAGCTTTGGAGAAAATATTCTTTAAATGGAAACAGATTCAGCGGGCAAATTGCAAACCTCTAGTTCTAGAGCTCTTCTTCCCCATTAGCCAAGGCTAAAAGGCAGGCCTGGAAATCCCTTTTCAAGAGCTTCCAGTGACACAATTTCATTTTAATGTACTACAAGTCCTTACGGGCACATGCTTGATTTCATGTTTCCCTCTGAATTTGTGATGTAAAGGAACCCAGTGCAACTTTTAACTTGGCCAGCGTCTGAACGTCAGGCTGCTGGATCCTGAAGTCAGCCATCGGTGGAATGTGCTCTTTTCATCTCTCCTCTCTAAATCTACTTTTTATTTGCCTGCATAAAGGCATGAGAGTCCCTTTAATGTGATGTGGATAAAAGCCACAAGAAAGAGATAAAGCATGGAGCATGTACTGGGCCCTTAGGGGTAGAGAGAGCAAGGTGTTTGGGATGGCTCTTTTCACCAAAGAAAGGCGCTTGGCTAGTTGAGACAATTACAGACAAGACAACTGCGGTCTCATTTGCATTAATTGAGGACTATCCCATTGTTTAGACGGTTTCACCAATAATACGGGTGTGCATCTCCGACCCATAGTCGCATAGGCGATTATGACATCGATGGAGAAACAAATAACTTAAACGTTGTTTCAAAGCTATTTGCTTTTGGCTCCACCTGTTCCCTGGGATCACCAAGCATGGCTTAAAGTAGTGTGTTTGCTTCTAAAAGCTTCTTGCTTTTCCCCTTCTTTATCCAAGGCCAAGAATGTAATGCCGTTGGCTGGGTGCTGTATCATCTTGGCATACATTCCTCTCTAGCCACTGCCTTGGTATTGATTTCAAGGGCCTGATGTGGGTTTGCCCAGTGTGCCCTCCCTTGTTTGACTGTGTTCCATCAGCCCTATTTACTACTTTTAAGACCCGCAGAAGGAACGATTTATCCTTCCCGTTAAGTTTAGGAATGTGTCCTTTTCACATTACATCAGCAGTAAGGGCAGATGAGAATTGTATTAAGGTGGACAGACTTCTCCCTTTATATCTTTTGGGTTCCAAAGTCGAGTGGAGTGGAATGAGATCATATTCTATGGGGAGAAATCCATAAACTTTCACGTTTTTTCCAAATGCCTTGCTTTGTCATGAAGCTTTCAGCATCTACCCATTGCCTAGATGGGCAAATAGAGACCTGTGAGTCCAGCAATGCGATAAAACCCAAAGGGAAGTTCCTGGTAATAAAATCCAGGAGAATTTCTAACACCCTATTAACGAGCTGCAAGCCTAAGGCTTAATGGAAAACCAAGCCCCAATAACTTTTACCTTTCATTCAAATTAGGGAGAAGCTATTTTGACATTTGTGTAGCCCCAGAGAGATCTCGTGCTTGTGAGCTGGGCTTTAAAATATTACTGGACATGCTCCATCGAGTCTTAAGGTTTGGGCAGCATTTTTCCGAAAAGCAGAACATTCAACACATTTCTCTGAAAATTACCCTCGTGAACTCCAGGCTGCTCTATGAACGCACCTTTGCCTTGCCTTCTCCTGAGCCTTATTCACACACTCAAGCAAATAAGCCGCCCCAAAGGACTCAGACCACAAATAAAAGTCAAGGGAGAGGCCCCCAGCGAGGCCCTGGCATTCCCACATTTCCATATTTCCAGATCTGGGGTTCTGTGTGCAAAGCATGAACTCTCTCCCCTGTGCGGTTCCCGTCGGTCCGCCTTTCTGAGCACTGAGATTTGTTGCTGGATAATTCTAAATGACCATCGTCCACTAACAAAGCCATTCTATTTAGATGTGGGCAGATGAGCCAGAAAATGGGTGGTTCAGGCAGATTTCACGAGGCCTAATAAATCTTCAGTAAATTACAGCTCTTCCCCCGCCTCTCCCCTCGTGGGCTCTTTGTCTTGCTAATACACATTACGCCCTGCCTGGCTTCACGCTTTCAGGCATCTCGGAGGTGAGGTCTGTACAAAGCTGCAGATGTGGACATGGAGGAGACCTTTGCCCCAAATGTTAGCCATTAACATCAGCGTGGCCCACAGAAGAATTTTACTGCGGTTCTCGGACTCAAAAGACGGCTCTACTCACAACTTGGGAGCTTAAAGTGGCAAGGAAAGGGAGAGAGGCCGCCACTGTCTGTTTAAAAATGGTGTATTTCCAGTTCCTGGGTTTCAAATATGCAGAGCGAGAGCCAGGGGCGTGGCCTTGTTAGTTACAAGAGCAGTACAGTCGCATTATTTAAAAAGTGGCATGCGGAATGGTGAGAAGTGAAAAGTTAATTACCTTCTCTGCCGACATTTTGATAAGTAATGTTACATTTCTCACATATGCTTCAGGAAAATGTCTGAGCACATCCTTGCCTGTGATCACCTTTGAAAAAGGAACACACGTAAATGAGACTTAACTATCTTGCAGGTTCCTTTAGGCAAGATAACTAGGAAACTGGGAAAATATACTGGGAAAATATACATGATAAAGAACTCATTTCCTTCGGGCATAAAATACTCTTATAACTCAGTAAGAAAATGAATAATTACCCTGTGGGGGGAGAAATGGGCAGGATACATAAAGTAGCAGCCTACAGAAAAAAAGAAAAGTAGTCGGTGAAATTCGGCTCCCTTAGTGGAATAAATGTATTAAACAATGAGCAATCATATTTCTCCTATCAGATTGGCACAAACTTATAAGCTTACTAAATAGGCAAGAAAACAGACAATGTTCTTATAATTCTGGCGGGAGGATCTATTTTTGGACAGTGGTGTGAACACGTCTCAAGTGAAACATGCATACATCCTTTGACCCAGCGACTCCACTTTTGGTGTTTATCTTACTGACATGACTTTGTACAACTCTACAAATATATGTGCCAGAAAGTTTAATTACAACAGAAATGGGAAAAAAGAGGGGAAAGTCTAGATGTGCATATATGAGGGAGTTTACTTTTTATTTTTTTACTAAAGGGTGTGTGTGTGTGTGTGTGTGTGTGTGTGTGTGTGTGTGTGTGTGTTTTGGGGCAGAGATGGGACAGAGGGAGAAGGTGAGAAAGAGAATCTCAAGCAGACTCCCCACTGAGCACAGACCCCGATGCAGGACTCGATCTCATGACCCCGAGATCAAGACCTGAGGCGAAACCAACAGTCAGACACATAACCAACTGAGCCTCCCAGGCGCCCCTATAAGGCAGAGTTAAAATAAAATCAAAATATTCGTGAAATGGAATGCTATGCCTTTGCTTAGAATAAAATCCACGTGGCAATTCAAACAGTCAGGATAATAAAGACTTTTATTCCCAAAGATACCCTCACAGCAGATACCTGCCTCCATAGTACATATATGGTGACTATTAACTGGTAGAGGGAACCATCCCAACATGGTGGTAAGGAGAGCTGACTCTGAAGTCAGCTTTCCTGGGTCAGGATTTTGGGTCAACCACTTTGTCTTGGGGTGAACTTAGACAATGTGCTTAAACTCTATCAGCCTTAAAAATATATAAAATGAGGGGTACCTGGGTTGCTCAGTCGGTTAAGCATCCAGCGCCTGGTTTCAGCTGAGGTCATGATCTCATGGGTTGGGAGATCAAGCCCTGTGTCAGGCTTCATGCACGTATATATAATGACAAAAATATATATATAAAATGACAGTAATAATGCCTTTCTCACACTGCTGTCTTAAGTGATACAATGTACATAAAATGTTAAATACGGTGCCCTGCTCCTACTCTGTTACACGCTCTGTTTATAAGGGATGCAGCTGCTGTCAGCTGCTGTTGGCTGCTGTCATCCTTAACTGAGGAGAAGTTGCACCTGAAAAGCACACAATGCAGGCATATGGAATGACATGGGGACTGGGTGATCTAGAGGAGAGATCCAAGGCACCAGCCAGGGTGATAATGGCACTGTATGTCTCTGATTCACTTTCTCTGGACAAACAGTGGTACCTATGCCAGAAACAGCATCCTGTCCACATGGGAAAAAGATTCTATGTACTAAATACTTTGATTTGGGTGTATGAGCCTATCTCAGTCACCTAGTGCTTCTTCCTCTGTGTCTCTTTAACTACAAATTCAACTTCCAGATTCAAATGTGGCTTCTGAAGGTCCCATGACCTCAGCACCCTCAAACAAACAAGACATGATAGCCAAGTCTATTTGAAACTCTGAAAGGCATTAACATACACCTCACTACCCTTTGCTAGATGGGGACCCATCTCCCCCTACCTTGGGTTGCTCCCTTTCTTGAAACCTCACAGCTTCACTTCCTCCCACATGTCTCTACGGTGCCCTCTGCAACCTTGTCCCACAGAATTAACACCCACCTTTTTATGATCTTTTCACAAAACAGTTTCTCAGCTTCCTTATTGGCTACAGCTCAGGAGCACAAGGGCCACTGTGCCCTGAAATCTTGCAAATTCCATGTTTTCCTTGTGCCTCTGTTCTTCCATTGCATCCACCCAGGAAAATACCAAACTTAGGAGAGCCTGACCAAAACCTCGTCTGGGCAGCCCTGAGCATATGATGTCTGCTAGAAAAGGGACTTGCAACTGAGTCACAGGTAAGCAAGACTTTGAAAGCACTCTACCAGGAATTAGCATACATTTCTTGGTGAGCTGCACTTTCTGCAGGAACTGTTTGCGTAGCTTGACCACTGCTCAACCTTCGACTTCCACCACCACCATCAGACAAGACACCAAGTTCCACCACCAGAACGGCACCCTCCTGCATCTGTCCTGCATCTTCTGCTCTCTTCAGTTACAATGGAAGACTTTCTTCTCCATCATTTCTGATACTGACTCCTTCCTCTTTTTCCTTTTCAGTGGACCTCATCTCTTCTCTCAGTCCCATGCTCTGTCCTTACTTCCTCTCTATCTTGCTGCCCCTGTCTCTCTCTTCCCCCTTGATCTCTGTCTACAGTATTCAAATATGCTCTGATTATCCCCATTTTCAGGACTATCTCACTGCGTCCTGCTTCTCATAAATGCACACCATCCCTCTCTCTTCCATCCAGTCCAGCACTCCACCATTCTGCTCAGACTGCCTTGGATACAGTCAGTGATGCACTCCATGTGGCCAAATGGGAGAGACTTCTCAATTTTAACTTTTGCTCCCACTTGTCTCCTCCATCTTTCTAGAACATTCCATTCTCCTGGATTCCATGATATTACCAACTTCTGATTTTCTCCTACTTCTCTGATGTCTACTTCTTGATTGACTTTTCAGACTCATCTTCTACTCAATCCTTAGAAACTGGAGCTTGCCCTCATTCTTACTCTATGCTCTCTTTAGGCAAATTTTCCAGTCTTTTGCCCTTTCATATGCTCAAATTTTTTTTAGAGAAGGAGAGAGAGAATCTCAAGCAGACTCCCCATTGAGTGTGGGGCTTGATCTCACAACCTTGAGATCATGACCTAAGCCAAAATCAAGAATCAGACGTTTAACTAACTGAGCCACTCAGGCACCCCTCATATGCTCAATTTTTAAATTACTACTGTTATTACTACTATTACCAATAAAACTAAAATAAGATTTAAGTTCTTGGCACCTACTAGCTTTTTAGTCATTTATCATGAGGATTCTATGTGAATATTCTCCCTTACATTAAAAAGGAAGCAGGCATGGAAGGCTGAGGAAATTTGTCCAAGGTCCTACAGTAAGTTATGGGGCTGAGACCCAAACCTAGGCTACCTGATTCCAAATATTCTTAATCATTGTGCGATACTGTTGAGGTCCCAAGTTCACATACCAAGCCCCAATTTATATCTCCAGTCCAGACCCCTCTTTTGAACTCCTAGTCACATAATAATAAGCTGCCATTGTGCCATCTACTTCACTGAATCATCTCTACCTCAATGTGCTTGGAGTTGAATGCTAAACCCCATCCTCCCCCCAAAACTCTCCTAAGTTTGCCTTTGCCTTGACTTTTCCATCTCAGCGGATAACACCATCTTGGGTCAGTTGCTCAAACCTGGATTCATTGCTGACATCTTCCATCATCATTTATCCAAAGTAAGAGAGGGAGAGGAAGAGAATTCTCTCCTGCCTCATTCCTTTCTCACTTGGACCATAAGTATAGCTTCCTAACTTACTTCCTACATCCTACATCCTCTCCAGTCTATTTTCTAACAACTAAATGATCTTAAAATAATGCAAATCAATTATGTCATTCCCTTACATAAACTTCTCCGCAACTATTTAAAGATAAAGTCCAAAATTATTCCCATGACCGACTGTGCTCTCTGTGACTTGGCTCCTGCTTATCTCTCTAGGCTTGTTTCTCAAACTCTGACAGACAACAATCCCCTGTGACCCTGGTCTCCTGTATTTCTCCCATGTGCTCTTCCTACTTCAGAATCTTCTAGGTATCTTCTTTCTGCTAAATCTCTTGTCCTTGTAGCAGCCCAGGTGAAATTTCTTCCTCATTGAGTCTCACTGCATCTTGCAATATCCTTCATAGCATTTATCACAATCTTGAAATCATACGTTTATCCATGTACATAAAGACAAATATAATCTTTCCCAAGAGACTAAGTAATAAGTGCGAAGGATGAATCTCTTGAAAACTTTTGTATCTGGAACCTGGCATAACACTTAAGAGGTAATTGACACTCAATAAATATTTACTGATCGATTAAATCAAACGAAGGCCTGATGGTGTACTAAGCAGAAATATAAAAGCCTTCAAGGTCTAAATCAAGGGCTCTCCAATCCCATCTATCCTGATCCTGCCATCCTAGTGCTTGTAGGCAATAGCTTTGTCTGTAAATGGGAACAGTTTCTACCAAACAGAGCTAATGGGAGCATTAAATTGCCACATATATGAGAAAGCATAATACCATGTAAATAACTGACCTCCGTAAACACTAGTATTCTTCCTCACTTTCTGTTACTCTCCAGAAGCTACTGCCATGCTGTTTAAGAGACAGCATAATAAACAGACAATTTAGAAAAGTATTCTCTATATGGATACTCTTAGAAGCTGGAGGTGGAATTAAAGGCCTTCCCTTGACCGAAATGGAATACACAGGTTCTTTTAGAACTATCCCACCCAATTTCTGTGTTTGGAACAAACAAACAAACTTCCTTTGTACTCTCTTTTCAACTGGATCTTAGCTTAAAAGTAATCTAGGAGATCTAAACCACACATAAACCCTGGTAAGTAGATAATGGTCCCCAGCAACTGTCAGTATTTCTGGAAAAGGGGAAGATCAAACACAAAAAGGATTTTCTCTACTAAAGCTCCCATCTATGAGTTCTTCTTATATTGCATCCTGCCGGGTAGTTACAAGAGATAGGCTAGGAGCCTACATCTGCTTCTGAAAGATAAACTCAAGATAGTGTGATTGAGTGTGGATTTTCCCCCCTTATTAGTCTTGTCAGACTCCAGCTTCTGAATTTATGGGGGGGAAATACAGATATCTAATGGCTTTAGGAAATGTTAGCTGGAAACATGACCTCCTTTTGGTACAGATCTCACCATCAGTTAACTACTAATTTAAGATTCAGCAAAGGGAAATAAATTCAGATCTCAGTGACAAAAATTGCCTTTGGGGTCTTTCATCTTTGTTGTTAATGCTAATGGCTAATAAGGGGTGCAGAATCCTTAACCCAACTCTGTCATTTTTATGGCAAAGGGCAAATGGAACACCCTGGAGTTTTAAAGCCTAGCCACTACAGTGATGGTTTGCTCTTTTCTGTCTCCCCTGGATAGTTCACTTTAACTGCCTGTCCACAGACACCGCTTCTCATCGTGTCTTTGGTGCCCAACGTCTTCCTCTCCCAAGGAAAGATGGCTGCCCTACTCGTCCCAATTCATTTCATTCAATGAGATGAGAAAAGGACACAGCCAACATCCAGCGTCTCCACTTCTATAATGAGTAATCGAGGTGATATATCAAAATAAAGATCTTGGGTTTCTATTCCAATCCCACAGAAGGAAGGCACTTCCAAGGTTACATGAGCTGCTCGTGGCAGAGAGGAGGATGGACAAAATGTCATCGACTATCCATCACTATGGTTTGTCTGAACCATTACCAATCATAAAGATCAAAATCACTAACTACTCTTGTAACAGTAACAAAAATGCTAAGATTCTAACATGAAAGGGTATCTGAGAGAAGCACGAAGGGACATTCATCCTTTTGTTTATTCCACAAATTTTTGAGCTTGTGTCGTGTTAGATACTTTTATAAATGCTTAGAATGCATTGTTGTGCAGAAAATACCCCCTTCCTGTGTGCTGTTTATGCATAATGTGTGTGTGTGTGTGTGTGTGTGTGTGTGTGTGTGTGTGTGTTAGAGAGAAAGAGAGTGTGGAGAAAAGACAACCAACAAAAAACTATACATAATATGTATCTTTATGTATCTTAAATAACCTGTTAGAAGGTGTTACAAACTATGGGAGATGGAATCTAAAAGAGAAAGGTGGGAATCTCGAGCCCAAAAGACATTATAGTTTTAATGATGGTAATCAGGGTAGGCTGCTGTGACATTACTGGTCAAAGGTAAAGGAGTTACTTGAGTGGATATTTAGGGAATATGCTCTCCAAGCAGAAGAGATAGCCAGGGCAAATGTTCATGTAATAAAAATAGTCCCTAAAAATGCAGCTGAGCTTTCTTGGGGGCACCTGGGTGGCTCAGTCTGTTAAATGCCTGCTTCAGTTCTGGCCATGATCCTGGGGTCCTGGTATTGAGCCCCACAGTGGGCTCCCCACTCACTGGGGCATCTGCTTCTCTTCTCCCTCTGCCCTTCCCCCTTCTGGTGCTCTCTCTCTCACTCTCTCCCTCAAATAAATTGATAATATATTTTTAAAAAATAAAAATAAATTAAAAATAGAGAATAAAAATGCAGCTGACCTTTCTTAAGATCGCTCTGTCCTTCCTGCTTCTATTCTCCTTGATCTAATGCTTTCAGAGATGTAGAGGAAAGACACAGGAGGCATTGACGCCTTCTAATAGGATTCCATCCTTATTAGCAATTGCTTGTGGCTTCACAGAAAGTGACTGGTGGCCCTTTATTATCTTCTGTTGAGATATTACTGGCATGTATGTAAGTTTTAGGTGCACCATATGAGGACTAGATCCACATATAGATTGCAAAATGATTACCACCATCAGGTTAATTCCTCTATCTCCGCACACGATTAAGATTTCATGCGCTCTAAACAACTTTCAAGTCTACTATAAACCTTTTTTTTTTTTTTTTAAGACTTTGTCTATTTATTTGACAGAGAGAGAGACACAGCGAGAGAGGGAACACAAGAAGTAGGGGGAGTAGGAGAGGGAGAAGCTGGCTTCCTGCCAAGCAGGGTGCCGGATGCGGGGCTCCATCCCAGGATCCTGAGATCATGACCTGAGCTGAAAACACACGCTTAATGACCAAGCCACCCAGGCACCCTACTACAAATCTTAATATTTACCAATCTTACAGGTAAAAACTGACATTGCATTGTTGACACGATAGGCACTTCTTTAATTATGAGTGAGAGGTATTTATTTATTCACTAGTGATACTTATTTTTGTAAACTGCTCATTCCTGCCCCTTTTATATTTTTCCATTGGATTTTTTTTCAATTAATTTTTATGGGTTCTGAATACCACAAAAATTAGTCCTTCATCACACTTTTCAAGTTTTTCTTTTTATTTATTTATTTGAGAGAGCGTGCACTCGCGCGTGCACACGCACACGCAGGGTTGGGGGAGGGGCAGAAGGAGGAAGAGAGAGAATCCTAAGCAGGATCCACAACCATCTGGGAGCCTGACACAAGGCTGTTATCTCACAACCCTAAGATCAGGACGGGAGCTGAAACCAAAAGTCAATTGCTTAACCGACAAGCCACCCAGGCGCCCCTTCTTTAGGTTTATATTCTTTCATATGTATCTATATATGCCTATATATATATAGCCATCATAATATATTTCTAGATGTACACATAAGTTCCTTTATATTTTCTTTACATCGTACGTCTTGACTTTGCATATGATATTTAAAAACATTGCTATACACCATGCAAGAATTTTAAATTATGTGGTTAAATTGAACAATTTTGGTGTAGAGGATTTCTATAAAGCTTAAACAGGACCTTCCACATAGGATGACTTAAAAAAAAAAAGTTTCCCAAATTGTTGGCTAGAATACTTACGGTATTTTTTTCAGTATTTACAGTTTTAATCAATTTGGTATAACAAGCAAAATAACACTCTATTCCTTTGCTCTATCTTGAACCTGAACCAGTATTATCCATGAAATATTTCAAAAGTGACACCCTTAGCATCTTCTAAATTCATACTTCTTTATGTATATTTAGTGTAAAATTAAGTTTAGAGGCTATTCACAGCATTGTGCAAACATCACCCTTATTTCCAGAACTCCCATGTATGTTGAGGCTAATTCTGAACTTGCAGTCCCCAAAGTAAGTGTACCTGTGTTTGTGGGTTAGAGCCTGAATCTTTTAACTACCAGCCCTTTACAATGCATTTCAACAGGCACATCAGTACATTTACTCTTACACTTTTCCTTTCTAGAAGGCCAGGAAGAATTAATTGTTCTGCCAATTCATTATCTGTAATAATGTGTTTGTCTCTTGCTTATTTTCCCATGAAAAGTAAGCCCTCTCCTTACAGAATTACTTTAAGTGTTTCGATATTTGCTTTCCTATCACCAAAGAATTACCTTAAGTATTTGGATGTTTGTGTTCCTGTCCCCTGAGGGAACAAGGCCATCACACATATTTTCTCTGTGTCTTGAAGGTGGACCTTCCCTACAGATCTCCTGTTTTCCACCTGTATTTTATCCAGGAACCACCCCCCCCCAACTTATCCAAACGTGGGCAGTGTTCCAGCAATTGCCAGGCGCTCTGGGGCAGGAGGTAAAAGGAGGTATAGGAAAGCACCCTTGTTCCAAATTTGGGCCCAGCAGGTACTTCATTGCAGATTATTTCTTTCATGGAGAAAGAATTAAACACGTTCTGTCCCACTCCTCTCCAGCCCCAACCCTCGTTTCTAAACTAAGGAAGCTTGTTTTGAACAGAAATGCTTTTCCACTGACTGAGGACAAAGGGGCATCTCCCTTACGTCCGTCCACTCTCACTCTCTATGGGCATCTACCCTAAGCCAAACCTGAACGCCAGCATTAGGACATCTGTGTCATTTACAGAGTTGGCCTCCACGTGTCTGCACCTGTCTGCATGCTGCGTGGCCCCGCCCCCTCCTCCCGTGCAGGTTGGGACTGCCCAGTCTCCCTGTCACGTTCCTAGACAACAAGCAAGGCTCTGTTCCACTGGCTTGCCAGTCCTCCCGCGACAGCCCTGCACAGGTGGGCGCTGGCTCCCCGCTGATAAAGTAGTAATGAGCACCTAATTATGGATAATTGCATAATGAAGGGCGCTCCTGCCTCTGCCAGTTCACAGCTGCAGCTGGTACCTGAAGGACTCCAGCTTGTGGCAACAGGTTCCTTTCTCCGTGAATCATTTGAGGGGAAAAGGCAGCATGCCAGCACACCAGCACGGATTAAATTATCAGCAGCAAGTCGGTGCCTGATTCCCGTGTCTCCAGGGCAGGATGGGGAACTTGACTCGTCATTCTCCTAATTATCCAGGGAGATTAGTTGGTGCACCAGGGCTCTGGACTAGTAATAATGGCTTCCATTTGGAGAGGGACTTGAATATCTGGGCTCTGCAAACACACCCTCCTGGGCTTCTATTAACCCGCTGCCCATGTGTCCTTTGCTAACCATAGCTCCCCTGAGCAGTAAAGTGCAGCAGCGTGGGACCCAAACGTGCCTGTTCGGGCAAGTCATCCTGGACATCTATTAAACGTGTACACTCCCCAACCCCTATCCGAAACTACCGAATGAAAATCTGCCAGTTGTTCCCAGGGCTGCCACTCACCATGACTCGGGCAAGTCACAATTTCTATTTGTCTTGGTTTTCCGAGCTGTAAGAGGAGAATGGACTCTCCAAGAGCCTAGAACATCATTTTTTATTTTTAAGCTTTTACTTATTTATTCATTTGACAGAGAGTGAACGAGAGAGAGAGAGAACATAAGCAGGGGGAGCAGCAGAGGGAGAGGGAGAAGCAGACTCTCCGCTCAGCAGGGAGCCAATCCTGGGCTCGATCCCAGGACTCTGGGATTGTGACCTGAGCTGAAGGTAGATGCTTAACCAACTGAGCCGCAAAGGTACCCCCAGGAACATGATTCTTTGACACCTGGCCCCGCTAGGTAGGAAATGTCACTGAACCATCCAATCTAAACCAATCGACCATTCTTGGGCTACGTGTGGTGGATTGCACTTTCCAGAGAATGCCTGCACGATCTCTCATTCCCTCCCCCTTGGATCTGGGTAGCCTCGTGATTAGGATGTAAAATGTGATGAAACTTCTTCCTGGTTCCCTTGGGATGCTGACTCTTGGAACCCACTACCATGTTGTGAGGAAGCCCAGACAGCCCGTGGACATGAAGAGACACCCACTCCACAGTCCTGGCTGAACACCAATTTGCCAGCAGTGGGGGCAGCCATCTTGAAAGTCAATCCTCTGGTTTCCAGTCAGGGGCTCCAGCTGATGCTACATAGAACACACTCATTGTCCACCACATAGCCCTTCCCAAATTGCAGCTCTGTGAGAAATAAAAAAAAAATTGGCGTATTAAGCGTGAACATTTGGGATGGATGGTTAGTCAGCAATAGATAACTGATAGCCCACAAGACAAGTGAGTGTGAGGTCTATATTTGAATAACGAAAATAAGGTGGGTTTGGCTGTTGTCAGGCCAAATTATGGATAAATTTAATGAAGTTGTGTTGGATCTAATTGGCCATGTTAATTATAAGAGGTGTGCCAGATGGAGGAGTTTAGAAATGACATTAGAGTCAAGTGCGAGAGTCAGGAGCCCACCGAGTTTACCCCCGTGTGAGCTAATGACATCCAGATTTAGGTCTGCAATGGTGGACGAAGGAAGGTGAGACAGTCCAGGCATTATTAAAATAATCAACAGGGCACATTGTCTGACCATAGAAAGGTAGAGATTCATTCTGCTAAGCCCTTAAGCTCAGCTCACTTTAAGAATCCTGGAACTTGGGACGCCTGGGTGGCTCAGTTGGTTGGGCAGCTGCCTTCGGCTCAGGTCATGATCCCAGCGTCCTGGGATCGAGTCCCACATCGGGCTCCTTGCTCAGCAGGGAGCCTGCTTCTCCCTCTGCCTCTGCCTGCCATTCTGTCTGCCTGTGCTTGCTCTCTCTCCCTCTCTCTCTCTCTGACAAATAAATAAATAAAATCTTTAAAAAAAAAAAAAATCCTGGAACTCTTGGGGCATCTGGGTAGCTGAATCAGTTGAGTGTCCAACTCTTGGTTTTGGCTCAGGTCATGATCTCAGGGTCCTGGGATGGAGCCCTGTGTGGGGCACAGGGAGTCTGCTTGGGATTCTCTCTCTCCCTCTCCTTCTGCCCCTTCCTCTGCTTACGCTCTTTCTCTCTAAATAAATTATATATATATAGGGGGCACCTGGGTGGCTCAGTGGGTTAAGCCTCTGCCTTTGGCTCAGGTCATGATCTCAGGGTCCTGGAATCGAGCCCCACAATGGTCTCCTTGCTCAGCAGGGAGCCTGCTTCCCCCTTCTCTCTCTGCCTGCCTCTCTGCCTACTTGTGATCTCTCTCTCTCTCTCTCTCTCTCTGTCAAATAAATAAATAAATAATTTTTTTAAAAAAATTATATATATATGTATATACACATACACACACACATACATACACACACACACATAATCTTAAAGAATCCTGGAACTCTTGACAGAAAATGGGAACATTGGAAAACTGGCCTGGTAAAAACTTTCCATCACTAACAGGTTGAGGCATGTTCCAGTCAGCTTGAATTTACTAAGCATTTCTCTCATGAATGAGGGAATCTGATTCTCACATCTGAGACATACAAACATGGGCCACCTGGAGAGGTTCAAAGGGGAGCATGCTGGTTGTGGTCTGTGGCACGCAGGATGGCCATCTCCTCCAAGGCCATGTCAAGTGGCATTTTCTGGTGACTTTGCCACTTTCAAGTTTGGATTCCAGACTCACGGGTTGAGAAACTTGTTCTTTCAGCGTACTGGGACTGAGGAGGGAAGGCATTAAACCAAGTTGGAAAGACTAACTGATAGAACCCATATTCTAACTTAGTAATTTACAGGGAGAGAGGTCGCCTTCCTGGAACCCACCTCTCGGCATGACCCACACCTTCCTTCCTTATACATATACATATACATATACATGTACCTACTAATACATAATCACAAATCTTATTGGGAATGAAATCAAAAGAAGCAGGGGTGCCTGTGTGACACAGTTATTTGGGCAAATGACTCTTGGTTTTGGATCAGGTCATGATCTCATGGGTTGTGAGATGGACCCCCGAGTAGGGCTCCATGCTTAGTGCAGAGTCTGTTTGATTCTCCCTCTGTCTCCCTCTGCTCCTCTTACCCTGCCTCAAATAAATAAATAAATCTTAAAAACAAACAAACAAACAAACAAACAAAAGATAGAAGAAGCAGCTTGTGATACTCTTTCATGATCCAGTTAAGATTGCCTGATGCAGGATTCCTCTGTGGTAAGATGGGTTTCCAATGCGCATGGAAACCACATCCAGTTGCCCAGTCCCTCCTTCTCTCTGAGACTGTGCCAAGATCTTTAGGGACCCTCCTTTCTCTGTACTTCATTGCGGGACTGCTGCACATCCCTTTAGAGTGATACAGTTTAGCTTTGGACGATGCCCAGGGTCACTCCGCTTTTCTTTCCTAGGGCCTCACCAGATGGATCATTTGTCAGTTTCACAATACTAATCGAAGCCGATCTAATGTTCACGTTTTTGCCAGGAGTAGTGCCTGATGGGAGTTCTGACCACATCCAATGAGAACCATCTTCATACTATGTGGACTGGAAAACAAAACTGAGATTTATTTTATTTTATTTTTTTAAAGATTCATTTATTTAATTTAGAGAGAGCAAGGCGGGAGGGGCAGAGGGAGAGGGAGAATGTCAAGCAGACCCTAATCTGAGCGGGGAGCCTGACACAGGGCTCGATCTCACGACCCTGAGATCACCACCTGAGCTGAAACCAAGAGTCAGATGCTTCACCGACTGAGCCGCCCAGGCATCTGGAAAACTGAGATTTCTGTGAGAGACTGATTTCTAAAGCAAGGAACGAAGGGGTAGTTGAAGATGGAAAGAGCCTGTCCAAGGGAGACCTGTGTGCAGGTGAGTCGAAGACTTGAGGTTCAGGCACATCTGAAGTGTGGGCATCATCAGTTGCCAGCTAACAAGAACCAGAGGAACGTAGACAGCGAGACGATAGCAGATGGAGAAGCAGGCAGGAGCAGTGTAGGTGACTGGCGCTGACGCCGGTAGGTCTGGCAATCCAGTTCCTTTGCAGATTGAAGCTTGTCTGTTCCCTTTTTAAGTTTGCTTGTTCTTAGGCAATGTCCCTGAAATTTGGGGATGTCAGGCAAACATATGCCAGTCTCGACAATCAGGTCTGTGCTTTCACACGTGATTCCCTACACAAAGATTTTTTTTTTTTTTTAAGCAGCAGATGAATGTGTCCATTATAATTAAAGATGCATTTAAAGGCAACCCCGGGGAGTAGGAGTTAAGCAATTCACTAAAATTCAGATGCTTTGCGTTTATCACCGTTTCATCTAATCTTGGTGTTCAGATCTAGAGTAGATCAGAATGTTTTCGGAGGGATCGGAAACTGTATCTTGAAGTCTCTTGGGATCGCATAAAAATTCAAAACAGACTTCTTCGTAAAGCTTCTCCTCACCTTCTAGAAGCGTTTCTCAGCCTCAACCCTAGGTCACGGGTTCACTCAAAGAGGGATGTGGAAACTGTAGGACAGACGGATTTGCCCTTCTTTTGTAGATTAGAGCCCCACTGGGCATCACTGTGAGATTCCACATCTTTTCCCCTAATCAGAAGCTTTTCTGATAATTTTTTGATGCCAAGAGGTAGGAAGCAAACTTTGTGTTCTTCCCATGGCACTTGTGCCAAAAATTACATGTCCTCACATGAGGGTAGAAACCCTTTTAAGACTCAATTGAATGACTTCCTTCTGATAATCAGCTAAATTTGCATCAGGAGGTGTAGGGGAACCTGACCTTTTGGGGGCACATCTAAAAATTTCCATTTAAATATGAACTTAAGGCACATTATTTTATTTTATTTTTTTAATATTTTATTTATTTATTTGACAGACAGAGATCTCAAGTAGGCCGAGAGGCAGGCAGAGAGAGGAAGGGAAGCAGGCTCTCTGCTGGGCAGAGAGCCCGATGTGGGGCTTGATTCCAGGACCCTGGGATCATGACCTGAGCCGAAGGCAGAGGCTTTAACCCACTGAGCCACCCAGGCACCCCAAGCTGTTATCCTTTTAGTCCAAAAATGAACACCAGCGAAATTAGGAAGTGTCTAAGTTCCATGGCTGACTAAAACAGGTAGGAGGTTTTTTTAAAACTTAAAAAAGAAGAACACAAAAGCCTAAAAAAAAAAGAAAGACGACTTTTAGGTGCAGACAAGTCCCTCAGGTAGGCTAATTTCTAGTACCTTCATGAAGGTTCCACAGACTCCGCATTTTTCAACAGTTAAGCTTTTCCCAGTATGCTCACGTATCTCCCGGGGGTGATGAGAGCCTCCTGCCCAGCTAAAAGATAGAAGGTGTTTACAGAAGGACCACAGAAACGTCCCATTTGGCAAGACTTCCAGAAAAGCTATTTGTGGCTGTTCCTTCCCGAACTTGACACCTTCCCCTGAAGGGATAGGATCACTGTGGCTCACTTTTCTTAGGGTATCTTTCCTGCCCCGCCCAGCACACAGGCCTTAGAATGGAAATAGCTGAACTCCTAGCAGCTTGTCCCTTCCTGTCACCTGCAGACCTCAACTCAGGCTTTGTGGGGACAAGCAACCTGTCCAGTTTCTCATCTTTCTGTACCCCCCTCCCAAATCTATCTTCTCTCTGGGGTTCCTGAATAAAAGTCTCGGCGGGGTGGTGACACTTCCTCCAAAGGTCTCAGGAACGCTCCTCCTCCTGCTATAAGCATCTCCCCCACCCCCCATCCCCTGGCACGTGTCCTTTCTTGCAGACATATTTGAATGCAAATATGCCATGGCACCAACACACCTCTGGGACTTGCCGTTTTTCCAGGACAGATCAGGGTCCATGAACAAGCTTGGAGACCTCTAGAAAGGCAGCTTCTGCTCTGGGGAAGAGCCTTTCAACGGTGCTGTACTGCCTTGTGAGCCCCAGGTGAGTACCGGCTCACAGAAAGTCCTCAGCCACTGGAGAAGGCAGTGGTGTTCAAAGAGGAGAAGATGCCATTGACAGGTTCCATCAGCATCTGGGTTATCACAGCATGCCTGCGCACCAGAAAAGATTTATTGCCTTTGGAACAAGATCTAAAGCTAAATACTATAATCATTTCAATCACCAGTTATTAAATCCAGGTACAGCGTGGCACACCACTGTTGTGCTCGTGTGGAAGGCGTGAGGGGCTGGCAATTCTTGTAGACTCCAAAGCAACAGATGTCTGCCCCCCGCCCTTGCGCAGAGCTTAAGAAACACCAACCACAAAAGCCTAAGCCCTGGATGTCTTTAACACCCAGTTATTGTGCTGCTTTAAGGAACCCCATTAATTTGCAGTGATCACAGTGTGTACAATGTCAGGAATGGGACAAAATAAACATGGTAGTTCCTCTTGGGCTAGGAGGATAGCTCAGCAGCTGGGGACATGGGGAGTGGCTTCCTGCACAACCCCCAAGCCCTAGGCTCTACAGGAAGCTGAGAGAAGCATGTCTCTCTAAGGGGTGTCTATAGTGGGCCCTAATGTATGATTCAGTTCTCACTCAAAGAAGTAAGGACTTTTGGGGTACCTGGGTGACTCAGTGGGTTAAGCCTCTGCCTTCGACTTGGGTCATGATCTCAGGGTCCTGGGATCGAGCCCCCCTCTCTCTCTCTGTCTGCCTCTCTGCCTACTTGTGATCTCTCTAAGTCAAATAAATAAATAAAATCTTAAAAAAAAAAAGAAGTAAGGATTATCATTCCATTCTACAGATGAGGATACTGAGGGGAAGAGAAGGAAGATGTCTTAACCAGTAAAAGGCAGAATTTTAATGTTGGGAGCCCAAGGGCACGTTTGGATTCTAAGGACCTACTGAGTTATAGTCCCCATGGGTTATTTTTCAGTTTGGATAGGTCTATGGTCTGTGGTAGATTCTGCAGGGTAACCCTCTTCCCCACCTGAAACCCAGGACTTCCTACCCAAAGGACTCATCTCACGAGTGGTTCATCCTCTGTGTCAGAGCTTGGTTACACTTTGGAAGATGGATTTAAAATACAGATATCCAGGCTACACCACAAGAGATTCTCATTTAAGTGGTTTGTGGTAGGGTATTTTGTTTGTTTAAGTCTTCCAAAGGATTCAAACATGCAGCCAGGATCTAAGTGCACACTCCCATCCATCAGAGAAGACACCTGTTACTCTGAATTCTCCTTCCCATCACCTACGGACTATACCTGTCCCTTTGCCCAGAAATCAGCAAGCAGGGGGGTCACTGATTCTAGGAATTTTGCAAAGAAAGGGGAGAGTGCCCATCTATATCCAGACAGGACAAGTCAGTAGGATCTGTGGGACAGAGAAAGTCTGTGAAGTCAGGAAGACACCAGATTTAGGAAGGGCAACGAGTAGAGGGAGGAAGTGTGGACATGCCATGGTAGATCAGCAGACATCCCGACCTGCTACAGTGTCTCGGGTAACTTCATGACCGAGGAGGTGGTATTTTAAAATTGTGCCGAAATTTTCTGTAAAAACTTCTAGGAATATTAATTCCTAAGGCAAATTGTTCTAGGGTGACATGTCACTCATTGGGGTACATTATTGTCGAGGGGGCGAATCATGTGAGTGGCCTCTCATGGGTGTGTGATAAACACTTGTTCTCCTAGGAGGCAGGTCTTCAGGGATCTGGCGGCCCATGGAGGCGGACTTCATATGCTGAGCTTATTGCTTTGGGAAGAAACAGATACATTTACTTAGGATTCCAGTTCTGGAAGTCAGAAGTTTAATGAGTTGGCATAAAATGGGCTTTGCCTTTCTTCCAGAAGCTCCAGGGAAGAACCATTTTGCTGCCTTTTCTAGCCACGGTAACATGTCACTCCAGCCTCTCCTTCCCCAACATCTCCCCTGACTCTGACCCTGCTGCCCCCCTTTGTAAGGACCCTTGTGATTACATCAGGTCCATGTGTATAGTCCTGTGTCGTGCAGGATAATCTCCCCATCTTGAGCTCCTTTGTAACACCTGCAGAAGCCTTTTGACTATGTAAGGTAGCATACTGACAGGTTTGGGGGGTCCCCAGCATGAGGACATCTCTGGGAGACCATTGTTCTGCTTACCACGGGAACTTCGCAGAAGGAAGTGAACCAGGATGCATACATAACATCCTGAAATTCAATATCACCAGAGTCTCACTCAGGGACTGTAGTGATCCCAGGTAACTCAACTGTCCAACGGGGAAAGAGGTGTCTGCACGAGAGGTCCTGTAGTGCACCTTAAGCACTCCCACATGGGAGTTCATTAAAGATGCATGCCAGCAGGAGTATCTCTGTACCTGTGTGCCTGTATCTGTCCAAGGCTTTACACCTGTCTGCCCTGGTGGCTCTGTTGGGGGTGGTCAGGCTTTTCTGAGCGGGAAAAAGGAAGGACTCATGGAGAGGCAGGACTTCCTGCTCATATGTACAGATGAGAGTTGAGCCGCTACTTGGAGAAATAAAGGACTTGGCTCTCTTTTCACCCTGAGTGGTGATGGCAATGATTTGGATCACAGTGCTCTGAAAATCACCTCACAAAGGCAAGCACAGGGGAGGGGGCTCAAAGTTTACTGGGCTCACAAAGCACTCCCCCCGGGGAGTCTTGTCAAGACTCAGCCTCTGATTCAGTGTGTTTCTCCGATGGGGCCACGGTTCTGTATTTCTAATTAGCTCCCAGGGTAGGCTGATGCCGCCAGGCCTGAACCCATTTCCAGCAGCAAGAACATGGAGTAGGGTGGGCTTTGTGACCTGTGGCCTGTGCCCTCCCACGGGCCCCCGCCCTTAGGAGGATCCTGCTCTTGGTTCAATGCTCTGCTGCCGCCATTTTGAAATTCTGAATTCACATTTTCATTTTGCAGGGGCCCCATAATTTATGCATCCCGTCCTGATTTGGCGTTAGAGCTGGGTTCAAATCACCACATGCTGGAGAAAGGTCCTTGGCTCCCACACTCATTCCCTGTGACTGTAAATGAGATGGGTGGTAGTTGCCTGAGGGGGTGAGCTGGGATGATTAAGACCCCGACTGGGAGGTTCATGGGATGACAAGCCGCTGCTGTTCTGCCCCATCAGATCCGATCCCAATTACCAGGAACTAGAGAGTGCTAATGTGTGACAGTCTTACACTGTTAATGTTACTATTTTTTTGTTGTTGTTGTTTGTGACTATTTAATTCTTAGTAATCATTTCCTCCTTAATCTCGTTTAATTGGTATTAAAGCCTTGTGGTTACTTTTGTTTTAATTTTGTTTTGGCGCCGCTGCGGGCTTACAGTAAGGACTTTTCAAAGGGAAACAAGGTAACCCTGAGGCCAGTCATTTCTTCCTAACAGCATCAACCTGAATTCTTTCTCCCTGTGAGTCTCAACTCCTTCCTGGACTGGCTGGTAACAGCATCAGTCACAAGTTTGCCCCGAAATCCGAAGCTTGCAGACTGATGCTCTCTGGCCAGGTAACAAAGAAGGTGCCAGGATTCATTAGATCCAAATTTCCAAGGTAAAATCAATCAGTCAATGAATCAATCAGTCAAGGTGTGAGTGATAAATTTGGTTATTTCTGTGTATAAAACAAGAATGAAGACCAAATAAAGCATGGGAGGAGTACAGTTGTTTGGGCAAAGGGTATAGTCACCAATAACCCAAAGCCACATATGGGTGAATCCAATGTATTGCTATAATTCATCCATTTGAGTGATATAATTTCACCTCCTACTTTCTTGGTTCTGGCATACTTGGAGAGATGTCCCTGCAGCGAAGGGTCTGGGACCCATCTCTCTCCACCGTTCCTCTCCAAAGTGCGGGTAGTGCACCTGTCAGCCTCCCTGTCCTCGGTTATTTTCAAAGAAAATGCGCACTGGAGGCTCAAGGTAGTCACTTGACATTCTAGCACAATTCATCTCCATCTTGGTTACACCTTAGCAGCCCCTGGGCTCTTTTAAACCATCCTGCTGGTGGGGTGCCCAGGTGGCTCAGTCAGTTAAGCATCCGACTCTTAATTTTGGTTCAGGTCATGATCTTGGGGTCATGAGATGGAGCTCTGTGCTGGGGTGGAGCCTGCTTAAGATTCTCTCTCCTTCTGCCCCTCACCCTGCCTCCTTTATCTCTCTCTCCCTCCTACAACAACAAAATAAAATAAAAAACCAGGTAACCATACCAGTGCCTGGGCCCCACCTGAAAAGATTCCATTGGTCAGGGAAGGACCATGCATTAGCACATTTTCAACACACTCCCGGGGACTCTAACGCACGGGCAGGTTTTGAATGGGTTAGATTGTTCTAGCTGGAGCCTATAATCAAGCATCAGAGAGAGGTGGCCAAGAGCGCAAGTCCTGGGCTCACGCTGCTGCCCGGGTTCGAATCCCTGGGCTGCCCCTTACTGGCCATGTGGCTTTGGGGACTTACTGCATTCTCCGTGTCACGGTTTCTTCATCTTGCAAGATGGGAGCGAGAATAATGCCCTGTCACAGAGTTACCAGGACAATTTAAAGTTTCCTCTGTAAAGTGTTCTAGATAATGCCCAGCACAGGGTAAGCACTATGCTAGCTTTTGATGATTAAATATATTTTACATATGAAAAAACATAATATGTAATTGATAAGAAAGGTGTCTTATTATCTTAAGGTATTGTCGCTAGTTACTTAGACCAAAGGATTTAAAAACCTTTGTGGGGTGTGAGGGTTCGTTTATTTTCTGATTCTCATTTCGAAGACTTTCTTTGGGCTACTTTTCCATCTTTTTCTTGTCTCCAGATTGCCTGTGTCAGTAAGAGCGAAAAAAGATGTCAGAATTTCTTCAAATCCCCTAGCACAGACTTTATTGCTAACAGGGCTGCCCAATTACAGCTAATTAGTGAATGTGTATTTTTCTTTTGCCCAGGAGTGTATAGAAAAGCCTCTCATCATTAACAAGGCTTAAGCTCCAAAGACTGTGATCCTTCCAGAGAATTTGTGCTGGTAGAAACAGCAGGATGATGGTGGCCTGGGAATCAGGTTCCTGCCTCTAGATTTGGCTCTGGGGAAAGCCTGTAAAACAAAGAGATCAGGTTAGTCACTCCAGAACAGCAGTTGTCTAAGTGTGGTCCCTGAACCAGGGGCAACCGTATCCCCCAGAAACTTGCTAGAAATGTACACTTGGGGCCCAACTCCAGACCTACTGAATCAGAAACGCTTGCTGCTTGGAGCCCCGCTGTCTGTGTCTGATTCCAAAGCTGCTAAAATTTGAGAGGCACCCTCTTGTATACTCTCCAAATCTGCAACTAAACGGTTGTTTTTCCATGAAAATGAGAGCCTCCCTATATGGCAAGTCCTACCAAATTCTTATCTCTAACCCCTGAAAATATGCATTTTTTTATAAAGCTGAGGCATAAATCAGAATGAGTGTAACTGTAATTAAAACTGTTAGTTTTAATTTAATTAAAATTTTCATTGATTTTAAATTAATTTAGTTTAGTTTTAGTTTAATGACGTCTTTGGTTAGCCTGTTTTGGACCTATCTGGTTCAGTTTATTTATTATCAATGTCTCTTTAAACTTAGTCAAATGGGGGTGCCTGGGTGGCTCAGTGGGTTAAGCCTCTGCCTTCAGATCAGGTCATGATCTCGGGGTCCTGGGGTCGAGTCCCACATCGGGCTCTCTGCTCAGCAGGGAGCCTGCTTCCTCCTCTCTCTCTGCCTGCCTCTCTGCCTACTTGTGATCTCTCCCTGTCAAATAAATAAATAAAATCTTTAAAAAAATAAATAAATAAACTTAGTCAAAGGGGCTAAATTGTATACCATAATAAGTTTTACATACCTGTCTTTCTCTCCTTTTGGCTGCTTTTAGTAACTTTCAGTGATTTCTGTCTTACGAACACAATATTGTTATACATTTTTTATTTGTTTCAATTATGTTTGGAGTAAGGGATCTGAAATAGCTTGTTTATAACCTTTTACCCATTGGATTGACAATTAGAAATACTTAACAGCTTTAAAAAAAAGTTAGGTATTTGCTTGGCATGAGCTGTGCATTATTTATTTTTAGGATCTTTTTTCTGAAAATTTTCTATTTTCCCAACAAAATGTCCTAAAAATGTTGATCCTTAAACAGAATGTTTTCATATAATTTCCCCTTTCTAAGGCATAAAACAATGTATATTAAATCTTTTTTTAAAAGACAGATCTCAAAGAAAATGTCAAAACCAATAACTATTAAGTTATATATGTATATTATGTTAATATATATATTAAGTTATAATCCAGCACTCACTATAACAATTCACTATTATGATATCCTTAAAGTGAAAGGTAGTATTTATTGAACTAGCAGCTTAGTGAATTCTGAGAATTTTAAAAATTGACCCTTCTTTTTAAAAATACTAGTTAATAAGAAATTTCATACAAGTGCTATCCAAATGGACACAAACTAAAATTTTTGAGTTTTATAGCTTTTATCAATATGGATTTCTTTGCAATGCCTCAGCCCACACTATATACATAAGTCTAGACATTTAAATATGAGGGATACTTTTTACATATCAAGAAAATGATCTCTTTGGAGTTTGGAGAAGAATGGTATACATAAAAGTTTGGTTTCATTATTTCCAAATGGCTCTGTGAGTTGTTTCTTTTAATTTAAAAATATATATATATAGAGATTTTATTTATTTGACACAGAGAGAGAGATACTAAGAGAGAGAGCCCACGCAGGGGAAGCAGCAGAGGGAGAAGGAGAAGCAGGCTCCCCACTGAACAGAAAGCCGGACTCAGGGCTTGATCCCAGAACCCCAGGATCATGACCTAAGCCAAAGGCAGATGCCTAACCAACTGAGCCACCCAGGCACCCCAGTTCTTTGAGTTTTGACAAAAATACATGGTCCTCTAGGCATTATTCCTCTAGGATAAATGATTCTACTTTCTATTTGTATCATGTCACAAGGTTTCATGCCCCTTTCACAGAAGTCCACTGAGCAATCTTGGGAGGGCAGGTGTTCCTCTCCCTTTCTGTCCTGTGAGAAGACAAAGACATCCTCTCTTCTTCAGAACTGGGACTTCTTCCCTGAGAGAGTGGTTTCCATGTTCTGATCACACCAAGACATTCCATCCAAGTCAGAAACACTTCCCTAATGTTTCACGAAACACAGCTTTGCAGGTCAGAGGTTGGTAATTCCGCCAAAAATGTTCCTCTATCAACGGCGAGTCAAGAGTAAGAAAGAGAAACTTCCTTGAGCTAGCTGCACACTTCTAGTACCATCTAGATGCTTCTGTGTAACCTTTCCTCCCCACATGTGACATTCATCAAATGGTCTTTGACTCTCTAATTAAAAAATACTAAGGAAAATCGAACCTCTGGCACTTGGGGAAAGGTCCCAGCTATGGTTTTAAGTTGCCCTGAATATTCCCAGACTCTTCTTGGGATCATGTGAGAGGAGAGGAGACACAGTTATGGGAGTCCAGGTGGAAACTGGGGTGGGCACAGGAATTTTGAGGACAGCAAGTACCCAGAGTCTGTAGAAATATGATAGTCAAACGAATGGATCAAACCAAGGCTTAGAATGGAGGTTCACAGTCCATGGGAGGGGTCGGATGTTGTTTGAATTATACTATTTCCCAGATGTTGGTGAAGCATCATGGCTAGGAACCCAAGTTTTGGAGTCAGACTGTTGCATGCAAAATCTGACTCCAACATGTATGTGTGTGTCTTGGCCAAGTTACTCTCTCTCTCTCTGGGTCTCTGGGTCTTCATCTCTACAACGAGAGTAAGAATCAAGAGTGTGCTAGAGCCCCCTTGCACCTGCCCACGAGAGCCTACACAACTCCTCCCAACTCTGTGTTTGGTGATAGAACATTGCCAGCTTGACATTGGCCACGGTGGGCGAGTCTACCATGGAAATTGGCAGAAACTACAAAGCTACAAAATGAAGGTTTTTTCCTTTTATTTTTTTTCTGTTTACATATTTATATATAAATATAGATGCATGGCTGGTTGTTAAGCATTTGCCAGCCCCGAGAATTTCCTTCCATAGTTGTTGACAGCATTAATTGAAATAAGTTCTATCACTGACGGGCACAGTGGCTGGGACCTGGGATGAATTCAATTAATGGGAGCTGTTGGTTTCAATCATAGTAGAAATAGTAGCAATAATAATCTCTTCCTTTCTCTTTAGACAGACTTCGGGTCCGACCCCAGCTCTACTTCTGTGTCACTGTGGGCAAGTTTCCTTCAACTCCCTCCATCTTCCCAGACAGATTTGCTGGGACTTCACTTTGTTCCAGTGGGACATGAAATGCAACCCTGTTCTTTTTGGCTTCCTCAACGATTCCTTTTCTCCCTGGCTGTCCAGAAATTTCTTCCAACTGTACTTTTCCTAAGAGCATCCAGGAGAACACATTTGAAATTTCCATTATATAATTTCACTTTTCACTTTTCGCCTATTTGGACTTGACACCACAGCTTCTGGATTTTGGCTTTTGAAATCGATGGCTCACAGGAAGGCAAAGCTCATCAGACAGCTGGGAACACCCCGAGGGAGGGCATTCCCCAGGAGTTTCTTCTCATTTATATGTAAATGATTCCTGTTTCAAAGCGGCTGAGGTAGACTAGACTAGACTAGACTAGACGTAAAAGAGAGGAGAAACTCTCTCTTTCTCCCCAAACTCGTCAAAAGGAAGTTCATACATGGCCCACAAAATCCCAAGGAGCCAAATTATAAATGGTAGAGCCCTGAAACGTTCCCCCAAATTTTCCAGACCTCAAAGAGGATTTCCAGGCATGTTGGCGCTGGAAAGGCCCTTTAGGATGAGCTCATATAATCCCCTCCTTCCACAGATTAAGAAAGAGATGGCTGAGACTCTAGGTCACCTGCCTGAGGGTGCACATCTGGCTATAGGCTCAAGCAGGAGGGAGCCTTGGGTCTCTTTCTACCGCATTATGGTGTAGAGGATGCTAATTCATTTTTCAAACTCTAGAGTACTGACATCAAAGCAATTCCCATCTGACCTCTGGGGTTATCTTCTGTAAACATCTACTAATTGGTTTTGCCAACCTGAGACCTTTATGGTCTTTCCATTTAATTTCCCTTGTTCAGTGTAGTTCTTCCTCTATAAAAATATCCATCTTCCCTTCCTGTCACACAGATATACACTCACGGCAACTCCTTTCAGTTCCCCCCTCCACTAAGGATATAAAGCTGTCAGCTCCACCAGTGACAAGAAACAGACAGACGGCTCTCTGTCTGCCTCTTCCACGTGGGGAGACATGTGGGTGTCCCACCTCTCTGAGGATTGATGAACCAGATAGAGGACTGGGTGGTGAGTCTTCCAGTCTTATGAATCCCAACAGAATGGACCCCAGCCTCACTCTTACCACTTATTCTTACATCTACATCTGTGGTCCAGAAGGCAATGGGTGACAAGTTCTCATCACCTTCCAGCAATCTTTGAAACAAGATTGACCAGTGGGTTTCCATTCTCGGGTGACTTGACTTTGGTATAAAACTGCTCACCACTCAAGAAACGGACAGTTGGTTAAAATGGCCTCTTTCTCAGTGTGAGTTGATTTCCCTTCCTTTGGATGAGTAAACATTAAGGAGGGAAGGAAGGAAGGAAAAGGAAAGGAAAAAAAAAGAAAAGGAAAGGAAAGAAAGAAGGTAAGGGAGGAAGAAAGAAAGGTGAAGAGGGAGGGATGGAAGGAAGGAAGGAAGGTGAAGGAAGGAGGGAGGGAAGGAAGGAAGGAAGGAAGGAGAAAAGAAAAGAAAAGAAAGGAAAGGAAAGGAAAAGAAAAGAAAAGAAAAGAAAGAAGGTAAGGGAGGAAGAAAGGGAGGAAGAAAGAAAGGTGAAGAAGGGAGGGAGGGAAGGAAGGAAGAAAGGAAGAAAGGAAAGAAAGAAGGAAGAAAATGAAAGTAGGGATGATACCTCATGAGAAGACTGGACATTTGTATAATTTTCTTCATATAATAGAGAAGGGCTGAACATAACCAGCTTCATCTCCTTATTGTCCCTTTTGTGCTCCCAGGTGCTATTGCAAATGTATTCAAAGCCAGAAGTTCTCCAACTTGAGGATGTGCCAGACTCAACAGGCAGAGTTATTAAAACTTAGAAATCTGGGTCTGCCCCCCATATTTCTTTTTCTTTCTTCCTTTTTATTGAGATACAATTGACATATGACAGAGGTGTATAGCATAATGATTTGAAAGCTGTATGTATTGCAAAATGATCTCCATAAGTCTAGTTACCATACATCAGCATACATGGAATTTTTTTTTCTTGTGATGAGAACTTTTGAGATCTATTCTCTTAGCAACTTTCAAGTTTACAATATAATATTATTAACTGGAGTCACCATGTTATACATTCCATCCCCTTGACATGTATTTTATAACTAGCATTTTCAGAATTCCTAATTAGCAGGTCTGAGTTAGGACCCAAGAATCTCATTTTTTTTTGTAAGCTCCCAGGAGATGCTGATGCTGCCGGACCAGGGACCACACTTGGAGAACAACTGTTCTCACGTGGAAGGGACCCTTTTCCTCTTGGCACTTATCTGCCTTCCCAGGTATTGAGTCTCTAAATTTGGCCAATTGTAGCAACGAGCTGACATGACTGAGCTAATTCGTTCAGACGCAGGACACAAAGCACAGCCGGACCTAATTTCTGAATAAACCTTGTGCTTCTGAATGTGGATAAAGGCTGTGAGTGATTTCTAGAGAGTAATTTTCAGCCCAACCCTGGCCTGAGGACAGGCAACATGGTCTGTCAGGGTCAGTTTCATGGGTCAGGGAAGGGCTTTCATCTGTGAAGATTCCATCGCCACTGCAAGGTTTTTTTTCAAGTCATTTAGTTTTTACTTAAGAGCATCCCCGAGGAGGAAGCTGGCTCTCAAGTTTGCAGACAATCTGGGCTACTCACATATTCGACACAGAAGAGTAGGAATCAGCGCTGCTTAAATTGTGGGGAATGTACTTTACTGGAGAGTTTGTGGTTTTTCAGAGTCAAGAGACTAGAGTTGATGTATTCGTTCCATCACTTTAGCCATGTGGCTTAAAGGAATCACTTTACCTCATCAAGCCTCATCGTATAAACAGGCATACTCACAACCAATCAACAGCATTGATGAGAGGGTTGGCAATTATGTATATATGAAGTTCACCCTGAAGGGCTAGGTCTGATATGAACCCCTGGAGGCCTGTCCTGCCAGCTAACATCATGAGCAAGAAAACAACTTGGGGGGTTGGTGTCTGGGTGGCTCAGCCAGTTGATCGTTGGACTCTTGGTTCAGGTCATGATCTTGCAGTCATGGGTCAAGCTTCACATCAGGCTCTGCCCTCAGTGTGGAGCCGGCTTCAGATTCTCTCATCCTCTCCCTCCTGTGCACTCTCTCTCTCAAATAAATAAGTCTTTAAAAAAGGAAAGAGGGAAGGAAGGAAGGAAGAAAGGACAAAAGGAAGGAAGGAAAGAAGGAAGGGGAAGAAAGGAAGGAATGAATGAAGAAGGAAAGAAGGAAGGAGAGAAGGAAGGAAGGAAGAGAGAGGTGGTGGGTATAAAGCGTCACCTGGATCTCCACATGCCTGCTGTGTTTGGGGTTTTTTTGGCATGGCTTAACTCAATGACCCAAGGCAAGGGGACCTACCCACACCACATGCAGCTTTCACAAGTGGATGGTGATGAAGTCCATTCATTACATATCCTGAAACATCTTTCCCGTCCAACCACAAGCATACACTCATCTGAGAAAGATAATTCCACATATATACATACATGCACACACACACACACACACACACACACACACACACACCTGAACTGCCACTATTCATGGCCCCTTCTTTTTTTTTTTTTTTTTTAAAGATTTTATTTGTTTATTTGACAGAGAGAGATCACAAGTAGACAGAGAGGCAGGCAGAGAGAGAGAGAGAAAGAGGGAAGCAGGCTCCCCGCTGGGCAGAGAGCCCGACGCGGGACTCGATCCCAGGACCCTGAGATCATGACCTGAGCCGAAGGCAGCGGCTTAACCCACTGAGCCACCCAGGCGCCCTCATGGCCCCTTCTTTAATAACTCAATATTTATTGACAATCATCTATTACCTCATTCTGATAACTGGCCAGGTCCATAACTTTATCAACATGACTTTCGGGACACCCGGGTGGCTCAGTTGCTTAGGTGTCTGCCTTCCGCTCAGGTCATGACTCCAGGATTCTGGGATCAGGTGCTTCATCGGGCTCCTTGTTTTGCAGGGAGCCTGCTTCTCCCTCTGCCTGTCACTCCCCCTGCTTGTGCCCTCTCTTTCTCTCTTTCATAAATAAAATCTATTAAAAAACAAAAACAAAAACCCAACTTTCATCATCTCTCAGGCAATTCAGTTGTTGTAACATTCATTTGACAAATAGTAATTTTTATTACTATGAGAATATGAATAAAAGACTATGACAGTCATGCCCTCCTTCTCTAGGGGCTTCCTCTAAACCAGCCTGTACACAGTACACAGACTTTACCTTCTCATACAAAACAACTGGTAAGTAGTGTCTGAAATGTGGTGGCATTGGACACTCTGGGAAAAGAAATGTCAAGTGATCCAAGACTTGAAAACGTAACAGAAATGACTCCTTGTTTAAAATGTTGCAGTTGGAGAATGTGGACCTCATAAGGATGTCTTCCTTAGATCCTGGCTGCCATCAGAAAAAGGCAGAGGAGGAGGGACTAAATGTGAAAATGCCCAAACACTCTCTTGCTAAGAATCATGGAGTAGGCAAGATTCTCCAGAGGAAAAAAACCAGTAAGACTCACAGATGGTTTGATTAATAAGTAGTGGCTCATGTAAGTATGAAGGCTGAGAAGTCCTAAGAGCTATAGTCAATGCACTGGAAATCAAAGGGAGCTGATGGTATAGTTTTAATTCCAGTCCAAGCCTGAAGGCAAGAGGAGATGGCTGTCCCAGCTTGAAGACAGACAAAGAGAAAATTTTCCCTATCTTTAGCCTTTTCTTCTACTCAGGCCTTCAACAGATTGGGTGAAGCCCACACACTTGTTTTACTCAATCCACCGATTCAAACACTCATCTCATCCGGAGACATCTAGAATCATGTTTCACCAGATATCTGGGCACCCCATGGCCCAATCAAGTTGACACATGAAATTACTCATCATAAGTAGTAAGCGTCTCCATAGCTTTTCAGTTAGTCCAACTGAGTAGAAGTAAAAGACCCATCTTCTTAGACATCAGACTTCACAGAAGCTAGAGAGATATTCCATTAGCGAGGGGCTTCCATCTCCTTGAAACAAAATGAAATTTGTGGTAGTTACCCATTGCTGAAAAACAGCCCAAGAACTTAGTGGATTAAGACAATGATAAATGTCTGTTTTCTCACATGGGATCTGTGGGGCAGGAACCCAGGACCAGCCTAGCTGAGTGGTTTCAGTTTAAAACTGCTCCCAAAGTTGCCATCAAGTTGAGAGCCAGAGGCAGTCAGCTGAAGGCTTGACTGGGGCTGGAGGTCCTCTTCCTAGATGACCTCTTCATATGGCTGTTGGCAGGAAGCATCATATCATCTCCCTGTGCTGCTTGCTGTGTTCATGTAACCTGGATTCCCCCCAAATGAGCAATTCAAGACAGCAAGACAATACATGCAGAACAATTTTGTCTCATAACTCACACCATTTTTTTCTGCAGGATCCTACTGGTTACATTTATCAGTTTCATTCAGTACAAGCAGGTACCACCCAGGAGCATGAATGCTAAGAGATGGGTAGAGTTGGGAGCCATCTTGGAGGCTGCCTGTATTAGTTAAGAAAACTATTCCTGAGAAAACAGCAAAAATTAAGCAACTTATATATAACATCTTACTCTCTGGTTCTTTCTAATGCTCATATAATGGCCCACAAAGAACCATCTTCATGTACATAAAAGGGAAAATTAAAAATCAGCCCCCCCAACAAATATGGGTACATGTGATTGGGACAGAGAGAGAATGGACTGAAATATTTGAAGAGATAAGACGTAAGAATTTTTTTAATTAAAAAAAGACAACAGCTATCAGTCTTAAAACAAAAACAAAAACAACACAAGAAATACCAAGAGGAATAAATACAAAAAAAAAACCACAGCTAGGCACATTGGAGTCAAACTGCTGAAAATCAAAGATGAAACCTTTTGTAGGTAAGCTGGAGCGGGGCTGAATGAGAATGACGTACAGAGGAGTGAAGAGAGAAAATGCCTCAAAATAGGGGCATTTGGGTGACTCAGCTCATTAAGACTGACTTTTGAATTCTGCTTAGGTCATGATCTCAGGGTCCTGAGATCAAGCCCTATATGGGGACCCTGCCAAAGATTCTCTCTCTCTCCCTCTGCACCTCCCCCTGCTCGTGTGTGCTCTCTCTAAATAAATAAATAAAATCTTTAAAAAATTGCTGCAGACTTGCCTCTGGAATACTTAAACGAGGTGACAACAGCAGCATCTTGAAGCTACTGAGAGGGGAAAAACATACCCAAATACCATACATGCCAGCAGAGATAATATTCAAAGAATGAGCATAAAACAGGACTTTGTTTTCAAACAACCAAAAGCTAAGCACGTTTATTATAGTACAAGAACAGGTTACAATTTTTTAAAAAAGTTTTACAGGTTTTTTACAGGTTTACAGCACGTTTATTATAGTACAAGAACAGGTTACAATTTAAAAAAAAAGTTTTGTGACAAAGGGGGTCAAATAGATGGTCTACAAAAGGAAAGGAAGAGTGCTGGTAATAGTAAAAATAAAGGTAAATATGGGAGACGTGTTTTCTTAGTTTTCCATCACTTTGAAAGGTGATTTAACTGCATAAGGTAAAAATACTAAGGAAATGTGGTTTCTGACTTTAACAAAAATTGAAGTGAATAATAAAAAGACAAGCAGTCTTCAATGTTTTGGCATCTTAAAAGAACACATGTAACTGAGGAGTCAGAGAAGATATCTGGAGAAAAATCACAATTTGAGAATATACTGAGATCTGAAGAACAGGGACAACACTACCTAGGTAAACTGAGAAAAACCAATAAGATGATAATTCAGAGGGAAATTAACAGCTTTCAAAGCTTAGAAACTAAATCTAAAATTGATGACCAAACATACAACTTGAATCCCTTAAGTAGAATAAAACAAACAAACAAAAAACAAGATGAACTCCAAAACATAGGATAAAAAAATAACAAAGGGAACATAAATTAATGAAATAGAGACAAACAAAAAATGGTAAAAAGAGCCAACAAAAACAAAAGCCAGAATGTACCGCTTTATATGCTGTTGCTGGAAATAGATGATAGATAAAAATATTTTGGGTGTACATGTCCTAGAACCCAACAATTGCACTTGTAGTTCTGTAGAACTGTTCTGTAGAATCCCTAACATAGGCAAAAGAGAAACACGTGTAAGAATGTTCATAAGGGCATTTTATCTTACCAGGAGCATGGAGAAGGAGGAGGGGGAGGGGGAGGAAGAGAAGAAAGAGGAAGAGGAGGAGGAGGCGAACCTCAGTAGAGACATAAATAAACCTTTTTTTCTTATAATGGAGTATTTCACAGCAACTACATTTGACCTAAAAATAGTGTGAACCAGATAATGCATTGTGAATAACACATTGAAGGAAACAATACATATTCACACCTACATAAAACTTAAAACCATAAAGCAGTTAACTATATCTAGATTTGGATACATGTAAGAAATGGAAAGAGGCATGCATGGGAATGATGTGCATCAACTTGAGAACAGTGGTAATGAATCCTGAAGAATGGAGGGAGATGAAAAGTCTTGCGGGTTTCATGTTTATCTTTAATGTTTTATTTACTTACTTATTAAAAATTTTTTATTAACTTATTTGACAGAGAGAGAGATCACAAGTAGGCAGAGAGGTGGGGGAAGCAGGCTCCCCGCTGAGCAGAGAGTCCGATGTGGGGCTTGATCCCAGGACCTTGAGATCATGACCTGAGCTGAAGGCAGAGGCTTAACCCACTAAGCCACCCAGCCAGCCCTATTTATTTTTTAAAGAGATCTGAAGCAGACCGGTAAAATGTTTGCATTTTCTAATAGATGCGGCCATCCCTAAGACATGGCAGGTATTGAAGTTTTCTTATGGGAGGGTAACTACAAGCCAGGAGGGTTGATGACAGACACTGAAGTGGGGAGGACACATAAGCCTGAGTCAAGGCATGCGGGCTTCCTCTAGAAGCCAAACAACGTAAGCTCACTCTTCTCTAGGACCTTCGGATGGGATGCAGCCCTGATCACCCATTTTAGACTCCTGACCTCCACAACTGCTAGAGAATAAATCTATTGCTTTAAATCATGAAATTTGTGATAATTTATTACAGTAACAATAGGGAACGAATACAATCATTAAAATTGTTTTATACCAGGAGCTAAAAGATGAATAGTTTCTAATAATGGTTGAAAAATAGGCTATTTGAAAAAAAAAAGAAAAAGAAAAGAAATATGGATCATTACTTCATTCCTTAAACCAAAATAAATTCCAAAGGCATTAAAAATTAAAGAGGATTTTAAAAAAATACTTCAGAAGAAGAAGAAAAAAATGAGACATTTAAAAATAATCTTGATGTAATGAAGATGCCTTTTTTAAAAAAAAAAGATTTTATTTATTTATTAGAGAGAGAGGGAGGGCATGAGCAGGGGGAAGGGCAGAGGGACAGATGCCCCACAGAGCATGGAGCCTGACACAGGACTCGATTCCATAGACTGAACCAAAATCAAGAGTCTGTCACTTAACAAACTGAGCCAACCATGCATCTCATGAAGGGGACTTTTAAGCCAAATGAAGTCCATAAGCTTTAAAAATAATTACTTAAGCTCATATATAACAAGTAATGTTTATTAATGAAAAAAGATTATCACAAAGTCGTAAGGCAATCAACTCCTGCAAAGAAATTTTGTGACAAATATTACAAAGAAAGCTTTCATTTCCTTAACATCTAAAGAAACATATAAAGAATTTTTACAAAACAAAGTTGTTAGCTATCCAATAGAAAAAAAAAAATAGGGAGAGAAGAAACAGGAAATTCATAGGAAAATAATAACTGATAGCTGATAGATAAAAAGAGAATTATTAATTAAAAATAATTTTAAAATTCAGTTTTAGAAATGAGAAAGTTTTGAATCTAAGGTATCAGCAATTATACATAAAGCTTCCCAATGCTCAGTGTATGAGCTAATATATAGAAGTAGCCACTCTCTCCCGTGACTAGTACACTGTAACCAAAAGACTGAAATCAGTTTGGACAACAATGTGGCAATATACACAAATTTTAAATGGACACACTCACTGACCCAGAAATTCTGTATCTCACCATTTTGTCTTCTCATGCTTTCAGAAAGAATTACACTAGAATGTTCATTATCACATCACTTGCCAATGCAAAATACAGGAGACAACCTATGTGTCCATTGTTAGGGGACTGGACAAATTAATGTTTTATCTCCCTACAGTCATGCAACAGAAGGGGATGATATTTATGAAGTGAGACAAAAACCTCCAAATGTTTAGACACCAAAAAGCAAGGTGTAGCACAATGTATGCAATATAATCTCATCTGTAAAAAGTGGATTTAATAATGTGAATATTATTAAAAACCACAACATGCATCCATAGAGCATATGAGTGATAGTATATACGTGTTCTGCTCTATGCAAAAAATATTTCTGGGCAGCTAAGTTGGCCACCTATTTATTGCTGGGGAAAGGATTGAGAAAATTCAAATATGAGAAACTTACTTTCATTTGTATACCTTTTGTGTGCTTGTTTTTTTTCCCTAAATTTGGTATTAATTTTTAATTAAAAGCAGTTAATCAAAGGAACCCATACTGAATGATGAGACATTGAGATTTTTAAAAATTAAGAATGAGTCATAAACCTCCCAGAGGCAGATATTATCTGTTATTAAAGTGTTCTTTACATGTCTTCTGTCTAGGAACTGTAACTGTTCCTGTGATCTATGCATAGCAATTAGTGCATGAAACATGATCTCAACTAGCAGGAAAATACACAAACATGCACAAACACACATTCACACTTGGCAAAAAGAAAAAAAAATCTATACATCAACATACCAAAAGTTTTAGTTAGGTGGTTATCTGTTCAGTAGGCATATGAGGGATCATTTTTTTCTTTGTACGTTTCTTTTTTCATATTTTGACAACTAGCTTATATTACTTTTATAAAGAGGTATATCGTTTTAAAATGGTGTAATTGAGATATACATTGATGATCTAAGTTATCTTTGAAGAAAACATACAAAATATATATTACAGTGGAAGAAAATGCACCAAAAGTATTAACAGTAAATGGTTCTTTCTAGAGAATTTTTTTTTTTTTTGCCTTCTGTTTTGTGTTTTCCAAATTTCTGTAATAAGCATTACTGTGCTGTAAGTGGAAAAGATATTTTCAATCCTAGGCATGAAAATTGGGAAAATCTCTTTAAGATATAGTTTGCTTGTTTTTGTTTTTTTAAAGATTTTATTTATTTATTTGACAGACAGAGATCACAAGTAGGCAGAGAGGCAGGCAGAGAGAGGAGGAAGCAGACTCCCTGCCCAGCAGAGAGCCGAACGTGGGACTTGATCCCAGGACCCTGAGATCATGGCTTTAACCCACTGAGACACTCAGGTGTCCCTTGCTTGTTTTTTTCTTTTTTAAAGAACCTTAAGATTGTTGTAGGATTCCTGTGATTAAACCAAATGAAAACTCTTTCCTATTTGGTGGAATCATTTTTTCAGAAAGGAGGCGGAAAATATCATGAGTACATAACCTTTTAAAATCTGATCGAAAGTCATCATTAGAAACAAAATCTAGGGTTGCCTGGGTGGCTCAGTCAGTTAAGTGTCCCACTGTTGATTTCAGCCCAGATCATGATCTCAGGGCTGTGAGATCCAGTCCAGCCAGGATGGGCTCCGTGCTCAACATGGAACCTGCTTGAGGCTCTCTCTCCCTCTCCCTCTGCCCCTCCTTTCTGCTCACAGGTGCACGCTCACACTCTCTCTCCCCCGCCTTTTTTTTTTTTTTTTTTTTTTAAGACATAACATATAGAAGGTAAATCTACTTTGGAGAGTATCTTTCTACTTTGAGTCTTGGAAGGTAGCAATATCATGGAGTTTTCTGTATCGTGCCTGTATATTGACTAGGATTAAATACAAGATTTAGTAAATGCCTGAAGAAAAGGGAGCAGAGCATCAGCTATCCCTAAGAGCAGACCAAACCCTTCTGATTCAAACCAGAATGAATGAATGTCACGGGGCCCAGTGACAGAGCTGTGGAATTGATGGGAGAGATATTGAGAGAACTTACCCATTCATAACCCAAGTGAAGGAAGAACTGTCCTGGTTTTATGTTTGAGAGAAAGGGAGTAAGAGAGAGAGTACTATAGTTGGATAAAGCATAATCCAATAAGATTTAAAATAGTGTAAAAGAAGATGCTTCTATTTCTTTAAACTCTGTTTCATAGCATAGCTATTAATTTACATAAGGACCAAAGCACTTAGCAATAAGTACTTCTTTTGTGGAAGGTGTATGCTAACACAGCATCTCTGCAAACTTTTCCAGAGTCGTATTAACATTTGTTTTTACCAGCTTGACTGACTCACTTGGCAACCACATTAATATCTCATCCTAATGAGAACAGAGCAGAAGAGATGAGGCATAGACAAAAACAGAGCCTCTGGAAGGCATATTAAATTTTACAAAGCTACGAGTATTAAATTGACATGCTTCGGGGAAAATGGAAAATAATGACACCAGTTTTTGGCAAATATCTTTTTGGTTATGCAATACTAAAATAAAAAGAACAAACACACACGTACCCAATAGCCAAAGTTAGCAAGTGCCAACATTTTGTCACACTTGTTTTATGTTATCATTTTAAGAAATACACTGTTACAAATACAGTTGGAGCCTCTGTGTACTCGTCTCCCGTTCCACCTGCCCCTTCCTGGCTGAGCACATCACGACTCTCCTTCCTGTTCATGTTACTGTAACTATAAGCCTCCATAAGTAATAGTTACTGTCGTTGAGTGTGAATCTTAAATATCCACGAAGATGTCATCTATCCTCCCACAAATTGCTTTCTTCATCTCACACTGTGTTTATAGGACTGAATCAGGCTTCGATATGAAAACCTTTTTCATTCATTGCAACAGCTTTAAAGTATTCTGTGGATAGAACACAATTTATCAATTTTGCTGTTAATGTAAATTGAAATCTTTTTTTCTTTTCTTCTTTCTTTTCTTTTCTTTTTTTTTTTTTTTTTTTTGCTTTAACAGAGAACACTGCCATGAATATTCTTTTATATATCTCCAATGCATCTGCTCTGCAGTTTCTTAGGTAGTAAAATTCCTGAGTCCTAGGGATCCCACAGCTTCATTCTTAACAAACACAGCCAACCTGGTCTTCAATGCATTTTTATGACTTTATGAAGTAGTTCCATCAGCAAGATGTTTGTGTTGGCATCTTGGAATTTCCATCTTTTTATTTTATTTTATTTTATTTTATTTCAAATGTTTCCAGCTTCATTGAATGATAATTGCCATACATCACTGTATAAGTTTAAGGCATACTGTACATATATTGTGAAATGTTACCATAGTAGGTTCTGTTAACATCCATCTTCTCATATAGATACACTAAAAAAGAAAAGAAGGAAGGGAAGAATAAAGGGGAAAAAATTCTCCTTGTGATAAGAACACTTAGGATTTAGTCTCTGGACACCTTTCCTGTATATCATATCAAAGTGTTAGCTGTAATCCTCGTGGTGTACATTCCATTCACAGCTCCTACTTTTCTTATAAACTGGAAGTTTGTACCTTCTGACCCCCTTGCTCCAGTTCTTCCTACCCCCACCTCTGTCAACCACAAACCTGATGTCTTTTTCTGTAGGTTGTTTATTGCAAGATCATGTAGTTTTTGTCTTTCTCTGTCTGACTTACTTTACTTAACATAATGCCTTCAAGGTCCATCCATGTAGACATAAGTAGTAGGATTTCCTTGTTGATTTTATGGTTGAATCATATTCCATTTCTTTCTCCATTCATCCATCTACGAACATTTAACATTATTTCCATGTTCTGGCTCTTGTAAATAACATCAGCATGAATAGGGGAGTGCAGATACCTTTTTCAGTTAGTGTTTTTGTTATCTTTGGGTATATTCCTGCAAGCGGAATTGCTGGATCTTATGGTAATTCTATTTTTAATTTTTTGAGGATTCTCCCTGCTGTTTTCCATAGTAGCTCTGCCAATTTACAATCCCACCAACAGTGTGAAGAGTTCTCTTTTCTCCACATCTATGCCAGCATTTGTTATCTCTTGTTTTTTTAGTGATGTCCATTCTAACAGGTGTGAGGTGAAATGTCATTGGGTTAAATTTGTATTTCCCTAAGGACAAGTGATGTGGACCATGTTTTTATGTACCTGTTGGTCTTTTGTGGATCTTCTTTGGAGAAATGTCTATAGAACAAAGGAGGAGGTGTCACATTTCCTGACTGCAAGCTCTACTATAAGGTTATAGTGATTAAAACAGCATGACACTGGCATTAACACAGATAAATAGACCAATAAAACAGAATGAAGAGCCCAGAAATGAACCCAAGCATACAAAGCAAGTAATATAGAACAAGGAAACCACAAATACTCAATGGAGAAAAGACTGTCTCTTCAATAAAAGTTGTTGGGACAGTTGCATATTCATGTGTAAAAGAATGAAACCACTCACAGAAATTAACTTGAAATGGATTAAAGACTTAAATGTAAGATCTAAAACCATGAAACTGCTCGAAGAAATAGGAAAAAAACTCCTTGATATGGATTCTGGCAATAAGTTTTGGGTTTTGTTTTTTTTGTTTTTGTTTTTGTTTTTCAATATGACACCTAAAGCACAAACAACAAAATAAAAAATATGTAAGTGGGATTATATGAAACTGAAAAGCCTCTGCACAGCAAAGTAAATGATCGACAAAGTGAAAAGACAACCTATGGAATGGGAAAAAGTATTTGCAAATCATACATCTGATAATATCCAAAACATATAAAGAACTCAAACAATTAAATGGCAAATCAATAAATAACCCAGTTAAAAACGGACAAAGGATCTGAATCAAACTTTTTAAAATTTTGTCATTCTTTGGGACTGAAATACTGAATCATTTCTGTTTGTTTTAGCTTTCATTCTCCTGGTTAAAGGTGACATTTGTATTTTTTTCTATGTTTATTGACCATTCAGGCCTTCTTTTCTGTTAAATGTGCATTTTATTTTGGGGATTATTTGTATTTTTCACTAATTGATGGAATTTAAAAAATATTTTCTGGACTCTATTTCATTGTCAGTTGCATAGGTTAAAATATATTTGACCAATCTATAAAAAATATAAATTTGTCCCCATCGTACATCATTTTGCCTGTTACCATATGGAAATACTTTAATTTAAATTGAATCAGATTTATAAAAAAAATGTTTCCTTTCATGACTTGTGTTGTCTCATTGGAGGAATCCTGCTCTGGCCTAAGACGTGATGGTATTTTCCTAACATTTCCTTCTAGAAGTCCTATAATTAAGATTTTCATGTTTTGTTCAATTATTCAGCTGGGATTTAATTTCGTGCCTGGTATAAAGTGGAGAACTAATATCATTTTCTTGCTTATGAATAGTGAATGTTTGTGTGCTGCTAATTGAATAGCAGTAGATCATCCTCTTACCAATTTATTATGTACCTCTCTGTCTTCTCTCACCTTTGCAGGCGTGACTGACCTATTACTGGAGTAGATCTGAGAGTAGGTCTCTTCTCTATCCCCCTGTTTTATCTATTCCTAGATGACCATCAAACTTTATTAATATGGTTTATAAGAAATCTTATTCAGTGGAAGGGTGAGCCTTCTCTTTCCCATCTTCCAATGCCTCGCTGATCGTGTCACTTCATTTGTCCCTATGTACCTAAGCTTCGGCTTCTTAATTTCAGCAGAAGACTGCATTGGAAATTTAATTTGAATTGCATTGAAGTTATGGGCTGATTTGGAGAATTCACCACCATGCACCAAGTCGCTACACACCATCGTCCATTTCAAAATGTATACCTGTCTGGAATCATTCATTGAACAGTTATGACCGAGTGCTTACGACATGCCAGGCGTGGTTCTAGGCATCAGCTAAACATCAGTGAAAAGCAAAATGGACCCAAACTCTCCCTTTGTGAAACATACACAAATAAGTGACCCAGGCGAGGAGATAACGAAGTATGTTATACACTGGTAAGTGCCTTGGAGAAAATACAGCAGGGGAGGGGAAGGATAGAGGGACTGGTAGCAGGGGGACATCCAGTTTAATTAAGCCTGTCTATTGGACAGTGTTTAGTCAAAAAACAAAACAAAACAAAAAAACCCAAAAGCTATTCTTGATGTTTCAATAAAGAACATTTATTGACCAAATTGGATTGGAGAGCTGGGGTATCCTACAAGGAATTATGTGAGTCAACCCAGAAGTTAGCAACAGCTGGAGGCTTTCACCTCCACTGAGGAAATGCATGAAAATTGCCAAATACATCCCTTGTCTCTCTGGCAGTTCAGTGTGACGAGGAACCCAGCATAGTCTCCACTGCTAATTTGATGGGGCCATTGCTGTGTCCCCTAAACACAGTCCTCCATTACGAAGTAAGAACCAAACCATAAGAGCCAAAGTTTTCAGGAATTCAAAGCAAAATCTCTGTGAATGGGTGATCAGATTCAATCATGACTTCCACCTCTGGGTTCCTGGACTTATTTCAGCAACTGGGAAAATGATACCATATATTGGCAATCGCTTCCAGAAGTATGATGCCACATTCTGTCGGGCAGCTGAAATTGTAATAGAGGACCTCAATCAGGATCCAGTCAGGAGAAACAAACAAGCAAACAAACAAACAAAAACTATTCATTAATTGGAACAAGGTAAGTTGAACATAAAGAATCATTAGCTATGACAGAGAATTGGACAAAGGATTGGCTAGTACAAAGTGGCAGGAACTCCAAATCAGATGGACTAGAATATGTAAGGAAAAGCCACCACCCCAAATTGAATTTGGAGCCGAGAGGCAACACCCCGATAGTTGGCATGCTGAATACTCGGGAAGAGATTGTAACGTCCTGTCAGGCCAGCTGCTTGCTGGTGATGGAGAACATGGTAAGAATCCTTTTCTGCACTTTTTTCTCTGTGAAATGTGTACCTTGGTCAGAAGCATTTGGGCTGTGGGGTGGAGGGATGAACATCATGATGATGAGTAAGACACTTCACCCCGAGCAAGAACAAGTGAAAAATTTAAGCAATTGTGACTCTACCATATGCTATGGCACCCTGATACCCCTCACCATCCTGCAAGGTGGTTACCTAACTCAAAGGCATGAGCACCCCAATCCCAGGACTTTATCCTATGAGTTTGATTTTTTGGGGTCCCTTCTGGTACCCATAACTACAGTGGTCAGTGTCCAACTGGAATAATGGAAACCACTTGAATATTTAAAATAAAGGGACCTGAAGCCATACCACCATCTTGGTCAAGGAGGGAGGCAACACCCAAACTGGAGATGGGCAGGGACACTCTGGCTTCTCTTTTCCTCCTTCCCTCTAATTTCCCATCTTCCCTTTTTCCAGCTGACAACAGAGGCTGAAAACAGGTTACCGGACAGGACAGAGGAAAGATGGGAAATGGATCAGGGCACAAACAAGCTCGGGACTGACAACTGGTCACCTGTTATCTCAGTTTTTTGTTTTTGTTGTTTGTCTATTTGTTTGTTTGTTTTTTAATGTCAGGGTAACTGTGGCTTAGCCAAGTTTGGGAACTACTGGTATATATTAGTATTAATGTATGTTCCTAGAAGGCTGGACCTTATCTTATTCATAGTTACATGTCCAGAAATTAACACAATATCTAGCATGTACTAGATACACATTAAATGACAACTAACCCCATGAGATGTTCTGTCAAGTTTACCTAGCTGGGAGAGGGTTCAGCAAGGCTACATGAAGAAAAGAGGGGTCAGAGGAAGGCAATTTAGATGGGAGGAAAAGCATGATATGGAGAGAACAATAAGTAGATTAAACCAGTTACCTTGCCAGAACATCTTACATTGTGCCAGGGAAGAAATGTGGTCACTAGTCAGGCTACTTAACATTCCATCCAGAGAGGAGATGACAGTGGCCGGGCCAAGATGGTGGCCATGGAGGCAGAGAAGTGTGCGTCCATATCAGAACTATTATATAGAGAGAACGGGCCTTGCTGATTTCATGCCTCTGGGGATAAAGGAACGAAAGACTCAAACGTGGCCTTCAGGAAGCTCATGATCTAGGGGACAAAGAGTGGGCAGAGGAAATGCAGTCAACAAAAGCCAGAGCACAACTCTGACACAGGTGCTAACTTGTCCAGCCCACCCTGACATGGTTTTGGGAGATGCCATGACGTGTTCACATGTACCTTCTCCCATATGGTGAGGAAAAGAGCTGGCCAGCCTTGTTTGGCTGTCATTCAGGTTTACCCACAGAGGTAACAGCAGCATTCTGTTTTCCAGTGAAACGTTTTTTCAATCTTATCCTGTTGAATGCAAGAAACACTGGGACTAGATCTCTATTCACCGATATAACAGATCATATTATAGACACAGGGCAATCACTAGCTTAGACTTTCTTTCTCTCCAGCTTTATCGAGATAGAACTGATGTACAACATGATGTGTAAATTTAAGGTGTACATGCTGATTTTGTTTTTTTTTTGTTTTTGTTTTTTAACAAAACTTTATTTGTTTTTTAAGATTTATTTATTTATTTGAGAGAGAGAACGCACGTGTGAGTGGGAGGAGGCTAGAGGGAGAGAGAGTCTGAAGCAGACTCCCCACTGGGTGCGGAACCCAACACAGGTCTTGATCCCAGGACCCTGAAATCAGGACCTGAGCCAAAATCAAGGCTCAGATGCTTAACCAACTGAGCCACCCAGGCATCCCTGATTTGACACACTTTTGTACTGCATAATGATTACCACCAAAGCCTTAGCTAATACCTCCTATCATGTCACATAATTACCATTTCTTTATTATGGTGAGAACTTCTAAAATCTACTCACTGAGTGCCTTTCAAGTGTATAATACAGCTGTTAGCTGTAATTAGTAGATCCCCAGAACTGATTCATCTTATAACTAGAAGTTTATACCCTTTGACCAGCATCTGTCCATTTCCCCCACTCTAGTTTTGTCTTTATTATACTAGAATACAGATGGATTTATATTTCCCTAGACTGACTGATTTCTTTAAAATACAAAAACAAAAACAAAAACAAAAACAAAAACAAAAAAAAATACAAAAACAAAGGGCTGACATGGTTGGCATGCATGATCTTTTTTTCCTCCTTTCTTTCTCTTTATTTTTCCTTTATTCATAGCCATTATGAATAAAAAGGATGATGAGAAAAGTTTGAGAGGACACCTCACACATGAGATTGGTATCTGTGGGGGGACTCTGTCATAAGCATCCTTGGGCTTTATTTGATCCTAGAATTTTAGGTATGTGGTGGTCACCCCACATCTTTAAGAGCAGGGTACCCTGCCCCAAGCCTTCCACTAGCTGCAACTTTATCTTCATATTCAGCCCACACGTTCCTTTATTAAATTCCTTCTGAAAATTTGGAATTTTTTTTGATACTCCCCACAAATGTCTTTCTCCTCTGGTTGTTCATTCTATCAGGGGTTACTGTCTCATCCATTCTTTTGTTCACTGGGTGGTCAGGAAAGAAACGTGGTTTACATTAGTATCTTCAGTTTTCTTCATAAATCAATATTCAGAGTCCCTTAATTATCTGCACTACTTTTCTTTTAACCCTCTGCTATTTACTACATTTGTCAAGTGCTTCTCCAAACAAATATTTTATGACCATTGTAGGTGTCCAATAAAATGGCCACTGGTGTTTATACGTATGGCTAAAGAAATCCTTTAGCAATGAAGTTGACAGTGTGGGGACAGGAATAAGAGAAAGTTTCTCATCAGAGCAAGAAACTAAGACTGCTGGCTCCAAAATGAGCAAGGGCTGGGCACTCCACTCAGTTGCCCTAAATGGTTGATGAAATAACAGGGATACAAATTCCAGCAAATAATTTAAGCGAAGATACTTTTCTTGAACGAAAGGATTTTTAAAAGGAGCAAAATTATGGGGAAGAAGCAAGGCAAGGTTGTAACCATATGCCGTGAGGAAGTTCTGCCAAATACAATAAAATTTGAACCAAAGCTAAGGAAGATAAAAGAATCTGAGAAAATCCCCTTCCCCTGATTCCCAAGAGAACAATGCAATATTGTAAGAAGCAAAAGGGAAGCTTTCTGGAAAACCATTCTACTACTTTCTTTTGAAAGGAGAAGGCCTAGAGCTTGAGTGGGTCTATAGTGGTATGAAGAAGAAAAAAAAAAAAGTAAAGTAAAAAACTTTACTTTTTTTTTTAACCTTTAAAAAGCTGTCATTTCTCACCTTGTTCAGAAAATTTATTTTATTGATTTTAGATAGAGAGAGAGAACACATGCCCCTGAGCGGGAGAGGCAAAGGGAGATGAAGAGAAAATCTTAAACAGGTTCCACTCTGAGCACAGCCCAACACAGGGCTCAACCTCATGGCCCTGAGATCACAACCAGAGCTGAAATCAAGGGTCAGAAACTCAACCAACTGAGCCACCCAAGAGCCCCTCAGGCTTAGTTACAATAACATATTGTGAAATGTACAGATCTCATCTTTTATGAGTTTTTAAATCAATATAAAGAAAATTTTAGCATTTTCATACCTGATAAATGTTCTTCGATATAACACCATAGGTTAGCTTTCCCTACTCTTAGGTGTCATAGATATGTGATCATTGTGTGTCTGGTTTCTTTGGCTCAAAATAATACCTTTGAGATTTAGCCTTCTTGTTCTTTTTACTCCCAGTAACAATGTACAGAAATTCCAATTATTCCATGTTTTACCAATATTTCTATAATCAGTCATTATAGTCACTTTAGTGGTTATGAAATGCATACTCTAATATAATATACAGTTCCTTGACAAAAAGTAATGTTAACTGTTGCCATATTTTCCTTTCTTAATGGCCTTCAAATATTTTTAACTTTTTTTAAACTTTTTTTTTCAATTTTTTAATTGGGATGTTCATATTTTTACTATCTATTGTAGGATATCTTTGTATAGGTTGGGTTAGAGTCCTTCGGTCAGACATACGTAAAGCAAATATTTTCCCAGACTATGCCCCATCTATTTATTTTCTTAATGTTACCTTTTGATGAATAGAAGTTTTAAATTATGAAAAAGTTAAATTTATCATTTTATTCCTTTTTGGCTAGTGTTCTCTGTGTTTTGTCCAAGAAATTTTTGCCTACCTCAAATCAACTAAAATATTTTCTTAATTTTCTTCTAGAAATTTTCTATTTCTGACTGTTACATTTAAAGCTATGATACATGCCATGGGTGCCCAGGTGGCTCAGCCTGTTAAGCATCTGCTTTTGGCCAGGTCATGATTCCAGGGTCCTGGGACTGAGCACTACATTGGGCTCCGTGCTCAGTGGGGAGTCTGCTTCTCCCCACCCCTTCATATTTGAGCTCACTCTCTGAAATAAGTAAATAAAATCTGAAAAAAAAAAAAAAGCTATGTTACATCCCAAATTATTTTTTGTCTATAGGATGATAAAGGGATTAATACCCTCTGTACATAATGCATTATCATTTTTATAAATTGGTCACTTGTGTTTTCTAAAATTTTGTTAGGTCATATTTAATCTGTGTTTATGAATACTATACTATATGGTCTATAATTGCTCTTTTTGGAACAGGTTTTGATGTAAGGTTAATGCTACCCTGGTATAACTAATTTTGAAGCTCCATCATTATCTATTTTCCAAGAGTTTGGATACAATTGGTATTAATTTCTTCCATTAAAAATTTGATACAGTTCATCATTGAATCTATGTAAGCCTGCAGAGATATGGAGCTATTTAGATTCTCTGTTTCTTTGTGTGAACATTTCATGTATTTTGTTTATCAGGGAATTTGTCAAATTCATCACATTTTTTAGTTATGGCATAATCAAGTTTATGATATCTCATTATCCTTTAATGTCTATAGGATCTGTAATAGTATCTCCTCATTCCTTCTTGATCTTGGTAATTTGTATTTCTCTTTTATTCTTTATCAGTGTAGCTAAAGGTTTATTATTTTTATTTTTTAGAGGTCAACTTTCACTTTATTTTTTATGTTGTTTGGTTTTGGTTTTATTGTTTTCTGTGCTTATTTTCTTTTATCATTTCCTTCTTTCTGCTTTTGTGTTAATTTACTCTTTTTAGATCCCTTAAAATAGAAAATTAGATAATTAATTTTATAACTTCTTTTGTAAGTATTTAAAACTATAACATTCTCTTCTAAGGAATTTCTTAGCTTCCTTTCACAGATTTGATGCTGTATTTTAATTATCATTCAGTTTGAAATATTTTCTAATGTGTATTATAATTTCTTTTTGGACTCTTCAGTTATTTAAAAGTGTGTTGTTTAATATGCAAATATTTTGGATCTTTAAAGTAATTTTATGTTATAAATTTCTAATTTAATACCATTGTGATTAGATAATATGAGATTTGTTTCATGATCCAGCGTGTGGAAGATGGTTGGTGTGGGGAGAAAAATATATTCTATGACTAGGGCTCTTCTCAGCCTTCTAATTTGTCATACCAGCCCACATATACCTGTTAAGTTCAAATTTCTAGTGAGAGTCTTCTTACTTACTCTCTTCTATGGAGCATTTTCCCCCTACTACTGTTCTGCCAGACATGAGAGCAGTCATCTCTTTTTCTATAAAGATTGTTGTTTTCTGAAGTTTAGTTCACTTAATTTTCTCTTTGGTTGTTCCAGGAAAAAACAACAATAACAACCCTATGACTTGTAGCTCATTTAGCTTGTTTAGTTATCAGGTTAAATGTATAGTCTCTTTTAACCTCGTACATACAAAGGAATTGGAACTCCCACTCCATGTGTTTTCTTGGTGGGGGGTGGGATTTAGGAATTTTTTTTTAATTTATGTTTTCACTATAGTAAAGTATACATGACACAAAATTTATCTTTTTAACCACTTTGAAGAATGCAATTCAGGGGCATTAAGTATATGCACATTGTTGTGTAAACATCCCATCTATTTCTAGAACATCTATATCTTCCCAAACTAAAACTCTGTACCCCTTACACAACAACTTGCCATTTCTCCCTCCCCGGACCCTGGAAAACATCATTCTATTTTCTATGTCCATGAATTTCACTACCCTAGTTTCCTCCTATGAATGGAATCATATAGCATCTGTCCTTTTGTGACTCACTTAGCACAATTTCCTCAAGGTTTATCCATGTAGCAGCATATGTCAGAATTTCCTTCCTTTTTATTTTTAAAGCTAAAAAATATTCCATTGCATGTCTATGCTACATTTCATCCACCCATTAATCTGTCTAGGGATGATTCTGCCTCTTTGATGTTGTGACAAATGCTGCTATCATCTTGGGGGTACAAATATCTGTCCATGTCCATGAGTTCAATTCTTTGGAGGGATATGCCTAGAAGTAGAGTTACTGGATCATATGGTGATCCCATTTTGAAATTTTTGGGAAACTACCCCACTGCTTTCCATAGAGACTGCACATCAAGGTCTTCTTAAAAGCAGTATAGAGCTTAATTTTCATTGGATAACTTAACATTTGGAATAGGAAGAGTAGACGTTTGGACAGACAGAGATCCCAAAGCACTCACAGCCATTTCTGTAGACCAGCAACCTCAGAAACAAAAGACAAGTATGTGACTGTATTTTCTAAATAATGCATTGCTAGTTGGGTTTCCATTCATCTTCAGGCACAAAGCTCATATAATTTTAAAGTAGATGATCAATATGAGAGCACAGGGACATCCTCTCAAAGGGAAAGGATATCCCCTCAACTTGGCAGAGATGGCATCTCACGACATGGGTACATAAAAGGTAGAAGAAAATAATGTTTACTGACAAAGTTCCTCATCTTCTATGACCTCTTCTCACCTCCAGGCTACTGGAATTCTGACTAATCATGTAAACTTACACCAGCCTTCCCTCTCTGTTCTCCATGCAGGATATTCAAATGGAGCCCACACAAACAAGGAGGAAACCCAAAGTAAATTCATCTACACTATTTTGTGATAAATAACAAGACTAAGAACAAGATAGATTAGAATCCACTCCAAAATGGCTAAGCCAAAACAAAAAGAAAACACAATGTTGCAATAGTGCAAAATCTGCCAACAAAATACAAGGAAGTGAACATACACAGGAAAAAAAAAAAAAAAAGATGAAGAGTATGCTTCCAAAGAAGGCTTATTTCAGAAACTATAAGAATGGTTAAGAAGGGTAAATGTTTTACTTTTCAATGTAATGAAAATGGATGGGCTTTATGAAATAAGGAAAGAGAAATGAGAGGACGAAGCAGTCAATGGAGGGAAACAGAGAACCGGTAGTGCTGAGACAAAGCCACAGCGAAACCTGAAGAAATAGTGAAAAACATAAATTAGAACAAAATTAAAAATGAAGTCGTGTGGGGGCACCTGGGTGGCACAGTTGGTTAAGCGTGGACTCTTGGTTTGAGCTCAGGTAGTGATCTCAGGGTTTGGAATCGAACCCAGGGTCAGGCTTCATGCTCAGCACAGAGTCTGCTTGAGTCTTTCTCTCCCTCTACCTTCCCCCCTCTCCCAGCTCTCTCTTTTTCTCTCAAATAAATAAATCTCTCTCTCTCTCTTTTTAAAATTGTATAGAGGATCCTAAGTAGAATGCAGAGGATCATCAAAAAACCCCACAAAGCAATTAGCAGAAAATTTTCTTAACATGTGACAATTACACACACACACACACACACACACACACACACACACACACACACGAGTGAAACCAAGATATATCTTGGTGAACTTATTTAATTTTAAGAATGCATTATTTAATCATTTAGATCAGGGTTTCTCAGCCTCACCTGTATTTAGGTTTGGGACCAGATAGTTCTTTGCTGTGGGACCTGTCCTATGTGCATTGTAGGGTATACAGCAGCAGCCTTGGCCTCAGCCCACTCGGTGCCAATAGCGCCTCCTACTGGCAAAAACGTGAGAGCCAAGAACGTCTCCCGCCAGCAAAATTAGCCCGGGTTGAGATCCACTTCCGGAAGTAAACATATCATCAAAAAATACATTTACAGCATTATGTACCAAGGTTCTGGGAAGCAAGGTTGACAGAGTTTTGAAGGATATCAATATGCTTTAAGAATTCTCTACTCAGTTGGGTGCCTGGGTGGCTCTTTCCGTTAAGCAGCTAACTCTTGGTTTCGTCTCAGGTCATGATCTCATGGTGGTGAAATCGAGCCCCACCTCAGGCTCCACGGCTCAGCATGGAGTCTGCTTCAGATTCTCTCTCCTCTCCCTCCCGCTCTCTTGCTCTCTCTCTGGAATAAACAAATAAAATAAAATAAAATAAAACAAAATAAAATAAAATAAGAATTCTCCATTCAGTCAAGTTGTTCATTGACTCATTCAGGAGAGCTCTTATAAATCAGTATAAAAACATACCTCCGCCTGCAATAAAGTAAACAAGGACATGAAAAGAAAATTCACAAAAGAAAAACTCTGAATTGGGGAGTTAAAAAATAAATCCATTCCGATGATCTCAGTACTGTATTAGTGTTGTAATATAGGCTCCAATCTCATTTGGGCTGACATTGGGCATGCAATATTTCAGATTCCACAGAATCACCCATGTCAGGTTCCCTTGATGGTCATGATAATTACGAGCAGTATCCAAATGCACCAAAACAGACCAGGGAAGTCAGTTAACAACCACGCCTATCCCCTGTTAAGAATGGGGTGTCATGATCCCTGCAAGCCCTGAACTCAACGGTTTGATTCAACAGCTCATGTGAAAAAAAAAAAAAAAATCTCTTAGTTACATGAGGAATATGATTTACAAAAATTAAATTGGCAAGGAATGTGGCAATAAAGTTGTCTAATGTGTTCCAGGGTGATGGTGGGGAGATGATTTAAAATGGCCAAGGGCAAGAACGATTTAAAATCGGCTGCTGAGCAGTGAACGTTTTCAGAGCTGTCTGAGTCTTGGGTTGGGTGTACAGCATTTTAGTTCAAAGGCTGTAGTCCATTTCAGGGTTTGACAGGAAGAAGTAAGAGACCAGCTGAATTCTTGCCAGAGGATATAACAAAGAATTCAGAATCCAATACCCAGCCCAGCTCACAGAAAACAATGGTTCCTTTTTCCCTTGTTTGAAATGCAAACCAGTCCCTTTTCTGTTCCTACAGTTGTAACTAATGAAATCATCTTTGCAGATCTCTCACAATGGCTTCCCTTTCTATCTCTGTACTGCCGCTGCCATTTCCTTATTTTTCTCGCTTCCACTTTCCCCCAGAACTCAGGTCTCTTAAGACCACTTACGTGGCTGTGGAGGAAACACCGTGCCCAGGACACATTGCTCTTGGTGACTTCATTAGCCTGAACCCAGATCGAGGCTGTGGATGATGGGGAGCTGAGCCAGGATAGGTAGCGTGAGTCAAAATGAAATCTTGGTATTTTAGGCCATAGTGATTTGAAGTTGTTTGTTATGGCAGCATGATTTAGTCAAAGCTGGCTGACACAGAGGAGATGCACCTATTCCTGGAATTAAGACACATGGTACAAATGTACTCCTAGTGTAGCATCTGGCATGCAGTTGGCACTCAATAAATGTTTGAAAGAATAAATGCAGGGAAAAGAGCTGGTATCCAGTGCCAACTTTGTCATTTGCAAGCTGTGACACCATCGCCTAATTCCATCTATAATTAAGGATACAGTTAGCTGCTGTTTGCCATAGCTATTGTGAAGGTCCAAAATGAAGCGTTTGTTACAGCACAGGACAAGCTACCAAGTGTTGTGCAAATAAACTTACCTATTCAAGTTAGTGATAAGTATTATTCTTGTCCCATTTGAGCACAAATTGCACCTTGTTCTCTTGCCTCTAAATAAGGCAGAAAATGTTGTAAGTATAATGTCTCTTGTCTAAATCTGGATAATTCCTCAGGTAGTTGTATGCGCTTAGTCGCTTAGTCGAGACACATCTTTTCTCTGGACTTCAGTGTCTTTAGCTATTAAAAAAAAAAAGGAGTTACACACTAGATTTCACATGAGTTCCTTTTCAACTTTAGCATTCTAGGAGGGATTTCACGTGGTCACAGACCTTTTGAGGTCGGACTCCACAAAACTGAAATGGCAAATTGATCTGCATGGCCCCTCCATGTCTTTGGTTGGAACTACATCTGCCAACATTTCTAGATGAAAAGTGAACAATGGTTAATTATCCAACTGCTTCCAAATGTCCAGATGTTTGGCATGGAGACCTAGCATGTGAATGATTGACTAAATTACTTCATTTTTCATCCAGGCATTTTGGCTTGGTTCAGAGGCAACCTCTCTTTCCAGCCCTAGAAGTGAATCCTGCAGTAGTTGGGGGGGGGGGGGACTTGAAGTGAAGACCAAGAGAAAAGTATGGATTTTGAACACTTTTCCATACACGGATGAAAGCGGATGCAGACGTCTTACAGATAACACAGGCAAAGATGCTTTCATGACATCCCTTCAATGATTCTGTATTGATCTCTCAGCTCAAATATAGGAGTCATCATTCTAGATGCTTGAGACCCCTAGAAAATACAGTGACTCATGAAATCAAAAGGCAGTTCCATTCCAGCCCAGCCACCAGGCAGAGTCAAAGTAACAGATAAAAGAAGTGAGTGTCTGCTTTGGGTCATTCCTCTCCCGCTCTCTCTACATACTAAGCTGTGGGCATTCCTCAAGGCTCATTTCCTTATCTTTAGCTCTTCTTATTTATCATCTCCAGAAATCCATTTATTTCCATAACTTCAGTAATAACCTCAATGTAAGTGTCCAGGGAGGGAGGGTTTGAACCTAAGCTGTTTAACACTCCAAAGCAATGTCTTCATGTCCTGCTGGGGGAACACACTGAACCCATTAAAAATGTGATGTAACTTCCAAACACCTACAAAAACAAGTTACACACCGTGAAGCACAGTATGTTTATATTTGTTTGCTGAAAGTAAATACAGTAAAGTCATGTCAAGATAGAAAATCTACAAGAAATGAAGAAAAACCATACATTCGTTTTAACAAATGCTCTTGGAGCATGGCGCCAGTGAGCCCTACTGGGAATCTAGTATTCAGACACTGAGTAACAAACTTCCCCGACACCCAGGGTTTAAAGCAGTGCATATTTATTTAGCACATGACTGTGAGGGGCAGCATTCAAGCTGAGCTCAGAAGGACCATTCTTCTAGTCTTGGCTGGGGCCACTCATGCAACCACAGCCAGATGCTCTGTGAGCTGGGATGGAGCTTGCCTGCTATGGCCTCCAAGGAAAGAGCACATCTCTGTCCCCACACCCTCTCATCTTCCAGCAGTTTGTCAAGGCTAGCTCTCAAAGTAGCAGGCAGTTTTCCCAGAGGACACAGAGGAGTGTGTGAGGACTCTTGAGGCTTGGGCTTGAAAACAGAACACTTGGGGTGCCCAGGGGTTCAGTCAATTGAGTCTTGGCCCCAGTCTTGATCTCAAGGTTGTGAGTTCCGGTGCCATGTTGAGCTCCAGGCTGGGTGTGGAGCCTAGCTTAAAAAAAGAAAGAAACAAAAGACTATCTCTTTCATCAAAGTCCAGTGGTCAAAGCAAGTCATGAGAACTCAGATTCAAGGAATAAGGGAATGGACTCAACGTTTTGAGGGAAGGACCTTCAAAGTCAAATTTCAAAGGCTGATACAGAGAGGTGGAAGGTTGAGACCATTCTTACAAGCAGTCTACTGCACCCTGAAGATACACACTCTAATTTCTGTTGTAGGCCGCCGATCTGTCTGGGCTACGTCAGTGGGAGCTCCATGCCTGCTACCTTCTGACTGGGAAGATAGGGATTCTGTTTCCAATGGAAAACAGAGTCAAGACAGATACCAGCAAGAAGGACGACAGTGGATTTGTTCCTTGGCTTTCCTCAAATGGGCTTTTCCCCTTGTCTAGAGGCATGGTTAGAGAAGATCTATTCTAAGGGTGCAAGTTTTTAACATAAATCTAAATAGCATGAAGGAATGAACTAGAAAGAAAATAGAAGTATGGGATAAGCCTTCCAGGCAGAGGGACTTCTGTGCTGCAGACAAGACGCTTTTACCAATCATCGACTCGGGTCACAGTTTCTGGAGGTACATTGCTGATGAATCTTCTTCCGCCACCCCCAAAAGCAAAATCATCATCTCTTGACTCTCCTAAAATCCTCACTCTCCCTTTTCTTTTTTTTTCTTTTTTTTAAATCATTCTTAGATTTTCTGTGTTAGAAGACTTAAAGCAAGTGTTGGCCTCACTCCTGTTCAATATTTGCCTATATTTATATACAAGGACTTACCTTAGAAGCTGAAGTTCCCTTTAATATTTACAGAGACTCTGTGGGCTTCCTTTATCTTATCTGAGATAGCCAGAGACACCACAGGGCTATAGTAAGAATTAAATGAGACAATACAAACAGATCTGTTTAGCACAGTTTCTGGTGCATCATCGATGCCTGATAAACACTCACTCTTTTGTGTGGATACGTAAGAAAATCTAAAACACATTTTGCCACTTCATGTTTATTTTTATATCAAAGTGATAGGCACACATGGAAACTGTAGAGATGTTGTCCATGACCTCCCCACGTCCTTGGGCCTTCCTCCCTTTCCTTGGTGTCTGTGACTGCTGAATGCCAGGGTCTGCACCTCTGCACCTTTCTAGAACCACAGCAGGCTGCTCTGCCCTTCCTATACAGTGGGCTGGAAGTTCTGGGAAATTAGCAAAATCCTGAGAGGAGCCCTCAACTAGTTGGGGATCAGTATATAAATCCATCCCTCTGCCACCAGCAACCTTGCTTCTTGGGTAAGGTAAGTATGAGGTGTTTGGGGTCTTCTGTCTTCCAGTTCTCCCTTGGAAATGGGTTTAGGTGTCCACTGCAGTAGCTGGTTTAATAACTTCGTCTTTATTGGTTCTCCTTCCTTTCTGTATCAATCCTTCCCCTCCCTTGTAGTTGTTCCTTCTTAACCCACGCCCACCCCCCTTAGAAAACTTGGCTCCAAGACCTGGCTTAAGATTTACTCCTGGGGGAACCCAGATCAAGACATCAACAGTTAAACAGCACAGAAGAGCCCGTGATCAAAGCCAAGGATCCCCTCCCCAAGGACAAATTTTATTTATTTCTTCAGGGTTTAGTTCTTTTTACAGTGACTACATAGCTGTAGATAAAAGGCTGAGAACCCTATTTTTTTATTTAGCCATTTTAGATGACACCCATAGACTCTTTCATAGGGAAGATTAGTATGTAATCACTTATGATTCCACTCTCAATCTCAAATACTTGCCATGTGTATATGTTCGTATTTGGTTCTGTCATTGGCTTCTTGTAATTTTAAATGATCCACTTAAACTTCTGTTTCTCAGTAAGTCAATCTTGGACAGTGTGTATTGACACCCCACTTAGTGAGGTTAGGGTACTACCATCTTCTGTGTCCCAAATTCCATTACTAACCTTCATCAGCGCCATCCCTATCCTTACTGTGTCATGGTCATTGACATTAACCTTCTCTCCCATGACCTCCACCCTTGACCTCCCATGCTTTGTCTGTAAGTCAATCCTAAAAGTCCAAACACAATACAGTATAAAATTTGAGATTTGAAAAGTTGAGCTTTTCAATATATTTTCTAATATATTAGACACACATACTTATATATCCCAATAATGTAAGTGCTGTGTGTGTTTTTTAGAAGGTCTCTCAAAATGTTTTTGTTCGTTAATAGTTGTTAAATACCGCTGTGTGCCAGGTGTTGCTGAGTAATGAGCATACAATGATGCATAAAACACTCCCATCCCCGGCCTCAAAGGAGCAGATAGGAGAGATAAAACTAAGCAAATAGAAAAAGAATCATATGAGTGCTACACTCCAAAGGGAAAGCACAGGGTATTTGGAGAGCTTACAAGAGAGATGTGATATTTCCTCCAAGACACCAAAGATGAGTCGATTTCAGCGATTAGTGTGATGTTTGTATGTGGGAAGAGCCAGTACAAGGACCCTAACACAGGAAAGAGCTTAACAGCACACACCAATGATGGTAAGCCTTGGGTCCTGCCTCGAGGACTTTGGATTTTATTCTGAGCATGAGGGCAAATCACCCAAGAGGTAAGGCGGTTGTCAAACGACACCAGGAAGCTAAAGGAAGAGAATGCAAGACTCTGATGGTAGGACCAACACGGACAACTTCATGACTTTGTGACTAATCAATGAGATTATGTAGATTACCTTCTCAGCATAGCACCTGCTGTTTAGGGAGTGTCTAATAAACAGCAGGTGTGGGGGCCCCTGGGTGGCCCAGTCTTGGTTCCCGCTCAGGTCACCATCTCATGGTCTTGAAATCAAGCCCCATGTGGGGTTTTTGCTTAGCAAGGAGTCTACTAAAGTTTCTCCCTCACTTGCTTTCTCTTTCTAAAATAAATAGATAGAATTAAACTTATTTAACATTAATCAATCAATCAATTAATCCCAGGCATTCTTATTTTTAATTACAATATATTGGAAAATGACTTAAACTTTCTGAGGGTCAGCTGTCTCCCTCGACACACAATGCTGATGTTGATCCCAAGGCATAAATACAACACAGGCACCAGATAATAAACTATGAAGCAGAAATAATTTTTGGAAGCGGATGGAGGTGCCCCGTGCAGGGGTCTCCTTTCTCTTTCATCTCGGAGATATTTTCCTTGGTGCGGAAATGGCTCTTGGCTCTTGGAAAATAAACCAGCGTGTGCGTGCCGCTTAGCTCTGGAAGCGCCCCTGGTTTCCTTTGCTTTGACCCAAGTGCGTTTCTTCCTTAACACTGCCCAGATCTTTTGCGTAGGAGTGAAGGTGTCTGCCAGGAATTGCAAAGGGAGCATTCAGCCTGGGTGCATGTGCCTTGGCATTCTTCCCTCCACCGCTGCCGAAACATCCAAACCTGGAAGTAGCGGCACTGCGGGTTTAACGAGCCACTGACGGAAGCTTTTAGAAATGTGTGGTTTCTATTTGTGCCAACGGGGTGTTTTTCCTCTGGTCCCCATTTTCTGCAGGTGGTCCATTCAATTTAACTTCCAGCCACCACCTTCTGCTTTGATTCAGGGAAGTTACTTGTCTTCCCCATACATTTCAAATTCCACGATCCCTTACATTTCCTGTGTTTTCTCCTCCTTCTCCCCTCAGCCCCAACGCCCCCAAACTCTGACCAAAAAAAAAAAAAAAAAAAAAGCCAAACCTGGCATCATTTATACCTGAGAAGTTTTGCACTCTGTGGCTGGAAATGGTTTGCTTCAACACCTGAGATTTTTTTTTTTTTTTTCAAATGACCTTATTTTAATGGTTCGATTTTGACAAATCCTGAGTTCCTGCTGAAAGGGATATGGGAGACACCTCATTTGTCTAACCAGTGACAGGAGTTTATGAAGTTGGGAGGCTAGTCCGGTGAGGCAAAGTTAAAGGTACTTGGAAAGAATGAAGAGGGGAGCTTCCAGTTTGGACAAGCCCTGACGGGGGTGAAGGCCAGGGCACACACATCATCCCTGTTTTTAGAAGAGGAGGGCTCCCCCGGGAGGTGATGCTTCAAAGCAGCAGCTGAAGGAGGAGAAAGCATGCATCCAGGAGGGCCTTCCGCTGGCAAGAGGAAGCATGGGGCAGGCAGGGCTGCAAGGGGCAGACAAAGGAGGCTTTGAGTAAGTTGTCCTGGGAGGAGCCAAGGACTTAGACAAGGTGAAGGGACATGGACAACGTGGCTGGGCCCACAGCCCTGATGCAGGACTCAGGACAGGGCTCAGGAAGATGGGTGAAGAGTCCACCCAGTGAGACGTGGGTGCGTGCACATGGGTGCGTGCACGTGGGTACACAGATAGAAATAAGCAATGTTAGTCTCACCGTCTGCGTCCTATTTCCAGGGACGTCGCAGGCATCAGGCAGCCACAATCACTTCATTATTCATCTTGAAGAGCTGCAGGGCACTGTAAGAGTGCTCTCTGAAGGTTGTTGGCAAGGCAAGCGGGAATTAATGAGCAAGGCAATAGAAACCTTCTGAGCTGTCCACAGAGAGGGACCTCCATTTCCTTGAGAAGCAGAGGGCTGCAGTGACAGTCCAGTTGTGGGACGGGGGGAAAAGGGAGCCTCTCTTCCTCATCTGTGAAGTGAATACTGCTGGGGTGCGTTCACATCAGAATGGGTGCAGTATCCTCAGCTCCTCACTCAAGATTAGGGGGTTGGAATGCCTGATCATGCCAAGAATAAGGAAGGAAAATGCCTCTAGCCTGGATTTGCCTATCTGTTGCTTCGGTCGTACCCCTGATGACTTCTGTCCCTCTGAGCTACCATGTGCCCGCCGCCCCCTTTCTGCTGATTGCCTGTAGACTCGATATTATCCGAGGTGTTTTTCTAATGAGTTTCTGATGGCAAACGTGGGAAAGAGGTGTCTAGTATAGCCTTAGATCCTCATGTTTGCAGGTAGAGCTTGGGAACAGTCCAAGAGCCCCTGGGGAGAATGCAAGTCCCAAAGATAAAGGGTGAGGTTTGCCTCTGGTGCCATGATGGGGTTGGAGATAGGGGAGACACTGTGTAAAAGTTCTGCCAGGTTTTCCCTTCTGCCTTGAGCTCTTGTAAGTCATAGTCAAATACGCAAAACTTTGAGGCAGGTTTAAGGTATAATATGGCCTATTTTTGTGTGAGCCCAAAGCTTCCCAAGAATAATAAAAGTTCAAGTGCAGCCAGCGAGGTGGTTCATTGCTTTCTTTTAATTACTTTTGTACCTCAAAGGGCCCCTCTTGCTACAGAGAGCTCTGACCCTGGTAAGATTCACGGATAATTGACCCCAGGAGGGTGTTTGGAGGGTGAAATTAAATGTGATCGTACATATAAAATGCCTAAACAAAGAGGAAGCACATGGGAGTCAAGTTCTTTCTTCTGTGTGTCCCCGGATTGGAGACAACCTTGCCTTCCCCTGTGCTCTGACCGTGCACTCCCTGAATCTTTGGCATATTTCCTTCTGCTTCATTCTTTTTTCAGCCTTCCAGCTGGACTGTATGCCCCTCGAGAGGTGGGATCAGGTCTTATTCATTTTTATGACCTTCATAGCCAAATGTAACCAAATCATCAGGAAGGCAAAATTCCCCATAATTAAAGCCACCAGTGCCTTGACATGTTTTCCTCAGAACTTTGGGGGCTTTAACAATTCATTGTTGCTTCTCTGGCTTTTGAAGCCTGGCTTCATTTCTCACCTTCTTCCGTCGCTTTTAAAATAATGGCAAGTATAAGCTTATTTCCTCATTTAAATTTAAATTAACTTCGCTTTGACAATGCCATGAATCCTTGGGGAAATGGTCCATGCCAGACAACGTGGAGTGTCATCAGGACGCTGGACAAGGAGACAGGAAATGCTTCTCATCTCTCTACAGTAGGAGGTCTCTCAGGCTCTTTCCTGATAACAGACAATTAATTTACCTTCCCTGGTCTTAGCTGGTGCTTCCACCCTAGGCTTTCTCCAGAATGGAGCTTCTCAGAGAGTGTTCTCCCAACCCATAACATCAGCATAACCTTGAAACTTGCCAGAAATGTGAATTCTCCAAGCCCACCCCAGACCACCTAAATCAGAAGCCTGTGGGGTGGGGTCCAGAAATATACATTTTAACAAGCCCTCCGGGATGTTCTGAAGAATGCTGAGGACTGAGAACCGTGACCACAATCTTCCAGCATCATTAGGGCAAGAACCGGATTGTCTGCATTGTGGTTTCCTTTTCTGTAAGACAGCAGTGAATGGGATGTTCAGGCTTTGCATTTGGCCAGTTTGTTGGTAGAGCTCTGGATGAACTAAGGCTTAAGGACCCTTCACATGCCATCTCTATGCTAAACACGGATTTCCTTTTTTTTTTTTTTTCTTTCTCCTGATTTTTGCCTTAAACCTTAGCTACACACTTCAGTGAAATTTTAATAGACCTGGAATAGAGAAATAGCACATAACCCTCAGATAGGCATGCATTCTCTGTTACAAGGAGGCTCATCCTCTTCTCTATGGGTGAGAGGAGAAGAGCGTATGGGTTTAAAACTTGGGAGGACAGAACACTACAGAGCACCACAAGATGTAACTGCAAAACCCACCTTCTTTTCAGTGTGTGTATGTGTATGTGTATGTGTATGTATGTAGCTGCCATAAGTGGATTTCAGGGGTAGGGAGCAAAGAGAACCAGGCAAATAAAAGGGGGCATAACTATGAGCATTCAGAGACCCCATGGGACTGGCTTTTGGAAAATTCTACTCTTTATTCCTGCTTCTAGCATTCTTTGGTCCAAATTCAGGTTCCCAGCTCCTAAGGAGGTCCACCCACATGCATTTACATGCTCAGGTCAGGGGAAGGGTGGCTCCAAGCACAAACACTGCGTTCATTCCACAGACATAGGTTGAAAGCTGGATACTGCAATGGTCCTGGTGATATTACTCTAAGAAAGGTATCTCCTCTGTCCTCAAGGAACTGACAGTCCAGTGAGGACATGGATGAGTAACCAGGCAATTATAAACATTACATTATGTTCTATGTGGGACACTTCGATATCTGATCCCATCTTGGAGGGGTCAATTAATGTTTCCCAAAGGAAATGACAAACTTTGAAGGATGAAGAGAAATTATCTAGTGAATAAGTGATTAGAAAGATGTAGTGGAAAGGAGGTGGCAAATGACAGTGTCATGGGCAAAACAAAGGGCAACCATGCGTTGAAGATGGTTCTGGTTCGATAGGTCTAGAGAAAGCAAGAGAGAATGAATAATGAGATGAGAGCCCTACATTAAGACACCATCACAGAGTTTCAGACAGACTAACATTATAGACTTTCAAAGACACACTAGTTGGAGTGGAGAATTGATTTGAATACAGGCAAGTTTGGATGCCAGCAAGGAGATCCATGGTTGAAACAGCCCCCAGAAGATAAGCTTCCTGGGGCATCTGGCTGGCTTGGTCAGTGGAGCATATGACTCTTGATCTTGGGTGTGTAAGTTTGAGCCCCACATTGGGTATAGGAGTTACTTAAAAATAAAATCTTTAAAAATTAAAAAAAAAAAAAAAAAAAGGTAAGATTCCTTAACAAGATATTTGTTAAATTATATGAGGAAAGTTTTAAGACTTCCCCAAAAGACGCAAGAGTAGTCGTGGACAAATAGATTTCTTATGTCCTTAGTTAAGGTGACTCCACATTGTGAATATGTTGTTTCTCCTCAAGCTAATATCTATATTTAAAGTAAAACACCAATACAAATAAAATACCAATAAAAGTACCAATACATTTCCAGATACATTCGATCCCTTCACTCCTCCTCCCAAAATGCTAGAGAAAATGATGGTAAAGTCTGTTTTTAATAAAACATAAGCAAGTAAAAGTAACCAGGAAAATCCTGCATCAACGAGAGAAATGGATAATTCTAACAAATTTAAAAACATATCACATGGGATTATATCTATAGCATCACATTGGAAACACCCCACATTCCCATCAGTAGCACGTTGGTTGAATACACTATGTTTATCACTGGGAACGCAATCACAGTCATGAGAAACAATGGGTAAGATACTATACGTACAGATAAAGAGCAATTTTCAGAATATCAAAGCAAGGTGCAGCCTAACACATACTAATTTTTGTGTAAGAAAAGTGAGAACAGGGGCGCCTGGGTGGCTCAGTGGGTTAAAGCCTCTGCCTTCAGCTCAGGTCATGATCCCAGGGTCCTGGGATGGAGCCCCGCATGGGGCTCTCTGCTCAGCAGGGAGCCTGCTTCTTCCTCTCTCTGCCTGCCTCTCTGCCTACTTGTGATCTCCGTCTGTCAAATGAATAAAAATAAAATCTTAAAAAAGAAAAGAAAAGAAAAGAAAGAACATGAAATAATAACCACAAAAAATTTTAAATAACACCGAATACTTTTGACAGCATTATAATTTTAAGTATGTTTATGTATAGTTGCAATAAAACAAACATGTATCTCCATATTAGTAGGAACCAGGGTTTTTCAGAGAAAATTAAAGACAAAGAAAAAGAATTGCATTGTTAAACTTGAATTGGAAATATCACCATGAACTCAGTGATACACAAACATACTTGGTGTCAGTCCACACAACCTAGAGGCAATGATACTCTAGTAACAATGAGCACATCAAACACTAAGAATTTGTTTTCTAAATGCCATTATTTAGAAGAAAATAAGGCCCCTCAGTGAAATAGCTAGTCTGAGGTCTGGAGTAAGGAAAGTGCAAAGTGAGCCTTGGGTATCTTGTTGCCTCAGAAAATAAGAATGTGTCCAGAAGTAATGATGGTATGTTCAACAGAGAAGTCAGCTTGAGGGGCTCTCATTGATCAAATTCAGTTTAAGATAAACATCAAACAGAATATTGACTGTACTTGATTGAAACATATTGAATAAACAACAACAACAACAACAACAACAAAACAATCCATACTGGTACAGAGAGGAAGGGAGGGAAGAAAGGAAGGAAGAAGGAAGGAAGGAAGAAAGGATGGATGGGGACATTCAGTTGCCACCACTGAAAGTAATTACATACCAACTCCTTACTCTAATAATTGAGAACTAAAGAAAACATTAAACATTTACCCTGCATTTTTAGGATGAACTATAGTTTATTTATTAATGATGGAAATCTCTTCTTTATATAAAAATTCCACCTTAAAAAAAATACCAGCTAATAAATTTGGAAGAAATAATAGAACTTTAAAATCCCTTTTTGGAAACCCCAGTAAGATAACTAATTCAAGACAGTTTAAAGAACAGATGATAAAACTATCTAGGCTGATGGGAAACAGGATGTTCATATGGGGCCAAAACTCATCCCAGAGTTTACATATTAATTGCAAAAGGGGAAAAGGCATTTTAACCAGGTGATCAAACTTAGCATCACTAATGGTAGGGAAATATTGCCTTATATGCCCTCTGATGTGATGTGTTAGGAAATAGTGAGTATCATCCATGTTTCAAAGAATTCTTACAAAAATGCTTAACTTGAACCTAAGCATCCCTTTAGATGTAACTCTCAGTTTGCAGGAAATAAGTGGATAGAAGAAAAAGTTAAATGATACCACAGTCAACAGCCTGACAAATCCAAGGTTTGGAACATTCTATAAGACAATTGGCCTATTCTCTTCACAAAGGGCAAAATAAGAAAATAAAAGGGCAGAGGACAGTCAGGTTAAAAGACACTAAAGAGATTTAACAAGCAAATGCATGAATGTCCTGGAACACTGAAAAAAAAAAAGACATTTGGGGAAATTTGCATATGGACTGGTGTTAAGTAACATTAGAGGATTTGCCTTGACTTTCTTAAGTAGAATAATCGTATTACAGAACAGAGAAGGATGTCTCTTTTTAGGATATTCATGCTGAGGTATTTAAGTGTGAAAGGGCACTATGTCTACAACTTGCTTTGGTCCAGCGAAAAATAAAAGGACATTGTCTCGTTCTTTCAACTTTTGGGGGTAAATTTAGAATTTTTTAGTTTTTATTTTTATTTGTTTATCTTTTAAGTAGTCTCCACACCCAGCATGGAGCCTGACTTGGGGCTTGAATTCACAACCTGACATCAAGACCTGAGCCAAAATGAAGAGTTGGACTCTTCACCGACTGAGCCACCTAGGCACCCCTAGAATTTTTTTTTTTTTAAATAGGGCTTAGGAAATTAAAAAAAAAATAAGAAGATAGACTGACTCTTAAGTTTCTGGACTGAGCAAGTGTGTGGTAATTTACTGAGAAAAAGGAACCATAAATAAACCTAGATGAAAAGACAAGGATGGATGGTAGACATAGCATGCAGGTCTTAACTGAGGAAGAAGGACTTTCTTCCTTCACAGATTTCCCCCTTGCTTGGATTTCTCCTCACTTCTTCCCTCCACCAGTAAGGAAGGCTGTGGGGAGGTGGCTTGGGGTGTAGGGCCAGGAGGACTTGAGAAGATCTTTGACCTTGAGCTTAGGCTTGTGATTCAGCTCAGGCCACCAGATCCAACCCTCCCAACGTTTGTTTAGCCTACAGACTCAGAGGGAATGTAGAGGCAAAATCTACAGAACTCGGTAATGAGTTAGCTTGCTGGGGAGGGAAGTGTCAAGAACGACCCCACTATCCTGAATGATGCAATTAGATAGATGTGGTGGCCTAACTGGGGCGACCCTCTAGGGGCTGAAAAACAATCCAGCCCAACGAACACGTGAACATTTCTGAAGCCCATTATTGAGTACTAAACTTGAACTAGATAAGAGTCTATCCACGCATGAAAGTTAAAAGTTGAAAATACAGCACCACATTAATTCAAAATGGATCACAGACCTAAATGGACATGCAAAACTATAAAACCCCTAGAAAATACATGGTGGAAAATCTAGATGACCTTGGTCTGGGGATGACTTTCTAAATACAACATCAATGCACAACCTAGGAGAGAGAGAACTGATAAGGCGAACTTCATTAAAATTAAAACTTTCTGCTCTTGCAAAAGACACTGTCAAGAGGATAAAAAGACAAGCCAATCTGGCTGAAAATATTTGCCAAAAGTTATATTTAATAAAGGATTGTTATCCAAAATATGCAAAGAACTGTAAAACTCAACAGCAAGATAACATTTATATGGAACCATAAAAGACCCTGGATAGCCAAAGCAATCTTGAGAAAGGAGTACAAAACTGGAGACTTCATGTGTCTTTATTTTAAACTATATTACAAAGCTATAGTAATCAAAAAAATATGGCACCAACATAAAATGCCCAAGATTGGGACATCTTGTGGTGCCAGAAAAGAAAGAAGCTAGAAAAATGTACTCGGGTCATGTTGAAAGGATTCAAGAACCAATTTGAAGAGGCTCCCATTGGCCAAGGATGGGACAATTTCAGCATCAGAAAACAATAATATGAATAATGGATTGCAGTGTCTAATAGACATAAAGTCACAAGCTCATGATACTAAAGAAATCAGTCACCTTTGGCATATTCTATGAATTCCACATTATTTTCAAAATCCGTACATGAAAGAGAAGAACCAAGCATTTATCTTGCCTTTTTTTAATACTATTTGTAGCACTGGATAATTAAGTAACTAATGAAGGATGAATGATCTTTTTAGGAATATTCCAGCTGATGAATGAAGAAAGAATGATAAGATTCGAGTATCACCATTTTGTAGACACTAATGAATTAATTTGCATTCGGGTTACATGCACCCCTCTGAATGTAACTGCCCGTTTACAGAAAATACAAAGTCTCCTGTTAAATGATGCTATGGGAAATTCTATAGGACAAATCACCTGATCCCTTCAACACAAATTTGCAAGATGAAATAAAGATTTGGAAGGAGCATCTTCAAACTTGAGAAGACATATCAACCAAATGGGATGTTTGGACCTTATTTGGACCAACACTCAAACAAAATTATCTTTAAAAAATGGTATAACACAATCGAAAAAATATAAACATTCTAAGGTAATTTGCTACATTAAGGATTTATTGTATACTTTTTAGGGTGATAGTGGTATTGGGACTATGTTTTTTAAAATCCTATCTTTAGAGCTAGAAATATTTATAAATGATTTATAGATGATGTCTGGAATTTGCTACAAACTATCCAGAGTCCAGAGATAAGTGAATAGGGGTAGACATAAACAAGTTTGGGCTTGTGTTGGTAATTTTCGAAATTAGACGATGGATACATTGAGTTCATTGTAGTCTTCTGAGTATTTTTTCTCCATGTTTGAAATTTTCCATAATAAAAGGGTAAGAAAAACTTGCAAGCAACCAAAATGTTCTTCAGCGGGTGGTTGGATAAACCGTGGTACAATCCAAACCATGGAATATTACTCAGCATTACAACAAAATGAGCTATCGAGTCATGAGAAGACATGGGGAAACCTCAAATGCATCCTACTAAGTGTAAGAAGCCAGTTAGAAAATGATACATACTGTATGACTCCGACTATATGACATTCTGGAAAAGGCAGAACTAGGCAGCTCAGTGCTTGCCAGGAATTAGCAGGGAGGAAGGCATGAATGGGCAAACAAGAGGATTTTTAGGGCAGTGAAAATGTCTGCAAGACACTTAATGGTGAACACATGTCCTTATATATCTGCCCAAACCCATAATAGAATATATAACCCCAAGAGTGAATACCAGTATGAACTGTAGACTTTAGGAGCTGATCTGTCAATGAAGGTCCATCAGTGTTAAAAATGCACCAGTCTGCTGGGGGATGGTGACGGGAAAGGAGGCTGCTGTGATGTGTGGGGGTAGGGCATCTATGGGAAAACTCTGTACTTTCCATCAATTTTGACATGAACCTCAAACTGCTGTCTTAAAGTAGTAAAAAAATAAAAAAAAATTTTAAAGGCAACATCACTAGTCATTACGGAGATATAAATCAAAACCATAATGAGGTACTACTACACACCTATTAGAAAGGCAGAGAATTAATATCAAAAGACACGGCCAGATCCCAGAGCACCTGGAAGGGTCATCTGTTGCTGCAGGCAAGTGCCAGAGATCTAGACACTCTGGAAAACAACTTGGCTATTGCTATAAAGTTAAAAAATACACTTAACCATAACATGAGCAGTTCCATTCCTAGGCATTTCCCAGAGAAATAAAAACAGTCCGTTCACACAGAAATCTGTATGCAAATGTTTCTAATGAGTTTTCTCAGAATTTATCCAAACTGGAAACAACTCAGAGGTCTTCCCAATGATGAGTGGATAAAGCAATGTAGGGCTTCCATACAATAGATAACTATTCGCCAATAAAAAGCAATGCCTTTCAGATCCACAGAAGGGCAGGATAAATCTCCAAAGCACTATGCTGAACAAAAGAAGCCCAACCTCCAAAATTACATACTGAATGACTCCTTACTTAAGGTATTCTAGACAAGTCCAAACCATGGGACCTTGTGGGTACGGGTGGGGTTGACTACAAAGGGGCAATGGGGAATTTTAGCTCTGGATTTTGACTGCGGTGGTGGTTACAAAATAGTAGGAATTGTTAAAACTCGCAGAAGCATCCCATTTTAAAAGGGTCAGTTTGCGTTTTGTAAATTACACCTCGGGGAAGGGCGGGGCGGCGGGAAGGGGGGGGAGATAAAAATGCAAATAAATGTGAGAGATACGGGGGTCTAAAAGCCCGGTGACATTAAAATGAGGTCAATTAGCCAGCAACTGCCAGGGATTGGTGTTCTGACCCTTGCTGATCTTCGAGAACAAATGTTAACAACTGTGGATGCCCCGGGCCGGTGAAGGGAAAAAAGCCGCAGGGGAAATAGGCAGGGGACCATCTGGGGAAGCTTCCCCCTGTGACTTAGGCCAACGCCATCGCACTTCATCTGGGCACACTTGAATAAAACCATTCATTTGCTAATGTATCGTAGGGTGAGGCTTATCTGGGGCAACTCCCCCGCCCCCCGCGCTCAGCCCCAGCTTTAGCTATCTTCAGGTGCTCCAATCCATTTCTTTGATTTGCCAGAATAATGTGCTGAGACTTATTGATAATGTAAGAGTATCCCTCAAAATATACGTGAGAGATATCTGGAGCCCTGAAGCTGAGTCCTGCTCAAGCCAAGAGCCTGATGGAAACCTGGTCCCCGCATCCTTCCTGGTGACATGCGTGCACGCGTGGGCGCAGCGCCCTGGGAGAGAGCGGGGCGCAGAGTCTGAATTCTGGGGTTCAGCTCCGGCCGCATCCCTGACGGGCACCGTCCCTTCGGTCCCCGTGGGCAAGTCTCAGTTTCACCACCTCCCTGTCAAATGGAAATAGGAGTTGTTCTGAGCAAGAAAGCACACTCTGTAAGTGATTTGTAAACTGGAAAATGTGACTTAGGCAATGAAGCAAGGGCCCGGCCTGAATGCTCTCAGACGTGACCCTGGGCTCCCCCGACTCCCCTTGGTCCTGTTCAGACCCTTTGTTCCACCATTTGTACATCTGTGATATGATACCGCGCCCCCTCGGAGGGATCCGGGTTCCCACTAATGCAGCCCCTAACAATGGCTTCGATGAAAGAGATAAGCGCAGAGGCCAGAGGGTCTCCGGAAAGAAAGGAAGCTTGTAGCTTTTCAAGTTCAATGAGGCTTAGGGGGTTGGAAGGCTCTCCACATAAAGGCCTGTTTAAAAGAGCGCCAAGGATTCAAAGCCTGTGCTTTTCCCAGACCTCTGACCACTTTCAGCCATAGGAGGACGTGTGTGTTTGCCGGTGTCCCGCACTCCCAAGCCTGGATTCCCCGCATCTGTGATGACCCAAATGGAATTACCTGGAAGGTCTGACTGGGGGTCAACCCTTGGAACCCGGGGCGGCAGGTGCAGCCAGCGCCTCGATTCCCAGCCCCAAGGACTTGATGTATGCAAATGCTGGGGCCATCAGGGCAGGGACAATAGCGGACTTAATCCCCCCCAGGCGGGGGGAGGGGGAGAGCCCTCGCTCACACCCCTCCCCCTTGCTAAAGCTGCTGAAGGAAGGTCTTCCTGCTTAAGGCGGGACCCTTCAAAGTATTCAGTCTTGGAAGGAGCTTGGGCAGGCAGCTCAGGAGCCTGGGAGGAAATTCTTGGCCCAGTCTGGTGCGTGGAGCCTGGGAGAGGACGTCCTGATCTGTCTGTTTCTTGGTGAAAACAAAAACAGGGGAGTTGGGTTGGAGTTGTCCAGGTCTGATTAAGTCAATCCGGCAGCCAGAGACATTTATATGTGATTTATTTGACCTAAGCAGAGGACCTGAGACCCGCAAAAGGGAGACTCTGAAGAGTCTTAGGAGTCCTGAGCTCTCATGGCCCGGTGCTTTCCCCTTTGGTGACAGAGATAGCCTTGCCCGTTTGGGAAACCAAAATGGAAGGAAGGTGGCTTCTGTCTGTCTGAAAGGTCCAGCCTGGAGCTCCTCCACCACCACCACCAAGGGTGGATCAAGGTTTCTGTCCCCAAAAGAGGTCATGGAAATGCACCTCTTGCCAAGACAGCTGTATGGGTGCGCCACTCTGCTAGGCACTGGGGGTACAGAAAGGGAAAATGCATGGTCCTCGATATCCCCAAGTGATTCTTCTCTCCTGCCAGCTCAGCTCTCATACTCCAGAGCAGCTAAACCTTCAAAGTGCATACATTCTACTCTCCTGAAAGAAAAAGTGCAATGCAGCCTGCATACAAATTAGGGAAGTTTACAACGGCAGTCTGACATTGTTCAGGTTCTGCCAGTGTTTCCAGTTCTTTTTGTGTCTTCCCCTTTCCAGACGCTTTATGGGGCCCCGTCTTTTCCTAAACTCCTTGATCACCGTTCCAGCCTCAGGTGAATACGGTTCTCCCAATCCCTCCCCCCGCCCCCACCTTTGATGCTGTTCCCAGAATTTCCTGGGATTTAATGCCTCTTTTCTGGGCACATGGCTCCCTTTAAAACCAGAGCAAGTGGCATTAGGTAAAAGCTGAGATTTCTTCCTGGTCTGAGATCCCTTGAGTCTGGAGCGATGCAAAACCCTCCTATACCCAGGGCAGTTTGCATTTTGGGTATTAGGTGTGACTTCTGCTCCACTCCAGGGACAATAACAGAACTTGAGCTGTGCCTTCTTGAACACACAGGGTGAAGCATTTTTTCTCGACGCCTTCTTCTGTCTGGGAAGACTTGGTGTCTCATACACGGTGAGTCTAAACCGAGGCTCAAGGTTGCTCTTGTCTTGCCCAGGCTCTGGCACTGGGCCGGGGACCTGGGGATCCTTCTCAGAACATCCTGGCCAGGCCACTTTGGAGCCACAGTCCACTAGCTTCCTGCGTGGGGCATGTGAATTGCGCAGGAGACGTCCCTGCCCAGAAAGCTGCAGAGAGATGCCAAAGGCAACAGCCCACTTGCCCTCCTGCTACTGGGGAGGGTCAGGTTCATTATTTTCTAATGTTTTCAGATTCAAATTGTCATGCAAATGAGGGATAGGAAATCACCATTAGGTCATTTTTCCTATCCTCTCAGGGGCTGAAGTGGGATCAATGTATACTCTCCGGTTCTTTGTCCTCGCTTGTGTTAAATAATGTAAGGAATGGGGCTTCCATTCTTGAGAGAGTATTACATATTCTAATAGATTTTCACAGTTAAGAAGGCCTTTCATCTTTGGCGCAAAGTTTCCTTTCTTTAAATTCATTTCATTACTTCATTCTTTGGATCTCTCTTTACAGTGGCCTCCCCCTTTGGGGGTGTAGACCCTGCGGTTCTTAGAACTGGTTCTCGGAGGGAGACCTGTGAGCACAGCCTGCCTGGAATGGGGATCAAGTCCAAGTGAACCAACTCTTTCACTCTCTGTACAATTGGAAAGTATTATGGAACAGACAGAGGGGCAGTGCTAACTAGCCCAGATCCCCGTGAGCACTATAGGTCAGATTCCATTCCATGGATATTTTGCTTTGGATTTCTTTTCTTCTTCCTTTTTTTTTTTTTTTTTTAACCTCATGGTAACCTGGTTTCCTTGGTGCCTCAGAGGGCACCTCTCCAAGGGCTTCCGCTCCCTTCCCTCTGTGGACTTATTTCCTTCCTTGACATTGTTAAAAAGAAAACCACAGGCCCAAGATGGCGTCACTTCAGTTAAGACACCAAGTCAGTAAAGCAAGACATAATACCTAACCTGACCGCAGTTCCAACCCCCCAGATATGCGACCTTTAACCAACCAGTCAGCATGGCACTTCCTGGTCAGCCCTAGGAAATTCACTGAGACGACCCTTCTGTTCCCCAGAGGAGGGCAAGCTTGCCTAAAACAATGCATTCTACACTTATAATTAATTACCTTTTCCACTCTCTCTCCCTTTAAAAATCTTGCCTTTTCTGTAGCCCTGTGGAGCTTCCCTCTACTTAATAGATGGGATGATTCCTGATTCATGAATTGATTAATGAAGCCAATTAGATCTTTAAAATTTGCTTGGTTGAAGTTTGGTTACTTAACAGAATTGACTTCCAAGTTGTGGGAAGGGATTCTAATAAATTAGTTCAAGGTCACCCTCCCTTTGAGGGTCAAGTCATGAGGTGACTTTTCACGGCCGATAGCTTGCACAAGACTTGTCTGGGCAAAGTAGATTCTCATTGAGTATGTGCTAATTGGAAGACAAAGTACTGTTTTGGGTAAAAGATCTCAAAGACACAGATCATTCCTTTTAAGCCTTCCATACTTCTTTTCTTCCTCCTTTCTTCCATTCCTTTCTTTACGCATACTGTTGTGTACTTTACATAGGAAACCCATGTTTATCTCCTGGTGACACCGAAGAAACCAAACCAAGCCAAGGTACTTTTATGAGATTCGTATTCTAGGGGCTAAATACAAGAACCAAGTCAACCCAGAAATAAATAAGTTCAGAAGGTGACAAGCACTGTGAGAAAATCAACTGAGCAATGTTACGGAGAGCGACAGGGCAGCCGTGGGTGATGGCGGGAGAAGGAGCTGCCTCAGAACTCAGAACTGGAAGCCGTGGAAAACCTCTCTAGAAAATTTTTGAGCTGAGTGCTAAACAATGAATAGGAGTCACCCTTGTGAAACCCTGGGGGCAGAGTGTGTCAGGTGGCATGTAAAGTATAAGTGTCCTTGGGAATGAGATAGTTGGAATATAAGTAGACAGCCAGTGCCCTGGAGTGTGTTGAGCCAGAAATCAAACTGATTGGGACTGATTGCATCAACGTAAATTCTCGCTGGCCACAAAACCAAGGATGGGCTTTAATCAGAAAGCTAAGTCTTTAGCTTTGACATTTTGGATCTGTCACATAACCCCTTTGGACGCTACATTAATTACTTACGGCTATGTGACAAATTGCTCCAAGACCTAGTGCCTTAAAGTAACAACATTTATATACAATCTCATTGTTTCTGTGGGTTAAGATCTCAGGATGCCTTAGCTGAGCAGTCAGTCTCAGGGTGTTGATCTGTTCTCATCTGAAGGCTTGATGGAGGCGGGAAAATCTTCCCAGGTGGTTCGCTCACATGGCTGGCGAGTTGTTGGTGCTGGCTGTGCTGGGTGGCCTCAGTCTTGTCCCTGTGAACATCCATGGTGCTGCTCACATGTCTTTGTGACAAGGTGCCTAGTTTCCTGCCAAGTGAGTGATCCAGGAGAACAAGACAAAGCTGGGGTGTGTTTTGTGACTGAACCTTGGAATCACACAGCACAGTCTCTGTGAGACCCTATCAGTCATGCAGATCTGTCTCTGGGTCTATAGGGGGCATGGATGGCAGGAGGTAAGGATCACTGAGAACCAGCCTTGGGTCTGGTTGCTTATCTGTGCTTAGAGATATTCAAACTGGGTAATCGCTGAGGTCTTTTCTAAGCCTAATATTTTATGACAATAAGGTCCATGAATATGCATGTTCTCATAGGGATTCTGGCTTTAATTATGTTGTTACTCTCTTGGCCCCTCAAATCAGACCCCAAAAGATGCTACCAGGCTTGCACTAAAGCTACGTGATCCTGAGGATAGGGAGAAAAACCGAAGCCATAGAGCTTTATGAATCACCTAGTTAGGACAGACTTTGCAAGACGAAGCTTGCCAAATGCTCTGGCAATCCACTGTTGTCTTCCCTGTTACTGCTGGGACCTCTCCAAGCCACACACATACCAGCGTTATCTGCGGGGATGTGTTCTGAGGGGGCAGTCTGACAATGTGGCATTGTCCCATGGGATTTATGACCAGGTTTCAACAAATGAACTTTTATCCCATTTGTTTTTCCCTGGGTTGGTTGATACACCTCAACGCAGACTCCTGGGGGATGTTTGGGAACACCTGCTTTCAGATTGCTTTTCGGTCGCATGTCCAACATTTCTGGGCATTTCTTTCCGCTCTTGATTGGCACTGTCTTGGCAGTGTCCCACAGATGGAATGTTGTTTTAGGGAACTCCTGGGGAGGAGGGCTGGCAATGGAAGTCCCTGTGAGCAGCTGTGATTTGTGGCAGAGAACATTTCATAGTTGAATCTGTCCCAGCACAGCTCCTTCTGCAACTCAGCATGGGATGGAACAATGTGGTAAAAATCTGGAGAGAGGAGAAGAAGGTATTGTATGTCAGCCAGGGTTAAGGCGGGGTGGGAGGATCTTTCAAAGTTACAAAAACATGCCTAAGAAAATATATCACTGAATGACAGATGGTTTGTCAGGAATCCCTAGTTCAAATCCTGATATTGTACTCTCCCTGTCAAGAACTTGGACAGAGACACATACTAGGCTTCCATTGTCTTATCTGTTAAATGGAGATTAACATCTTTATTTGCCCTCCATGGCTGCTGTGAGGGTCATATGAGGAGGTTATCATTACTGACGAGTACTTTCCAATGCACTCACAGTTGTGGAAGGGGAGGCCAGCGTGGAGGAACATGGCTTTGCAATCAGCCGGCTCTGGGTTAAAACTCAGGTTCTGTAATTTAGCTGTGACTCCGGCCCGAGCTTCTTATCCTTTCATGGGCACACAGATCACCTGGGGATTGTGTTAAGATGCAGATTCTGGGGGCATCTGGGTGGGTCTGTTTGTTGAGTGTCTGACTTTTGATTTCAGCTCTGGTCATGATCTCAGGGTCATGGGATCGAATCCTGTGTGGGGCTCCATGCTCAGTGCAGAATCTGCTTGTCCCTCTCCCTCGGCTCCTCCCCTACTCACACTCTTCTTTCTCTCTCACTCTCTTTCTCTCTCTCAAATAAGCAAATAAATAAAATCTTTAACAACAACAACAACAACAACAACAAATGGGATTCCAATTCAGCTGATCTCAGGGGAGGTCTGAGGTTCTAAATCTCAAGTGAGGACTATGCTGCTGGTCTTCACTTTGAGGATCCAGAAGTCCATCTCCCTAAGCCAATGATTCTCAGTACCCCCTGCCCCTCAGAACAGCCAAGGTGCTGTGGAAAGTTCTAGATTGTATCTCAGATCAATTATATCAAACTTTCTGGTGATGGAACACAACATTGGTATTTTTGGGCTAAGATTTAATTAATCTACAAAATAGCTCAGTCTTTTCCATATAGGAATTCCATAAAATTCAGATTTTTTTAAAAAAATATTTTATTTGACACAGAGAGTGAGAGAGCACAAGCAGGGGGAGCAGCAGAGGGAGAGAGAGAAGCAGACTTTCCACTGAGCCGGAAGCCCAATGCAGGGCTTGATCCCAGGACCCTGGGACCACAACCTGAGCTAAAAGGCAGACACTTAACCGACTGAGCCACCCAGGCATCCCTGGAATTCACATTTTATAAGTATCTTCACATGGGTTCTGTTTTATAAAAATCTGTTGAGAATTCATTGATACTAGATTGCTTTGGAATTTATAGAGCCATTGTATATTCATCATCCCACTTAATACTCCAAAAAGCCCTGGGAATAGTTCTATTTTGAAGATTGTGAGGGTAAGTAGCCAGAAGAGTCCACAGCCGAGAGATGGCATAAGCTGGGACCTGAACTGGAATCCCATGCATTTCGATGAACAGCTTTGTGACCCTATACAGCTCTACTCACGTTAAGTATTACCCAAAATCTTGACTCTAGGGATGTACAGCTGCCTACATTATGGCTACAAGGGCAGCTGTCCATTCCTGAAGTGTATTCACTTGGCATCATTCCAAATCTGATGACCGTGAGGTACAAACCACAGGGGGAACTTACTTCCTTCCTTCTCAAAAGAGAAGAGAGAACTCTGAATACACCTTGTGAAAGTGTAACCTATTCAACCAGCTACAGGCATGGATGTCACCTTATTCCAGAAGGAGAGGATGCTAGTGCAGGACTTGGGATAGGATGAAGGAGAGAGCAATGACCTTTTGGGGAAAAGGGTATTCCTTTCACTCCTCACTTTTTTTTTTTTTAAGATTTTATTTATTTATTTATTTATTTGACAGAGATCACAAGTAGGCAGAGAGGCAGACAGAGAGAGAGAGGAAGGGAAGTAGGCTCCTTGCTGAGCAGAGAGCCCAATGCGGGGCTCAATCCCAGGACCTCAGGATCATGACCTGAGCCGAAGGCAGAGGCTTTAACCCACTGAGCCACCCAGGCGCCCCCCATTCCTCACTTTTAACTAAAGTGGGTAAATAGTCTTTTGGGACCTAGGGAGCCCCCCTTCCCCCCGAGGTGCCCTATGACTCATTCCTTCCCTTTCTCTCTCTTCCCCTTAAGGATGGAGTAGAGATAAAGACAAGAGAAAACCATAAGGATTTTTTTTTTTTTAATCCAAGAAGGATAACGATCATCTTTTTTTTTTTTTTTTTTTTAAACTGGATCTCGGAGAAAAAAAAATATTTTGGATTCCTGAAAGGGATATGGTCCCTGTTTGTTCCAAGGCTGAGGTTAACCATGGAAGTAGTGACTAGAAGTATCAACGTTGTAAGATTCATGAAAGCAGGCTACTGGGATAGTATCATTTCAGTTTGGGTGCTTCAAAGTGCTTGGACATTGCATGCAAAGAGCTCATCAGATCCCACCAAAGGTTGGCATGGCACACTTTGAGATGTTCTCAAGGGATTTAGGGATTGCTGCCCTGGAATGTTCCCCCTTTTCCTGTTTCCAGCCTGATGATTGAGCAAAATGGCTTTGGGGGGGGGGGTTATCTTCTATTTGGCAGCTACAGCAAGTAGGGAATAGAAAATAGTGCTTTGAGGGTATTTGATACCTTTCTTTTTTTTTTTTTTTTTTTTTTTCAGACAGTTGTTAGGGACTAAGAGAGTTATTATTTATTTTTTAAAAAAGAATTAAATGGAAATGCCTCTGTTATTTAAGAAGCCACTGGAACATACAACACAGGGGAATTTATATTCTAGGTGCTGACAACCTAATGTGCATTTACTCTCCTGTCATAGGCTTAGGATAATGAATCCAGACCTGAAGAGGCTGCTAATGTCTTCTTGGAGATCGTCCTTCTCATGAAAATAAGATCTCTTCTTTCTAAGGGTAAAGAGATATTAAGACCCTTTGGATAATTTCTTTTCATTCTCACAAGGTCCCCAGAACACCCAGATGATGAGTTACTGGATAATTCGATTGGACTGGAAATAGACACTCCATCTGCTTGGGGGAGATGGAACCACCCCTCTTCAAGTAGCAAGACCTTCTGGAAAGGAAGAGAGCAAGCTCTTGGCTCCTGTGATGGGTGGTTCAAAGTTATCACAACATATCTGATGGGATAAGGTCGTCCAATTGAGGCCTGTCAGAAAATGAGCATATTGGCCCTTCGGGGAAATGATGAGTCAAAGTACTCTTGTCTGGTGACCCTGGTTTAATAGTAGGGACCCAGATTATCACGGAACACCTGGTTCTGGGTTCATGGAGAAATATACCTTCTGCCCCAGGCTTCCCTGGAGGAATGAGGACACCTTTGGGGAAGCATATGCATTTTTTGGTAATTGCTTGCATTTGTACAAATATTATGAAAGACCTCTAGTATTGGAAGTCTGGATCAGCTTTGTAAACGTCATCCATAGTGAGACTAGCCTCCTTTCTAAGCTCCAGAATGACATCTAAACATTGGCTGAAGGCAGGACCCTTTGGGACACCTGCCACCCATTACTGACAAGACAACTGTCAGCAGCCCAGGCTCCTTTGTGATTCACTGTTTTTTGGACTTACCATGGGAGGGAGAGAAGAGGTGCTTCTTTCAATTTGTAGGCTAAGCCCTGGGAGTCATAATCTGAACGCATAAGAAATACGATGTGAAGTTGCACCCTCAGCCTGTGAAGTGGGACATATCAATTACCCTTGGCCGCCGAGCAGCCAGATTTCCCAAAGGCATGTTTAATCAAGACGGAGCAGCGCATGCTCCGACGAGCCTGCCCCACCTTCCTCCGTGCGCAGTTTGCTGACGGCAGCAGCTTTCCAATTATTTACTGACACGTTAATGAATTATGAATGATGAATTGTGTATCAGGCACGCGGGGCGTTGAGGAGAAATCCGGCCTGAGGAGAAGTTCCGCCTCCATGAAGCTTACCTTCTGATGGGGGGAAACAGATAATAAATAGGACACACAATGAATATGCAAATGACACCGCATGTTAGAAGTGCTGTGGGGAAATAGAGCAAGGTTAAGGGCATGAGGAGGTAGCCACAGTGGGGCAGAAGAGTTGGCTTATTGCAGTTTTAAATAAGAGAGTCGACCTCATTGAGAAGATGACATTTGAGCAAAGACTTGAAGGAGGTATGGGAAGGATGGGGACATAGGGGTTTTATGCAGAGCAAGTAACCACTGTGGAGGCCATCAGGCAGGGGGCAGGAGATAGGTTTAATAAACAGGAAGATGCCCAGAGTGGCTGGAGTAAGGATGGAGTAGGCTAACAGGTGGGCGGTGGGGGTAACCATCATGGGGCAAGGGAGGGTAGACAGAACATGAAAGGTCTTGTAGGTCATCACCAGACTATGGCTTTTCCCACTGGAGGACTTTGAGCAGAGGAGTCACATGTTCTGACTTATATTTTATAATACTGCATCACTCCCATTATGGTGCTGAGGGAGACAGTTTGGGGGTGTGGAGGCTAGAAGCCAGGCTTTTGCAGTGACCCTCCAAGCTAGAGATAATGATAGTCTGGGCCACATGGCCACAGCAGAGATGGTGAGAGAGTCTCATTCTGAATATATGTGGCTCAAGCTGTCAGTGCCCTCCCTATCCCCAGATCTCATCCTCAGTATCTTGTGGACCACTCCCAGCTGCCCCATGTCTGCATCTTTGTGTCTTAGGACTTTTTCTCAAGACCTCAGAAGGTCACCTTGCCCGCAGTGCCTGTCCAGGACCACCATCCAAGGGCCCACTGAGTGCCTAATTAATTATTCTGGGAACTCACCCAACATGGCTTCAGACCAAGGGATCCACTTCCCAGCAAAAGGGAGTGAGGTGGGCACCTAGCTGTGGAATCCTATACCAGGTCACCAGGCCTGAAGGAACTGGGGGGCAGCCACGTACAGGGCACAGTTGGACCCCCAGCTGGATGCTCCAACATTCTGTGGAGTGGACAGCCCTGTTCTTTAAGGAGTAGAATATACTTCTCTGAGCCTCAAACTGTGGGTCTTAGACCTACAGTGTTAACAGTACCTGGGAGCTTGTTATAAATGCAAAATTCCAGATCAGGCTTCAAACCTTCTGTATCATATTCACCCAGGAATTCGTGCTTTAAAAAGCATTCTAGATGATTCTGAGGCATGCCAAATTACCAGGAGCACTGCATATATGGAATCAGATCTGCAGTGTAATACATAGGGCCACGAACCGAAGTGTAGGAGTCAGAGAGACTCCTCTTATCCATTCTCTTAGTGACCCACTTTGGGAATTTCTACTTCTTATCCTTGGATCCTCTGGATCCACTGGGGGAGAGATCCTGGTTCCCAGGGGAGGCATGACTCAAGAAGCCCATGGAAGCGACACTCTGAACTTATAACTATGGCCACTGCCTGATAATTTGGCGCTTTTTTTATGCCAGTAGATCAATAGGCAAGGGGGGGAGTGATGATTGACCCTAATTATTCTGAGGAAATAGGGTTGCTATTACAGAACAGGGATGGGAAGGATACTTTCTGAAGCACCAGGGGATTAAAGCAAAGACATCCTACTAGAAGCATTGTACCAGGGGCTTGACTCCATCAGTGGAGAGGGTCTAGAAATGGTGTATTTTTTAAAGATTATTACACAATTTTTGTTGTTGATATAAAGAAATACAATTTACTTTTTTTTTAAAAAAAGATTTTATTTTATTTATTTGACAGAGAGAGAAATCACAAATAGGCAGAGAGGCAGGCAGAGAGGGAGAAGCAGGCTTCCCGCTGAGCAGAGAGCCCGGTGTGGGGCTCGATCCCAGGACCCTGAGATCATGACCTGAGCCAAAGGCAGAGGCATAACCCACTGAGCCACCCAGGCGCCCCCAATTTACTCTTTTATATCCAGCCATCTTACTAATTTTTAATAATTTATCTCTAGATTATTTTAGATTTTCTAGTTATAAAATTGTCTCTGAAAAATGAGCTTTTCTTCCTTTTCTAATCTATATGTTTTATTTCTTTCTCTAGCCTTTCTGCAAGACAATAGGGTATCCAATGTGCTATTATATATAAGTGATAATTGTGAGTATCCTTGTTTTGTTCTCAAGCTCAAAGAGACATTTTTCATCATTTTGTTACTGAGTATGACTCTTACTGTGGGTTTATTGTACATACCCTTTATCTTATTAAAGATGTTCTTTCTTATTAAAGATGTTCTTTTCTGTTTCTAGTTTGCTAGGCTGTTTTGTTTTTTAATCTCAAATAAATGATGAATTTTATCATATGCTTATTCTGTCTCTATTGAGATGATCATATGATTTCTCTCCCTTATTAATTTTCTCTCCAGGGTCTTACTGAATACAAAACTTCCATCTGTACCTTGAGATCTTCCTGGAAATACATCCTAGGAAGTGATGAATTTTCTATAGTGAGAGCGTCCCAAAATTATCTGGAGTTTCTATCATTTATCTCCCCTTTCTATCTCTCTCCTTCACCCTTCTAGACCCTCTGAATGCCATGTTCTTTTGAGAAGCTCTCGCATGATGATATAATCTTAATCTTAAGGTCTATAAGGTTAGCTTTATGCTCAAACTCCCTTGGGCTCTCAGCCTCAGAGGATCCAAGATCCATTTCTAAGCAGAAGAGCCCTTGCTTAGAAACTAAATTTTGTGGGATTAAAAGAAATTATTATACCATTTTATAGTTTTATGAGCCAATTTTAAAAGTAAATAAAGTAATGCCTTTGACTTTTCATTTTCAAAGTTTGGTTCTCTATTGGGACAGCAAGCCTCAGCCTCAATGTGTAGTATTTCTAAGGTAAGTTCCAGGAAGCAAAAATGAATCACTGAAAGTAAAATAGAGCCAGTTACTTTTTTTCCTCAAAATACTGTACTACTCTTTGTTCACTGACTTCAATGGTAATAAAGCTAAGAGGGCTTCAGGTAAGAGTAAATTGTAGTTGTCCAGGTGATAGAAGGTTGTGGCTTAGTCTAGAAAGATAACAGTGGACACAACACAAAGGATTGCTTGCATTCAAGGGATGTTTAGGAAGTTGAGTCAACTAAACTTGATATTTGCCTGGATTAGATAAGAGCACTGAGGTTGAGGAAGGGGTCAGGAGTGGACTGGAGATTCTGAATGGATGGTGGTCCCATTCTCTGAGTTGGAAGAAGAACATCATGAGCTCAATTTTGACCATCTTGAAGCTGAAGTGTCTAGAGAGACAGCCATGTGGGGATGTTCAACAATCAGCTTCAGAGAGGAAGCCCAGGCTATTGGTAGAACCTAGCAGTGAACATATGGGTGCTGATCAAAGCTGTGGAAGTAGATGAGATTGTCAAGAGCAAGAGCCTAGAGGGAAAGGAAGAAAAGATCTATGGAATTCCAACTTTTATCTATTTTTTAAAAAGACTTTATTTATTTGAGACAGAGTGTGTGCATGTACATGTACACATGAGTGGGGGAAGGGACAGAGGGAGAGGGAGTGAGAAAATCCCAAGCAGACTCCCTGCTGAGCATGGAGCCTGATATGGCACTGGACCACATGACCCTGAGATCATGACCTGAACTGAAACAAAGAGCCCAATACTCAACTGACTGAGCCACCCAGGCACCCCTGGAATTCCAACTTTTAAATTAGAAATACATTTAACTGAAAATAAAAATCAGTTTACCAAACAGTATGTAACATGTTGTATGCTTTTCATAAAAAAATCCTATGTTTATACATAGGGTTGATTTTCAGCTGGAATGTACTCAGTGGTATATCAGTCAGCAAATCTTAACTAGTGCCAACTCTACATCAGAATTCTAAATATCACTGTTTATACATTTTTTTAAGACTGTAAAGAGGGGTGCCTGGGTGGCTCAATCCTTAAGCCTCTGCCTTTGGCTCAGGTCATGATCCCAGGGTCCTGGATTGAGACCCTCATCAGGTTTCCTGCTCAGTGGGAAGCCTCTTCTCCATCTCCCACTCCCCCTGCTTGTATTCCCTCTCTCACTCTCTCTCTGTCAAATAAAATAAAATAAAATAAAATAAAATAAAATAGTGGCACTCTCAAGCTTCTTGAGACTTATAAGTGGATTTTTCAGGAGTGTATCTGAAGCCTGAACCATAAAGCCAGCACCAACTAGAATCATGCAGTAGCTCCAGGTCAACTGCTAGCAGTAGCTGTCCCTAACAAGGAGGAGAAAAGTCATCTAGCATTTGAAATAAACTGAAAAGAATCAGACCATGAAAAAGTCATCCAGAAGAAGTATTTATGTTGTTTACACTACATTTTAAACATGATGAAAAGACATTAGAATTTAGCAAGGAAAAGAGGGAAAAAAATTAGTGTTAAAACTATTTAATAGGGTGGATCAACAAACAAAGAAATCAGAAGTCCAAGAAAGATAACATAGACATTTAGGGTAGGCAGTGGGTATGGAGCTTGAAGGTGAGACTCAGCAGAGTCTGGCTCCACATTAGCACCACCAGGACAGTCCCCACTCTGACCAATTAATTTGAGTCTTAGCTTTGAATTTTTCTTTTAATCCTCAGGTTATTCTAATGGAGAGTCAGAATTGAGAACCTTAGAACTTAAATACGTGTAATTGGTTATGATCCCATATATTGCTTCCTGATTCTCCCCATTTCTAGAATTCTTCCTCTATCCCTTGATAGCAGAGTGATGTCTGGGTCTAACAGGTTAGAGTGGGGGCCTGGAACAGTGTCATAGACCTGTGACCTGTGATGTCACAAAAAGGTCTTTGCTTAGGAGGACCCCATACTTAACTTACTGTTCTGTTGCTGTCATCTTAAAATTCCCAATAATTTTATCTTCAAATTTCTGTTTTGTCAGTGAAGGTCAATGGAACAATGCAGCATGCACACAAGTAGAAGAGAAGCAAGCAATATGTGGCCCCATCTGCATATAGCACCCCGGATGTTCCAGGAGCACAGAATTCTGGTAGACCCAGCATGCCTGGGGTCCAGCAAAGACTCAGCAGGAGCTCGATGTATATATGGCGGTTTGACCAAGGGCACTGATGCTCGGAGAGGCTGTGTGTTCCATCTGAGCCAGAAAGAAGGCAACGGCATTGCAAGGAACAAGGAACATGCATGACTACCTGTTATATCCTTTGGCATTCATTTTACTTCTTTGGGGTAGGCAATCATTACGCTGATGATGACACCAGAAGAGAGGAAAAACTTCTCTTTTCCTTCAGCCCTTCTTTCCTCATCAGGAAGTCAGAGGTGGAGAGAGAGGGGAGAATGTGCAGATATCAAGAGGTGAATATAAATGGCCAGATGACTACCATGCTGCATTCCCGCTGTTCCGTAAGAACAAAATCTTCATGCACATCCAAAACACAACGTGTGCACTTCTGGGGCTTCTGCACGGGAGCTAAATGCCTTCAATTTGCATTTAGGCTGGCATCGCAGTGTATCAAAATGAATGGTAAAATTTTAATTTTCTTTACTGAGGACGCCATTAAATAGCGAATAACGTGACGGCAAGTCGAGAAAGACCCCAAGAGAAAGGAGGAAGGATTCTTTCTTTCCTGCTTTTTGAACAAAGGGCCTCCCCCAATTTTTATTTTGAACAGGGCCCTGAAAGCCATGCTGCTGGCCTTGGAGGGGGCTTGAGGAAGTGCCCCTATCTACTCACCCCTACACAATCTCCGAGGAGCCTGGCCTGAGCGACCACAGGCACACAGTCTCCCCGGAGCTGCGAGTTGCTTCTGGTGGAGGGAGATCTGACCCAATGGAAGATGCCAGGACTTCACTCCGCCGCCGGAATCCTGACTGACTGTTTCCAGACGGCCGGGTTGCAGTCAGGGAATGATAATGAGCAGTTCCCTTCTGAGGATGAGCTAAGTATGGGCAGGAAGGGTAATCATTAGCAGCTCTCTTGTGGATACACTAAGGCCAGCAAAAATGTCTGCAGACGAGTAATTTGGCTGGGCGTGTTTTGACAATAAACTCAAACCAGACAGAAGTCGGGTGGGGAGGGGAAGGGGGAAGTTGGAGGGAGAAGCCATGAACTTTACAGAATAACTAGACTTTTTCATGCTCATTGCCCCAAGAGAGGAGCTGCCCAGAGCCAGCCCTCCTGCGGAGAAAATGTGGGATAATGGGGAAAGCCCTGGGTGGAGTGTCAGACCCTGGGGATCCCATCCCAGCTCTGCCACTGACCAGCTGGGTGGCCTCGGGCAGTTCCGTCAGCCTTGCTGAGCCTCTGTTAGCATCCTTCTAAGATTTCTATAACCTTGAACTTATCCATATGCCTAGGAGGCACTGATCAAAAGGGCCCCTGAGAAGCAGCCACCACCTTCTTGCCTTGTAGACTGGAGAGTGGCCAGGGTGATGGACCTCCATTCGGGCAAAAATGGTTGTGAATGTACCAAGTGTCTGGTCAAACTGAGGAGGTGAGCCCTCACCCAGGGCCCTGGCTGGAGGGGGTCAGATCTGAAAGGTAGCTCTTGCAGACACCTACTGTAATTCCTGAAAACCTTAAGCTCGTTTCATTTTGAGCTCTAGCTGTCTGGACTAATTATCTACTTTTAGAAATCCACAGATTAGCAAGTGTAGTAAGACACGCTGCTCACGCATAATAAGGTCAGTCACCAGGGAACTAAAGAATGTAAATTAATATTTTTCCATCACAGTTAGTGACAGGTGTTATTCATGTGGACGGGCTCTGAACTCTGATTCCTAAGAGCTTGGTTCATGGGGGTGTCTGTGCTTTAGGTCTTTGCAGAGGACTTGGTTTACTAAGGAGCCTGGAAAATCACTTCGGCATGTGTCATTTATTTATTTTCTGTAGGTACTTTTTTCAAAGTGGCAATTTCAACCTCCTGTCTGAGAATCTATCAATCAAACGATGTTCACAAAGAACGTGCTATGCACCAGGAAATTTTTTTTCAAGACTACGGGTCATTGAGAAGCAGTCGGAAATAGTCTTTGTCGTAAAGCAGTGTTTCTCAATCTTTTTTTTTTCATTATTGCTTTTTATTTTAAAAAATTATTTATTTATTTATTTATTGGAAAGAGAGAGAGAGAGCATGAGCAGCAGAGAAGGAGCAGAGGGAGAAACAGACTCCTCACTGAGCAAGGAGCCAGAAGCAAGGCTCGATTCCAGGACCCTGGGCTCATGACCTTACATAATAAGGAATACGATTTTATCAGGTAAGTTTGAGGTTTAGAAAACCACACGTAAGATTTTTTTCACACTCCCTGAGATCATTTTCACCCTCTTGGGGACAATAGGGTCCTGACTGAGAACGCATGCATAAGGGACCCACTGGCAGGATCTAGTCAAGAGAGATGTAAGGAGATGCAGAGTGATGATTAAAGCCCAAAGTTTAGAATCAGACATCCCAAGCCTGACCTGGCATAAGTGCTTCTAGTCTTCCTTTCCTCAGTGATTAATGGTACAATAACGATTCCTTTCACATAGTGCTACGTGACGGTGAAATTAGGTAATACTGATGTGTTTAAAATGCATGATGTAAACACTTGCATAGTACTTAGTAAAGTGCCTGGCATGACCTAAGCACCAAATTAAACAGTAGTTTGGGACCCAAATCTGCATGGCTATCTAATGTTGCAGGGTAAGAAATTGCCCAAACTTAGCAGGTGAAGATAGCAAACATTGATCATCTCAGGCAGTTTCTGAGGGTCAGGGATCTAGAGCCAGCTCAGCACATGGTTCCAGCTGGGACACTCAGGTGAGGTGACAGTCAAAGGTCACTACCTGGGAGACAGTATTTTTAGCCCGGCTGTTTTATATTTTAAGTGACCTAAGAAACAGCACATCAAAACTCAGCATAACTTCCACGGAGACATTGTTGAGGACCTCATTGGTTGTGTTAGATTATGTTCTAGTCTATCACTGAGGACCTGCTGGAAAAAAAGCATGAGAGATAGCTATGCTTTTCTGGAGTGGGTCGCTTATCTGCCACTTAATGGGACTCTAAAGTGTGCAATAATCAGATTTCACTTTTCACACGGGCATCAAGAAAGCAAGTGTACAAAGATTGTACAACACATAAGTGCATTAGTGTCATTCCACATGCTACTGGATGTCCCTTTTTGTTTTCCTTCCCTTTCTTTCCCTCTTCTAAGTTTTTGTTTTTTGGGGTATTTTTAAAAATTTAACATATTCTTGTAAGCATCCTTAGAACCCTCCTGGCAAGATAATTAATATGTAGTAAACAAAACAACAGATATTATAATTTTATATACACACATAAAATATACATATATAAAATTATAATACGGAGATAACCAAAGAAGAATCCCTTTAAAAAATATATTGGCTAAATCTGAAATTGAAATTAAAAAAACTATCATTTACAATAGTATAAAAAGGTGAAAGAGTTTGGGGTAAGTTTAACAAAATGTGTGCACGACTTCTACATTAAAAATGTATATAACATTGAGGAAAGAAAATAAAGAAGACATGGATTGCAAGATTCAATTCAATTATGAAGATGTAAATAATCCCTAAATTTATATAAAGACTCCACATGATCCCAATCAAAATTGTAGCACGCATTTTTGTTGTTGTTGGCGTGCCGATTTTAATTTTATGTTAAAACACAGAAACCTAGAATAGCCTAAAGAATTTTGACAAATAACAAAATTGCACCTACCAGATTTCAACATTTTCCCTAAGAGCTACAGTAACCAAGATGGTATTATGGGTACAAGTCTAGAAATATATATCAGTGAAACAGAATTGAGTCCAGAAATAGACTCAAATATGGGCAGCCAATTGGTTTTAAGTAAAATTACCAAGGTGATTCATTAGGGGAAAGATCATCTTTTCAGTAAACAGTGCTAGAAAGTTAGATATTCATATGCCAATAAATAAATAAATAAATAAATAAATTGATAGATAGTAGATAGATAAAAATCAACCCTTTTTCAACCACACTTCAAATGAACTCAAAATGGATCACAGAACAAAATGGAAGAGTGAAGCTGAAAACTTTAGGGAAAAAACAGGAGAAAAATTTTGCCACACAAAAAATGCAAGTCATATAAGAAAATACACTGATCAGTTGGGCTGTGTAGCTGAAAATCTCTGCTCTTCAAAAGACACTCAAGCCAATAAAAAGGCAAACCACAGGCTTGCTTTGTTTTAGTAGCATTTGGACCCTCAGACATTGCTGGTGGAGGAATGTAACCAGCTTTGGAAAACAGCTATAGTCAAATTCTTGTAAAGTCAAATGTACACTTATCATTCCCCCAGCAATTTCTCTCCTAGTCTTCTCCTTTGGGGGGCAGGGAATGAAAACATATGTGCACACCAACCCATGAGTGTTCAAAATAGCTTTATTTCTAATAGCCCAAAGAGGGAAACAAACAAATTTCTACCAACTGGTGAGTGGGTGACCTGAGGGATGACCGGGGGTCCTGCACTTGCCTTTGGCATAGGACGAGCCTCAGGTGTGTCCACACTGTCTCAGATGTCTGCAGGGGATCTAAGCCCTGGTTGCCTCCACTAGGAGCCCACTCCTCAGCTCACCTTGCAACTGCCTCTTCTTCCTTCTTGGCCTCACACACTCCTTCCCAGTCAGCACGTCGTGGATCGTGCCCAAAAATTCACCCACACTTAGGTCTTTCCTTGTCTCGGGATCTGGGGCAATTCATCCCCAGACAGTTCTGCTTGGTTGGGAGCTCTGATCTGGTTTCAAAGCATCGTTCACTGGCTAACTCTCCCCCAGGGAAATCTGTGGGTGGGATTCCTGAATAACTTTGCAAATGGCCTGTGGCTTTGGTCACCATAAAGAACGAAGTACCCAGGTGACACATGGGAGGCATATTTTGCAGGCTTTGGTCTAGATGGAAATCTGCCACTGTAACCAGGACTTTGGAACCCTTCCCTGTTGCCCCCACACACGGGACATGAGACATGCCAAGGCTAACACCGAGAAGGAATTAAGTTGTACATTCCGCTTTCCCCTGGAGAAAAATGGCCTCGTCTTCCACTGGGTAAAATTATAGACAGATATTCATTGTGACTCACTGAGCATTTGAAATTTGTGAAGTATCTACTGGCCAAGAAATAAAAGAGGAGATGAACCTGGGAGGTGAGACAAAGCAAATTATAAAGCATGTCGTGAGGCATGGGGTACTCACCCAAGTATGAAGGAAGGATTGGGAGTGGGGGTCAGGGGCTTCCTAATGATGCTTGAGTTTTGAAGGGCAAATAAGAGCTTACCAAAGGGGAAAGGGCAGTAAGGGCATTCAGGTGGCGGGAATCATGTGTACAAAGGCACAGCGTGCCTGGCAGCAGGGCACCTTTGGCCATGTGCTTTCTGTAGAATGGCCAGGGAAGAGAGGTGTTGTTAGGATCAGCAAGAGAGAAAGGAGAACACCCAGCAGATACGTCCGTCACCCAGCCATTGCTTCAGCGGCGATCCCTTGCAGATGGGGGACACGTGTGGTCACCAAAATGGCCAAGCAGGAACATGGAATTCCCAGTGAGTGAGGGCAGGAGCTGGGGAAGTCAAATCCGTGGACATGGAGAAGGTTGGAAGAATGCACATCCTTGCAGCCACCCCCATCTCCGCCCACCTGCACCCTCTCCAACGGCTGCCACGGGACTCCCAACAGCTGTTTCTCCCCAGCACACAGAAAGAACTCCTCTCCATGGGTCTTTGAGGATTTCCAAACAGTCACAGGGTCCTGGTGGCCCGGTTCCTGGGCTGTCAAGCCACACACTTCGCTTCACACGGGGAGGATTATAAGAATTACTGGTGCGTTACTGTCTGCCTCCCCATTTCCTGATGACGGCGTCAATATTTTTTGCCAGATGGCCACGCTATTTTATAAGATCGTAGGCAGTTTTACCTGCCAAAGTACTTAGATTTAGTATTTATGGTGTTAAGGGGATTATCTCCTAAATGTTAATGTTAGGCAGACACCAGAGCTCCTCAGTCAGATTCCTTGGCATTGGTGCGGCTTCTGGAAGGGTCTCCGTTGAGATAGAGAGGGCCCCAAACCTGACATTTTCTCCATCATGAAAGATGTCAGCGCATTTTTCATTTCTACGTCAAGAAACAACATGCCCGGTAGAAGCCACATCTTCCGCAGCCACAAACCTCGCCTGTTTCTGTTTGGACTTTGAGGAAGTTTCCAGGTTTGGTTTGGTTTGGTTTTGGGAGTGCAGGGAGGTCGACGTGAGGGTCAAGATGCTGGAAGGAAACCACTCATCTTCTTCGTTCTCTGCTCGAAAACATGGATGCCAATGGGAAAGACGCTTCCTTCTCTCTGGTCTGCACTTGCTTGCTTCCTTCTCATAAGCGAATCCCTATATTCAGGGATATAAAGGCAGCCAGCGCTTGTTCCTGCTGTTAAGATACTTGTAGTGTCTTCAGCGGGGGAAAGACAGTGCCAGCAAAAGCCCCCCAATGCCTTGCTGTCCTTGGTGAGACCAGAAAAACCTCCCAGACACTTCTAGAAATGCACGATCTCAGCCCCTGACCACCCCCTTCTCCTGCATCAGAACCTGCATTTCAACCAGCTCTCCAGGTGACCTGGATGGATGTTGGGATTTGAGAAATGCCCTGTGTCTTCAGAGCCAGCGGCTACGGTACCCCAAAGCATGTGGGCTGGAAGTAAAACGAAGAGCTCTGCATTTAGGGAACCCAAACCTGGTTCTATGGCAAGGGGCAGCCAGCTTTAGCAGAAGCAGCTTTGGCAAAAAACTCGGTGTAAGCCAAGTAAGTAGAGAAGAGATTGGAGAACAAGACTGTACAGAGAGCGAGTGGGACCGTAAGATCAAACGAAGAGAGAGCTCCGGAGAAAAAGTCAGAACATCCGGGTTCTGGTCCCACAGGTCAGGTCTCGATGATTTCCGAACCGTGCGTCCTTGGACAAGAATCTCGGTTTTTCATCAGTAAAGTAGGGATCGTGGCACCCGCCTTGCTGACCTCAACAGGTGCCTGTAAATATCAAACACGAAACATACATGAAAAGGCATCACAAGGGGCGCCTGCGTGGCCCTGTTGGTTAAGCGACTGCTTTCGGCTCAGGTCATGATCCCGGAGTGCCGGGATCAAGTCCCCTCCCAGCTCCACGGGGAGTCTGCTTCTCCCTCTGACTTTCTCCCCTTTCATGCTCTCTCTCAGTCTCTCTCTCTCTCACATAAATAAAGAAAATCTTAAAAAAAAAATATATATATATATATATATATATAATATATTAAAAAAGAAAAGGCATCACAAGTGGCAAAGTACTTACAAATAAATGTTGTAATTAAGAAACTAGGCCAACGGGCAGAAATGGACAGCAAAGTAGCTTACAAGAGATGCATTGACACAGTTGCTCAAGTGACATAATGTCCCTGTTCGAGGACAGTAGTTTTCAACCCTTCTTGTGAGCCCTGGGTCTGTCTCCAGAGTTTCTGATTCAGTGCGTCTGGGGTGCAGCCCAAGCATTTGCGTTTTTAACAAGTTCCCTACTGGTGTTGATGCAGCTGGTCCAGGAACCACACTTTGAGAAGGAATGTTTTAGGATTCGTAAAATAAAAAGAAACATTTACTGGGCTCAGTGACAGCCTGGTTTTCTAGTCTAACATTGAAACTATTTCTCCTGGTAGTTCCTCACACTAAGACCAAGGCATGGCAGGTGACCCCTTTTGGCCTCGAAGACAGACATTAGGGCAAGGAAGTTGTATAATCTCCCTCAGTCCAGGGACTAAAACCCCAAAAACCAGGTACCTGGGAGACTTCAGCTCAGGTCATGATCTCAAGGTCCTGGGACTGAGCCTCATGTTGGGCTCCCTGATCCACAGGGAGTCTACTTTTCCCTCTTCCTCTCTCGCTCCCTCCCTGCTGATACTCTCTCTCTCTGTCTCAAATAAATAAGTAAAATCTTAAAAAAAAAAAAAAAGCAAGAGGTACCTGGGTGGCTCAGTGGGTTAAAGCCTCTACCTGCAGCTCAGGTCATGATCCCAGGGTCCTGGGATCGAGCCCCGCATCAGGCTCTCTGCTCAGCAGGGAGCCTGCTTCCTACCCTCTCTCTGCCTACTTGTGATCTCTATCTGTCAAATAAATAAATAAAATCTTTAAAAAAATTCAATAAGTAAAACCCCCAAAACCTACCCAGTAGAAGTAAATCTAGGGTTTGAAATAAAATCTCCAATCACTCCCCAAAGGGGAAATCACATTGCTAATGGTCTTTGAGATGGAAGCACTTCAACCAGAGATGTAGCAGAATGTTACATCAATTCTATCCTTTGCTTTTTAAACATTTATTGAGCACCAACTGTATGCCAGACATATGTTTTTGGAATGCTTCACCAGGATAATCTTGAAACAACTACTTGACACAGAGTAAATCCTCAACCCCATCCCTCCTCCATTCTCTTAAAAAGTTCATCTTTCATCTGGTCCCATTTGAATTCATTCATTCATGCTCTCTTTCATTCAGCACCTGAATGCTCTGTTTTAGTTTTGTGGCATGTGCGCAAACGATAAGGATCCTTTCATTGTTGATGAGAAGGTCAGCAGGGTCGATGAGGCATGCAGAAGAACAATTATAATGCAACCCAGGAAACCAGTGATGGGGGAGGGGGGCAAACGGTCAGGGGAGTCCTGGGGCAAGAGAAATGACTACTGGCTGTGGGCTTTACCAGTTCCTGGGGGAAGAGCCTGGAATAGAATCTGGCAGGGGAAAAGAGAGTTCTCACTTCCCTTCTGTGAATCAGCCTGTGAGACTGAGCTAAGTTTTCTGAACAAGGCCAGTGAAGGAGCAGACTGGAGCTCCAGGTGGGGCCCCTTCTGCGACATACCAAGAATGTGACCTCAAACTCCCTCTCCTGTAGCATGATGGGATTTTTTTTTTCTTGGTCTCTCCTGAAGATATAAAAACACTGTGCCTGGTTCCCAATCCTTGGACAAGATGCATTGATTTTTAATGGGCTGACAGCAGTGTTCCTGTCTAAAGGGTGCTGTGTTGATAGTCTAAAGCCTTCCTCCTCATATAACGTCAAATGCAATACCTGGAGAAAGCAGTGGGCTTCTAGCAAGAAGGGAGATGTGACCTCTGGCTTCACAGACCCAATTCCCACTTCTGTCTTCACCCAATTCATTCAGTTATCGCCCATGGAGCACTCACAGAGAATGACCTGATAAATAAAGAGGTGGGCATGGACTCCTTCCACTACTCAGAAAAGTCCTCCAGGGAAGGGACATTTCAAGTGAGTCCCAGAATGATGACCAGAAACCATATGAAGATCAGAAATTCCTTGCTGTGGCTAAGAAATGGGACTTATTTTGAGCTTCACCTGTCTTAACCTTGAACGGAGGGCAATGATGCCAACTTCACAAGGCTATAAAAATCAAAAAATCAAATCCTATGTCTCCATTCACTCCTTCTCACCTTCTTTCTTCCCAGAATGGGGCTCTGAAACTAGGCACTGACCTAATTCTACCTCCTCAGAGGTGGCTCCAAAGTGTTCTAACGTCTGATGCTCCGAGTTCTCCCTGGGCTTCAGATATGGAGTTCACACTCCAGAAGTCAGCAATATACTTACCACTTGACACTTTGAGAAGATATTGGAAAATATTCAGTCCCTTTAGAGTTACACGTCAATCCTTGTAAAAGACAGGATCCAGAAAGCACCAAATTGGCCCTCTATTCTTTGTGATGATACAAGAGCTTGCTGGGTGATCCCTGATGAAGCTATTTGTGTGCGTATGTGTGTGTGTGTGTGTATTTAATTAAAAACAGCTTTTTGGGGTGCCTGCGTGGCTCAGTGGGTTAAGCCACTGCCTTCGGCTCAGGTCATGATCTCAGGGTCCTGGGATCGAGTCCCGCATCGGGCTCTCTGCTTGGCAGGGAGCCTGCTTCCCTCCCTCTCTCTGCCTGCCTCTCTGTCTACTTGTGATCTCTCTCTGTCAAATAAATAAATAAAATCTTTAAAAAAAACCCAGCTTTTTATACATGGTTATGAAATGTACTGCTTATGAGATAAATGGCTTGGTTTTAATTGCATGGATTCTCCCATTTTTCTGTTTTCTCCTTTACCCAGGAACCTTGGCCTAATTTCATGTTAGGTACTCACAGATGGGACCTTTTTCTAAGGTTGATAAAACATTGCCAGCTAAGGATATCCTGTTGCCATTAGGCCCCTCAAATATACTGTTCAGACCTTCTCCCCACTTAGACTTGAACACTTAGGAGAAGAAGATGGTCTGGGTAAGGTTATAGGTGAGGAGAAGAAGGACTCCCTGGGGCCAAGGGCATTTCTGTTCTTTGTGGGGCTGGGAATGCAGAAAAGGAGAAAGTGGGAACTCATTTTATAGGATTTCTGACCCTGAGTATAGAAGCAACAGGTTGAGCTGATCGTGACAGGTATGAAGACAGGTAAGGAAGACAAGAGTGTAAAGTCTGTGAGAAGAAAGGGCTGATGCTTGAAACATGTCCTCAGAGTATATGACATATTTATGAACTCTTTCATAGTGCTTGAGCTTAAATCCCTCAATCAGCTACCTACTAGCCACATGGCCTTTCTTAGGCAAGTTACTGACCACTGTGACCTCCCATGCAGCACCAAGGACTTGCCCCATCACTGTGTTAACCAACTTGCCCACACTGTAGCCTGGCTTCTTTCTGTAGTCATCTGTGACTCTAGAGGTGACCCATCCCCTGTGTTGAATCTTTGCTCAAGAAAAAGCAATGCTTCCATACTACCTGAATCAATCTACTTATTAACATAATCCCTGTCAAAATGCCAACAGCATTTTCATAGAACTAGAGCAAACAATCCTAAAACTTGTGTAGAATCACAAAAGACTCTGAAGAGCCAAAACAATCTTGAGAAAGGAAAACAGAGCTAGAGGTAAGACAATTCCAGATTTCACGTTACATTACAAAGCTGTAGTCATCAAAATAGTATGGTACTGGCACAAAAACAGACACATAGATCAAAGGGACAGAATAGAAAACCAAATAAGCCCATGGTGCTATGGTCAGTTGATCTTTGACAAAAGAAGAACATGCAATGGGAAAAAGACAGTCTCCTCAACAAATGGTGTTGCAGAAACAAGACAGCTGCACGCAAAAGAATGAAACTGGACCACTTTCTTATACCATACACAAAAATAAACTCAAAATGGATTAAGGACCTAAATGTGAGTCCTAAAACCACAAAAATCCTGGAGGAAAGCACAAGCAGTAATTTCTCTGACATCAACTGTAACAACATCTTTCTAGATAAGTCTCCTGAGGTAAGGTAAATGAAAGCAAAAATAAACTACTGGGACTACATCAAAATAAAAAGCTTCTGCACAGTGAAGGAAATGATCAACAAATCTAAAAGATAACCTATTGAATGGGAGAAGATATTTATGAATGACATATTTGATAAAGGTTTAGTATCCAAAATATATAAAGAACTTACACAACTCCACACCAAAAACCTACAAATAATCTAGTAGAAAAATGGGCAGAAGCCATGAGCAGACATTTCTCTGAAGAAGACATCTGATGGCCAACAGACACATGAAAAGATGCTCAACATCACTCACCATCAGGGAAATGAAAGTCAAAACCACAATGAGATCCCACCTCACACCTGTTAGAATGGTTGAAATCAACAACACAAGAAGCAGCAAGTGTTGGAAGGATGTGGAGAAGAAGGGACCCTGTTAGTGGGAATGCAAGGTGGTGCAACCACTGTGGAAAACAGTATGGAGGTTCCTTAAAAAAATAAAAATAGAAATATATTCCTATTATATATATAAAATATATAAAAATTAAAAATTTATATATAATGGAACATTACTTAGCCATAGAATGAAATCTTGCCATTTGCAACAAAACGGATGGAGCTAGGAGGCATAACGCTAAGCACAGTAAGTAAGTCAGAGAAAGACAAATATGATACAATTTCACTCATATGTTGAATTTAAGAAACAAAACAAACAAAGAAAAAGAGACAAATTAAAAAACAGACTCTTAACTATAGAGACAAACTGGTGTTTAAGTTCGGAGGTGAGTGGGAGGATGGGGAAAATAGTCGATGTGGATAAAGGAGGGCCCTTATCTTGATGAGCACCAGTGATACATGGAGGTGTTGAGTCACTATATTATACACTAGAAACTGATATAACACTGTATGTTAACTACACTGCAATTAAAATTTTTAAAAGAAAGAATATATCAAGACCAGGAAAAAAAAAAGAAAGAAAGAAGGAAAGAAAGGAAGGAAGGAAGGAAGGAAGGAAGGAAGGAAGGAAGGAAGGAAGAAAGGAGAAAGGAAGGAAGGAAGAAGGAAGGAAGGAAAGAAAAAGAAAGGAAGGAAGGAAGGAAGGAAGGAAGGAAGGAAGGGCTGGCAACACTTCCAAGCCACAGAATGCATATTGTCCCAACCCACCTCACTCGACCACTTCCAGTCATTCTCCGCTTGCCCCTCTGTAATTTCCCATTTCCCTTTAGCCTCCAGTCCTGTTCTTGTTCCCATTTTTTCACATCCCCCAAGCCCCTTTTTTGCTCCCTGTTTCCCTTTAAAAACCTCAGTCTTAGATTCGAGTTCAGTTGATACTGAGTTTCCCATATGCTACTGCAATTGTCTGAGTAAAATCTGTCTTACTACTTTTTTTTTTTTTTTAAAGATTTTATTTATTTATTTGACAGAGAGATCACAAGCAGGCAGAGAGGCAGGCAGAGAGAGAGGAGGAAGCAGGCTCCCTGCTGAGCAGAGAGCCCGATGCGGGGCTCGATCCCAGAACTCTGAGATCATGACCTGAGCCGAAGGCAGCGGCTTAACCCACTGAGCCACCCAGGCGCCCCTGTCTTACTACTTTTAACAAGGGTCTGGTGCTGCTTTTCCTGGATGTTGCTTATTGTTGCTGAGTGGGTTTCCTCATCTGGAAACTGGAGATCATTACAGCATATATATAGAAATGAAAAATAACTTCTAGTAAACTCTATAATGCAATGCATATAACAGTATCTGGTCCATGTGTCCTAAGTGCTACTCAGCACACATGAGCTGTAATTGTTAGAGCTGTCCTCATGGCAAGGGCAGGTGTCTTGATGGAGGATGATGGTATTACTTCAGTGTTGTCTGGTCACTTATTCAACCTGACTCAGAGAAGCCTGAAGAACACTGGTCTGTGTTTAGCAAGGCGTCTGAATGTGCAAGAGAGAAGCACGCTGGGGGGCTTGGTCTCACACAGCATTCTCCATGCTGAGCGAGTTGGCTTCATCTGCAGTTCCTCAGGAAAACAAATTCTCTTACCGGCGCACATGATAGCACAAAGACAGGTCAAATATTATAGGACAAAGTGATTATATCCTATCCTGCCTATATCCTGTATCCTGCCCAGAGATTGAATGTCCATACCATTCCTCAGAGGAAACTATAGTTCATTGACCCAATAATTCAAATCATTTGCAATTAAGGATGAATGCTTTTTTCCTCTCAACTGCCCTATCTGTGAAGTATGAGGTGAAAATCTGGCTGGCTTAGGGGACAACGTCTCTGCTTCTCAATAATGAATGACCCTGGGGCCAAGAGATTTGGTGTCTTCAAATTCCATTAGACTAAGCATCAGCAGATGCCATAAACATATCTTCACAGACCTCCCTGGAGCTAGCAAGGATGAAGAATTCCCTTGTGTCATCCAAATGATCCAGAGGAAACTGTGAGTCCCTTCCTCCAGAAAGCAGAAGAAAGGATAAGGTGACATTTATGCATATCATTTGTGAAAGGACGGGTGACCTCTACCCCCTAAGCCAGAAAACCAGAAAAGAAATCTCATGATAGGTTTGGAGTCCCTACTCCTTACCTTGGCTAAGCCATGTGAGAAGAACATTCCAGGCAGGGTATACACATTCTAGAGCAGTCTCTATTTTAAAAATCATGAGCCTTCTCTCCTACTTCCTGTTTGTCTTTAAAGGAGTAGTTTTCGGGCGCCTGGGTGGCTCAGTGGGTTAAGCCGCTGCCTTCGGCTCAGGTCATGATCTCAGGGTCCTGGGATCGAGTCCCGCATCGGGCTCTCTGCTCGGCAGGGAGCCTGCTTCCCTTCCTCTCTCTCTGCCTGCCTCTCTGCCTACTTGTGATCTCTGTCTGTCAAATAAATAAATAAAATCTTTTAAAAAAAAAATAAAGGAGTAGTTTTCAATCCATACCCTGCAGCATGGATCCTTTGTTGGAAATGCAAATTCTAGGGCCCCCACCTTAGAGCTAGTGGTTCAGAAATTCTGGGGTTGAGATGCAACAATCCACAAAGTGTTCTGTGGGTGTGAACTGGTATGTCGTTGTGGTTTTGATTTGCATTATATTGATGGCTAAGAAGGTCGAGCCTCTTCTTTAATGTGTTTATTGGCCATTTGTATGTCTTCTTCAGAGAACAATCAAATTGTTTGCCCATGAAAGGGGAGAAAAATGTGTTCTAGGTGATGCTGTTGCATGCCCAAGTTAAAAAAAAAAAAAAAGGTTCCTGAGAGATGAGATTCCCTTCTTACTATCTGACCTCTTCTCTCCCTCCCTAGCTGTGAGGCTAAAAGTTTTCAAAACCAATCTGAGTCAAGCCCTGGTGATTAAACAGAGGTAAGTCCTTATTAAAACAGGTGCCCTGGGGAAGACATCAAAGATGTCAAAGAAAGATGAAGGCAGTCATGCATTTCACCAGTTCCTCCTTCTGTCCCTGCTATGAAGTCCACACAGTCTTGGTGCTTGGCTTAGAGGCAGTGGAGAGAAGGAAGAACCCAGTATTCTGCATCCTGGTGGCAGGCTGACATCATATGGCCCTCGTGGGTCAGGTCCTGGTAACTCCAGCTTAGTTTTATTTATGGTTGCTTATTTCAGTCCATTTTCTAGTTTCTAGAAGGCCAAGTCTCAAAATGACCTCTGACCCCACACCTAGTATTTCCTTTTCAAGAGTCTGATGCCATCACCCATGATTGCCAAAAAGGGAAAGGGTCCCTGAGGATAGCAGGTGCCTAATCTTTAGAGGGAACAAGCAAGTATGAAACTGGCTGCCAAAATTACAGAGGGGATTGGCATCAAAGACAGCTCAGGAGGGGACAGAGGTTTGAGATTAAAGCATCCAACTCTCACTGAGACATGTTGCTAATATCTCTTTGGGCTTGAAGACCCTCCACTGAATTATGCTAAGGGACATATGCCAGAAACCAAAAGACAAATGCTGTCAGACCTACATCATCGTCACATGCTATTCCATTTATACGAGGGACGGAGCATGGCCAAATTCATAGAAAATGGAATATGGGTTGAGGTTGGAGCCAGAGGAGAATAAAGGCAGAGGAGTACTTGATAGGTAGAGATTAGAAAGTTCTGGAGATGGCTGGTGGTGGTGCTTGCACCATAATACAAATGTACTTGGATGTCACTGAACTCTGCTTGAAAATGTTTCAAATGTTCAATTTTATGTTATGTGTATTTTATCATAAGTTTTAAAAGGAAAAAAAAAAAAAACAACTATCCTCTAGCCCTTGGCCATGGCCTTAGCTTCAAGACAAGCGACCTTCACCGGACTTGATGAGGTGGACAATATGTCTTCTCCAGCCTTGCTTCAGGCACCTCACACTTCCCCTGTGCAGCCACCAGAAACTTCTTTGGGGTCTTCAGGACTGTCATGCACCCTCCTGGCTGTGGATCTTGTCTCCAGCTTCCTTGACCAGTGCCCACTTTTCTGTGAGATTCCTTAAACATCAGCACCTTGACGCCCTCCCTTAATATCTGTCGGCACCACAAGACTTCAGGCGACTTGAAGACCATGTCCCATCGGTCTTGGTTACTTCTACATCCTTAGGGCCTAGCACTGCATCTGGCCCAACATAGAAACTTAGTAAAACACATATTACACAAATAAATCAGAAAATTGAGCAGTAGGGCCATTTCCCTTTCGTTCCCTGATAAGGGCTGCCTCACCTAAACAAAAACCAGATGGGATTGTGATCCAAGCCAAAGTTTGTCAAATTTTCTGGCTTCAGGAACCTTTGCATCCTTGAAGTGATCACCTTGAGGTGATCAAAGACCCCAGAAAAGACCCCACCTTGATCAAAGACCCCAGAAAACCTTTGTTTATGGGACTCTGTGGGTTGGTGTTTATCCCCTCAGAAATAAAAACCAAGAATGTTTTGAAAGGCAAGACTACACGGAGGCACATTCCCTAACCACCAGAGCGATGACATCGTCAGGTATTATTAGCTTCTGGAAAATTCCACTGGACACTCTTGAGAATCAAATAGGAATTAACTTTTTCAGTAATAGTATAGAAACAGCTTTGACTTCACAGTTACTTGGTAAGGGTTACACTTAGAGAAATATACGGACCTCTGAATAGAGACTTATACATGGTGGTATATATGGGATCTGTCCGTCTCACATTTTTTAAAGATTTTATTTATTTATTTGTTTGTTTATTTATTTATTTATTTGAGAGAGACACAGAGAGAGAGAGAGCAGAGGGACAGAGGCAGAGGGAGAAGCATGCTCCCTGCTGAGCAGAGAGCCTGATGTGGGCTCGATCCCAGGACCCTGAGATCATGACTCGCGCCAAAGGCAGATGTTTAACCCTTTGAGCCACCCAGGAGCTCCTGTCTATCTCACATTTTCTTTATCCATTTCATCTGCTGACAAACGCTTACGTGGGTTACATGCCTTCAGCCATGGTTCACGTGGCTATTGTCAATGATGTCACACTGGACACGGAGGGTGCAAATATGTCTTTGAGGTCCTGAGGTCATTGTCTTCAGAGATACACCCAGAAGTGGGATTGCTGGATCTGCATTATTTTCCATAGCATATGTATTTCTTTGAAAATATGAAAGTGAGGCAATTTAAAGGTACCAGAATGCAAACATTATATCACAAGTGGCAGAGATCCCTAGTGTTGCCATCTGGGCAAAGGCGTCTTCCTGGCTTGGCTGGGAAACAAGGACATGCCAGGTCCCCAGGTAGGAGAGCAGGATTGAAGGGAACCCAGATGCCACTCCCAGGTCCCTTTGTTCTTCCAGGAGCAGCTCAGGCAACATTAAGACCTCAGCCTGATGCTGGCTGATCTAGAAATCAAACCACTCTGAACTGTGTCCTCTGGGGACAGTTTAAGCAGATTATGTAATAGGACTGGTGGAGGCCTGACACCGCTGATGTGTGATTTCAAGCACCCAGTAAATGGGCTGCCCCCCATGGCCCTGGGAACTTTGCAGACCCTCCTGGGGCTAAGCCAGCAACCTTGGTCTCATTGCTACAACTCCTCAGCAAACCCTCTGGTTATAGGCGCTTCTTGTAAAGTCCCATGTCAGAGTGCATGGTCCTCTCATGGCTGGGCTGGAAGGTAAACTTTTGGCACAGGGTCCCCAGAGGCCCTTTGTCCTCACGAAAGAGAAGTGTGACCACCTGACCTGACCTGCCCTCCCTTAGAGGCTGGTACCTGTACACTTACTGTTTGCTCCCTGGATTAGTTCACTCGGCTCCCCATTCCCTGGATACCGTATCATGGAAAGTTCTAGAGTAAGTCACCCCAAGCCCCTTCAAAATCTGTCATACACCCCGGGAGTGCTATTTATCGGGGTATGGTCTCTGAGAATGCTCACTGACTCCGTAAGCACTAACTCAGGAAAAGAAAGGATAATGGATTATAATGCGCAGCAGAGCCCTAGGGGAACACGGGCAGACGAGAACATTCAGTTACTGAAAATTTCCTCATAGATGATATGTGACAGACTTCAGTTCTTATTATGGAAATGCCCTCATTATCAGTCGTCATTATGTCCTTGTGCACCACGAGGCAATTTACCAAACTCCGGCCAGATCCGCGTGCCCTTTGTTTCATACCTGACGTCTGGTGCTTTTACTCCAATCTCTGCTGTCCTGCTTATTATGCTAAATTACGGCCATTTCTTAGGTAATTACTTCCACCCCTGCCAGTTGCTGGGGATCATTCCCCATAGCTTCTTCACCCCAAACCCGGTCAGTGCAGAACACCAAGGCTAGCACAGGTTTCAAAATCAACAGCCCCTGCTATTGACTGACTAGCTCAATTTTATTAATTTATTTATTTGTGAGAAAGAGAGAGTGTAGGAGCAGGCAGTAGGGGGGCAGGTGGAGAGGAAAAGGGAGAAGGACAAGCAAATTCCCTGCTGGGTGCAGAGCCCCACACGGGGCTCGAACCTAGGATCCTAAGATCATGACCTGAGCTGAAGTCAGATGTTTAACCAACCAAGCCACCCAGGTGCGCTGGGATTGGCTCAATTGTATGCACCTCATCATATCCATAATTATATTCCTGCCACCAACAGCTTCTTCCCATAAACCACACACACAGTCCAATACAAGGGCCATTTGGTTTTTGTAGAACCATATGTGTGAGAGCAATTCATAAATTGTAAACTCCATGGGTGTGTGAGATCACCTTGCTCACCTCTTTGCAGGATCATGCAACAAAGATAAAAGAGAGCCTCAACTTGAACTGTTGTCCTAAACGTAAACCAAGTATAGACATACTTCTTAGGTCCCTTGGCCTCTGAGTACATAAAATTCTTCTTTTATTAAAAAAAAAGATCTGGGGGCTCCTGGTTGGCTCAGCTGGTTAAGCAACTGCCTTCGGCTCAGGTCATGCTCCTGGAATCTCCAGGATCGAGTCCCTCATCGGGCTCCCTGCTCTGCAGGGAGTCTGCTTCTCCCTCTGACCCTCCCCCCCACCTCATGCTCTGTCTCTCTCAAATCAATAGATAAAAACTTTTTTTAAAAAATTTAAAAAAGATTTTATTTATTTATTAGAGAGTGCACACAAACAGGGGGAGAAGCAGGCAGAGGGAGAGGGAGAAGTGGGCTTCCCACTGAGGGAATAATGGTATTTGGGTTTGGGGGGGTATCCCAGCATCTAAACCACCTTCCCAGGTTTGGAGAACCCCCCACCATGAGTGTTGTGGTGAGCCACAAACCAAGAGAGCCAGAAACAATCCAGACACCAACTTCCCATTCCACGGCAACAGGTGGATGATGCTCTCTGGTTACCTGGGACACCTGCACCCTCTCAGGGGACTTCGAGTAGGAGGGAGCAGGGGGATTCTCTGCAGCAAAGGCAGCCCCAGGAAACTTGTAGGTCTAGAAATAGCCAGATCTTCAGGAACATACCGGAGTCCCAGGGGCCAGCAGCCAGCAACACACTCACCTGCGTCTAGGGATGGTTTGCTGTGACTTGGGGTGTGGCCCATCTAGCCTGCCAAGCACCCCACTATCCTTCAACCTGATTCCTCAGTTCCCCACCCTTCCCTGGGTTGCCCAGAGTACTAAGGAGATGACCTGGAATGTTTAAACAAAGCTTTAGAAAAGCTTCAGTGGAAGAAGTAGGAAAGAAACTAGAGACAGATGCCGGCAACCAAGGGACCAGGCTTAGCAGACATGAGAGGCTCTCCCGATGGTGCCTACAGTCCTTATGCTCCATTCCAGCAGGGGATGGAACACTTCAGAAGTCCCTGGTTTAATCTTCTGCTACTGCCCTCCGAAAATTCTGGCTGGAGTATCTGCCTTCATTTCAAAGGAAGAAGCCCCTGCATGAGGACAGCTCTCCCCAGGACGGAGTTAAATCTTTGCGGTTTCACTGTGTATGTCTTTTGGAAGTAAAATGCTGGAGTCATAAGGGATTGGAATTTAGAAAGCTTTTGATGAATGCTGCCAAATTCCCCTCCAGAGGAGTACCAATCTACCAATTTACACTTCTACTGGCAGTATATTAAAGGACCCTCTCCCTCAATCCTAGCTAACACCAGGGATTATCATTCTTTTGAGTTTTTGCCAATTCAATGGGTTCACCATCCTACGTCGTTCCTGTTCTAATTTGCACTTTTCAAAAAACTACTTGTGGAGCCATTATTCTTATTCATGATAATTCTCGGTTGCCTGCTCAGATCCTTGATCTATTTCCACATGTTTATTTGTTTATTTTTCTCTTATTAGTTTGTAACAAAATGCAATTTTTTCCCTGCCACTTTTGTCAAAGAAACTGTTTCCAGTGTGTCATTTCCTTTATAATTTAATTTTCTTTTTTTTTTTTTTTTTTACTTTGTACTCTACAAACCTCTATGTATGTAGATATATGTAGGTACATATGTATACATATCCCTATATACTTTATCCCTTTAATTATCAAAGTAAATAAAAATTCAACAGTATCTTTTCCGTCCTACTCCTTTCCCATGTAACATGACGCACAGAACACCTCTATTACTCTGTGCACCCCTGATTATTTTAGTAATATCATCTGAAGATTTAGACCCAGATTGTCATCATTACCTTATTATTTTTATACCAAACATCTTTTATTTGACGAGTAATTTTTGACATCTGTGTTAAGTTTCACAAATAAACATACTTATAAAACACTTAGCCCAGTGCCTGGCACACCATAAGCACTAAGTAAATATTGGCCCTAAAATGATTATTTTAGCAAATATTTTGAATTAATTCCACATTTAACTGTCTTAATGTTTTTAATGCTTGCCACCAGGTCTTTTATGTACAGAATTTCCTGATCTTGAGGTCTTAATTTTGTCTCACATTTCACATGGAATGAATTTTCAAGTCATATTTTTCCACATAGATTTCTTGGGTGTATATTTTTTAAGCTCTTGGCTATCTGGCAATCTTTCTGTTGCTTTCACATATGAAAGAAAAAGTGGTCAAGTACACAGTGTTTGTTCATAATTCTTTTTCTTAAGCTGTTTTTTTTTTTAATCCTTTTTCTGTTTGTTTGTTTTGGTTTTGTTTTTGCCATTTGGTCTAACAGAGAAGAAATCTAAAACTCCCCAGATTGCTACTTCATTGTGTTGGACTTGTCTAATTTTTACTGAATATTTACAGAATTTTTCTTTGCCTTTATAAGGAAAAATTTTGCTCTGGTATTTCTAGGTGCTTTCACATTTTTCTTCAATATAAGACAGTAAAATCTTTCAATCTGCAGAGCTTTTGTAGAAAATTAAAATATAGCACACATGTGTGGCTATGTGCATTTAATTTCTCAGTGACTGTACCTCTTATAGTATTCCTCAGAAACATGTTTGGTTCTTAAATTCTGGCCTCTCTTCTCTGTCTTCAAGGCATAGTATCCATACTTTTCATCAAGTTCATTACATAGTAATTGACTCTATTTTAACATCACTCTGTCTCATCACATCATCCCATGTGGATTTTCTTTTTAGGATTTTATTTATTTATTTGACAGAGAGAGATCACAAGTAGGTAGAGAGGCAGGCAGAGAGAGAGGGGGAAGCAGGCTTCCTGCTGAGCAGACAGCCTGAGGTGGGGCTCAATCCCAGGACCCTGGGATCATGACCTGGGCCGAAGGCAGAGGCTCAACCCACTGAGCCACCCAGTGCCCCTGGATTTTCATTCAATACTTGAATATTTGCTTTCTTTGCCATTTTTCCTCAGTTCAACTATCAACCTTTAAAATTTCATTTTGTTAGGGTACCGGGTGGCTCAGTTGGTTAAACCTCCGGCTCTTGATTTGGCTCAGGTCTCGATCTCAAGGTCATGATCTCAAGGTTGTGAGATGGAGCTCCAGGTCAGGCTCTGTGCCAAAAAGATCAGGGTTTTGGTAAGCTCCATGGGGCTCTTATCTCATACCATTATCCTCATGGTGCACAAGAGGAAGGCCCTGGGAGATGGGGGAAGACTGCTGATTACCAGGGTTGTTGGGGGAGTCTTCCAGAACTTACATTTACATGTGACTCAATGGGCTATTACATAGGCACATGCTTGCACAAGGGGCTAGTGGTCATTCAAGATCTCTGTGGGCCACATGGGCACACAAAGTGAATGTGAAAGCAGTAATGCTATGGAGTAGCTTAGCTGAACTCTCCACAGAGACTTAGGTAAGGAGAGATCTATCCAGACAAGTGGATTGACCTGGATTGCATGTGGGTCCCATCTCCTTCCCAGGGCATCTTAACAAGCATCTTCCAGCCCAAGGCTCACCCCCAGAAGGCATTCATATGGAGTCAACTTTAGGTACCGAGATGGGCAGGCATCCTACCTCCTTCCCCACAATACACGCTCTTTATTGTAAAATACACGGACAATGAGTGAGAGCTTCCAGCATTCATCATTAAGGGGGGGCACCTGGGTGGTTCCATTGGTTAAGCTCCAGACTCTTGATTTCAGCTCAGGTCATGACCTGACAGTCGTGAGATCAAAACCCGCATGGGGTTCCATGCTGCGCATGGAGTCTGCTTGAGATTCTCTCTCTCCCGCTGCATGGCCCCTACTTGTGTGCCCTCCCTCAAAAAACAATATTAAAAAAAGAAAAGAATTGCATCTCGGAAGATGCAGTCTAACACTGTCAACCAGCTCTCCGTACCAGCTGACGACTTAAAGAGAATTGCTGTTTACTTTCAAGATATAAAAATATAGGACAAGAAAGAGAACTAGAGCTAAAGCCTTCCAATAGGGAAGCAGCTGCTTGGTGTCCTTCATGACACAGAACCAGAATAGCCTTGTGGCAAAGACCACGGGCTTTGCAGTCAAGCTGAGGTCAAACACTGGACAGATAACTTGTCCAAGATTGTTCAGTACCCAGTGACCTTGGATAGTTGCCTGACCTCCATGACTCAGTTTCCTTATTGGTAAAATGGTGCGGGGGGAATGAGTGGGTACTCTCAGAGTATCATGAAGAGAGTCTCCACCAATAAAAGCCTATAATGTACGTTCAATAAATATTGGTTACTATGCATGGGCATGAGGGATCTTATTGGGGTGATAATAATATTCTAAAATTGGTTTATGGAGATGGCTGTGCAATAAGTCATTGAATTGTAATTTGAAGTGGGTGAGTTTTATGATATGTGAAATATACCTCCATAATGTTGTCTTTGCAGTAGGCAAATATTCGTGGTCATTCATGCCAACACTGCCAATAGGTTGATTTTAGGTACTAATTGTTAAGGTTTTTACCATTTTCCCTGAGACTTCTGAGCCCCTTGAATATCTGTGATTGACTTTGAGAGTGAAAGAGTTGGGGATCTGGAAACAATGTGAGAGAATGCTCCTCGAGCATCCTGTTCCTCATCCGGTTCCCCAAGTCCCTAGACATTTAGTTTTACTTCTAACGACTCAGTGTTCAATCCTGAGGCCAGGAGACCTGGACCCAGGGCCACCATGACACTAGTTGGCTTTGGAATTTGGACATTGTCCCTGTCCAGACTCAGATTATTTTTCTCTGCCAAAAAAAGGGAAATAAACTAAACGATCTCTAATCTTCTTCCCAGTCTGTAGGACATGGCATCCCTGTCTCATATCTCTCGAGTTCTCAGATGGTCAGAAACTGTATATAGATGGGGACTTTGCTGACATGATGTGGTGGTGGTAGCATTTACAGTTGGGTTTCAGTTTAGTGCTATTCTCATCTCTCCTCTGACCCACACAGTCCCCCAGGGGGAGTGTCTTCACAGGGAACTAGGGAGAATGAGGTAAGAAATGCCTGCTTAGCTCCTGGGTTAGCCTCCACACCCAGGCCAAAAACCTGGTATGCCAGGCTGGGGCATATGAAATATTACTGTGCCTATGCCGTGCAGGCCCAAGTCACCTCCAAACAAAGCCCACTCCACTTCCTTAAAATGGACATTGAAAATAGAACACAACTTGGGGGTCCACAGATTCAAAGCTCGATCCACCATTTCCCACAAGGAGAATCCTGGCCATGTTACCAAGCTGCTTTAAATTTCAATTTCCTGGTCTTTCAATGGGGTTAATAACCCATATCTCCCAGTGTTGCTCTAAGAATTTTAAAAACACACCATGGGAGACCATCTAGCACATCCTAAGAACTTCCCAGGCACTGAGTAAAGGAACCAATGAGGCATTGACAAATAACATGGTTCTTTAAGGGTCAGCTGTGGCAAATTTGCCAGAGCTGGACAGAGTCTTGAAGTGGGAAGTCCAATTAGGCTAATTGAACAGGGACCCCCTTTCTTCTTTGCTCTTCTGTTTTTCTGTTGGCTGTAATAGAGAGAAACCAGCTAATGAAAAACAAACATTTTCTACTGAGCTCTCCTCAAACAGCTGAGGGTTGTTGCCCCATTGAGAAAGAAAACAACTTCAACCCAATTTGAAAGGTCAGGAATTAGGATAAGCAAAACAATCTCATGACAAGAGCCAGTCCCTGGGAAGCCATGAGTGACAGTGGCCTGAGGCTATCGAACCAGTGTGTTAAAGAGGAAGAGTCCTGGGAGTGAAGCGAAACAAATCTTCCTCAGAGTTGGGGCTCCATTTCAGCACGTCCTCCTCCTAGAAGGTCAACAGATGACTTCAAAGTAATTCATGGGCAGGCATCCATCAAATTCAATGCGAGGTAATTTTCTACCCAGAAACACAGTGGAAAAGAAAAGACTCTCAGCCATGTGCAAGTTCAATGGAAAGGTCCCTCAAGCCGTGGTCCCCAAGACCTACCATGTCACAACTTCAAGATGGCTGCTGGAGGCTCAGGGTGTCACACTCCACCTCAGGATCATAAACATGGCGTCGATTTTAGAGCTAGCCAAGAAGATGAGTAGAGAAAAGCCTCCCCACAATGTATGAGGCAAATATGGGAAAAAAGTGAATGTGGGGTGGATAAACCTATAAGACACCAACATGATAGGGTGATCACAGCCAAGATTACTGATGACAGCACTTCTTAGTGTGGCTTCCTATAACAAAATATCATAGGTCGGGGGAGAGGGGAGCTTACACAACAATTTGTCTCATAGCTCTGAAACCTGGACGTGCAAGGTCAAAGTGCTGGCAGATTTGGTGACTGGTGAGAGGGATCTCCCTGGTTTGTAGGCAGGCATCTGCTCTCTGGCTGCATCCTCACACAACAGAGAAAAAGAGAAGACTTCCGGTCTCTCTCTGGCCTCTTCTAAGGTCACTGTTCCCATCATGAAGAACCCACCTTCAGGACCTCATTGAGACCAAATTACCTGCCAAAGCTCCACCCCACAAGAACATCACACTGGGGTTTAGGACTTCAACCTAGGAATTTTTTTTTTAAGATTTTATTTATTTATTTGACAGATAGAGATCACAAGTAGGCAGAGAGGCAGGCAGAGAGGCAGGCAGAGAGGCAGGCAGAGAGAGAGAAGAGGAAGCAGGCTCCCCGCTGAGCGGAGAGCCCAATGCGGGGCTTGATCCCAGAACCCTGAGATCATGACCTGAGCCAAAGGCAGAGGCTTAACCCACCGAGCCACCCAGGTGCCCCCAACCTAGGAATTTTAAGAGAACATTCAGTCCATAACACAGCCTGAGTGGACATGATGTAAGGCAAGGAGAAGGTCCAGGATCCCTTCTGTGGTGTTCCTGCCAAGAACAGGTGACCAGAATCTGAGCAATGAGGAAATTTCAAGGTGAAATTCAAACTCAAGCTGAGGTTTCTTCTATAGATTGAAGATCTTGTGTTCTGTAAGTCAGCCAGACACAGTAGCTAAAGACCAAGCACCTATTCCAGATCGAAGGAGACCACGAGACACAGCAAATAAATATAATGTGTGTTCCTAAATAGGATCAGAAAGCATGAAGAGACTGGGTTGAGACAGCTGTCAAAATCAGAACAGATTCTGTGAATCATCCATCATGACAACAGTTGCCAGAGAGTGATTTTTTTTTTACAGCCTTCCCTGTTCCTATGTGTGTGTTCCTTCCCCTGCATTTATTTATTAACTATTTATTTATTTATTTATTTATTTATATCTGTATGTGGATCTCAATCCAATATTTTTTGCAGCTTTATTCAAGTATAATTGTAGGCAAAATCGTAGGATATTTGAAGCGTACCTGATGCTTTGATATACATATATGTTGTGAAAGCATTCCCCCATCGAGTTAATTAACGCATCCAACACCTCTCGTATTTACCCTGTCTTGCTTTTGGTGCTGGCTTTGATCAGATTCTACTTTCTTCTACTTTCTACTTTCTTCGCAAATTTAGTTTATGCTAGTCACTATGTTATATATTAGGTCCTCTGATCTTACTCTTTATTTTTTTTAAGATAGATAGATAGATTGATTTTAAGAGTTTATTTATTTGACAGGGAGAGAGAGAGAAAGCACAAGCAGAGGGAACAGCAGGCAGAGGGAGAGGGAGAAGCAGACTCCCCACAGAGGAGGGAGCCCCACGTGGGTCTCGACCACCCAACCCCGTGATCATGACCTGATCAGAAGGCAGATGGCCAACCGACTAAGCCACCCAGGTGCCCCATATCTTATTCATCTTATAACTGAAAGTTTGTACTTTTTTAGCAGTCAATCCCTAGTCCCCCCTCCTTCCCCTCACCTCCCGACCCTGTCCCTGGTGACCACTTTTCCACTCTCGGCCTCAATGAATTTGACTTTTTAATTTTTTTAGATTCAATATGTAATGATGCCACACAATATTTATCTTTCTCCTTCTGCCTTGTTTCACTTAGCATAATGCCCTCCAGTTTCATCCATGTTGTTGCAAATGACAGAATTTCCTTCTTTCTCATGGCTGAATAGTATTTTATTGTTTATACATAATATACATACATATACATATCACATTTTCTTTTTTATTCCCAAGAGTTTATTTATTTATTTGAGAGAGAGAGCTCAGAGGGAAAGAGGGATGGAGAAGCAGACTCCCCACTGAACAGAAGCCCAATGCAGGGCTTGATCCCAGGACCCTGAGATCATGATGGGACCTGAAGGCATACACCCACGCAGGTACCCCACGTGTCACATTTTCTTCATCCTTTCATCCATCAATGGACACTTACATTGTTTCCACACAATGGCTATAGTGAATAATGCTTCAATCATCACGGGAGTACAGATACTTCTCTAGGATAATAATTTTGCTTCCTTTGGATATAGATCCAGAAGTGGGATTGTGAGATCATATGGCAATTCTAGTTTTAATTTCTCGAGAACTTCCATACTGTTTTCTGGAGTGGAGACGCCATTTTACATTCCCACCAACAGCACACATACTTCCCATCTTCATCAAAATTTATCAACTGTATTTTTGATGATAGTCATCCTTGCAGGTGTGAGGCAATACCTCAGTGTGGTTTTAATTTTCATTTCTCTTATGATGAGTGATGCTGAGTACCTTTCTATATACCATTGGCCATATGCATATACTCTTTGGAAAAAGTCAGTTCTGGTTCTTTACCCATTTTTTACTTTTTGTTGTTGTTTTTGTTATTGATTTGTATGAATGACTTAAATATTTTGGATATTGACTCCTTATCAGATATGTGACAGTAACCCAAATATTCAAGTTGTCCCTGCTTTGGTTTGTGGGAGTCTTCAAACAGATTTCTGGGTCCTCTAGATATGTACGCCTGATACTTCAAACTCTTCCTGATTTTCCATCACAGGGGAACTGTGTGTTTGTGGTGAACAGTTTGCCTGAAAATAAATCTAAGTGTCACAGTACCTATTTCCATGTGTCCACAGCCCATTCCCCTAAACCTTGTCCTTCATTCAGATTCCCCAAATTTTAACTTCTTATAGACATAGTACAGTGACAAAACATAAGAAAAATATAATTCTGTGTATATTCTTATTAAGCAACATATTTGAGATGAGTGCAATGTTGAAGGTCATTAATTCATGAGTTGTAGGAAGGGCTAGCAGGATAAACATTCACTATATTTTCATTATCAAGTAGTAAAATATCCACTGGGGCATTGGTCATGCCCCGATCATCTTGGTGCAATTTTACGCTTTAGTAACTTGAAATGCACAAATACTACAAACTTGCAAAAATTCAAGTTGACAGTTTTATTATTTACATTATTTACACTTAATTGGTTTTGAGAACTTGATTAACTTCATTAACACATTTTTCATAATCCCTCGGATTTAAGATGGCACACATTAATTGATATAAAACATTAAAATTAAAGACTAATTTCTCAAAGTTAAATAAGCATACAAGACATATAAAGGATTCAACTTTTAAATGATGTTTTTTGAAAGTATGCAGCATTGGGGCACCTGGGTGGCTCAGGGGCTTAAGCCTCTGCCTTCAGCCTGGGTCATGATCCCAGGGTCCTGGGATCGAGTCCCACATTGGGCTCTCTGCTCAGCAGGGGGCCTGCTTCCACTTTCCCAACTCCCTGCCTCTCTGCCTACTTGTGACCTCTCCCTCTCTGTCAAATAAATAAATAAATAAAACCTTAAAAAAAAAAAAGAAAGTATGTAGCATTTCCATTTCTGAAGGGTTTTTTAAAAAAGGTTTTATTTACTTATTTTCAGAGAGAGAACACACACACAGGGGAACCAGCAGGCAGAGGGAGAAGCAGGCTTCCCACTGAACAAGGAGCCCGATGATGAACTTGATCCCAGGAGCTTGGGATCATGACCTGGGGCAAAGGCAGGTGCTTAACCGACTGAGCCACACGGGCACCCCTAAATTTCTGAAGTTTTTAAAGCATGAAATTGCACTAAGACTTTTGGGACACTCTGATGCCTAATAAAGGATCATGAGCCCATACTGATACATAGCATCCAGTGTCAGTCCCCTACATTAGGGCCGTTGGCTCAGTCAATTCATCTTTTTGTGCAATGTCATAGTTGTCCCAATCACTCAGGTGACTTGGGAGTAAGGAAGTTCTCCTTCAGTTCCTAGCTTCCCCAGACACGTGCCACACTGTTGCCATGACTACCTGCAAACCACATTTCCAATGCCCAGGACCATCAAAGCACTACTGTCACTTGCTGTGTTCATCCATATTTGTCCCTTCTTACCAGCCATAGTAACAATGATGGTAGCGGTAATGACCTCAATGTGATTACTGGTATTAGTATCAGATACTATGTTAAATGCTTTGAGTTCACAATCTTATTTAAACCTCTTATATTATTGCCTTATAAGATAAATGTGTTTACTCCCGCTTTAGAGATGAAAAACCGAGGTAGACAGTTTCAGTAAATTGCCCAAGGTTAGTAGAAGGCAAAGTTAACAGTTCTGTCCTGAACCCTGAACTCGGGCTCTTAATGACTATACACGTCTGTGACTTTTGTCTCTCCAGCTAGATTTTACCGTCTTCTTCTTCCTCTTTTTTTTTTTTTAAGGGGGGGGGGGGGGGGGGGGGGGGGGGGGGGGGGTGGGGGGCAAAGGGAGAGGGAGAGAGAGAATCTTAAGCAGGTTCCAAGCTCAGTGCAAAGCCTGATGCAGAGCCTGATCTCATGACCTTGAGATCATGACCTAAGCCAAAATCAGGAGTCCGATGCTTAACCGACTGATCTACCTGGGCACCCTGACCACTCTCCAGCTAGATTTTAAACACCTTCAGGATGAGGATAAGTCCTTCCTTCCCTTCCTTCCTTCCCTCTCTTCTTACTCCTTCCTCCCTCTTCCCTCCCTCCCTTCCTTTTTGAATCTAGTGTAGCTTATAGAACAACCAATATTATTTCTCAAAAACATTAGAATAAAATGGAATATTTATATATTTCCACAGGCCAGAAGGACAGAGACAGAGTCAGAAAGCAGATAAATAACATAGCAGACTCAATGTCTCCCAGTGTTCAAGAATTTCCCTCCCACAAGAACAAGGGAAAGGGATTGATTGGGTTGCTCCCAGCTACTAATGAGGAGGCTTTAATAAGAATGATTAGTAAGAATGATTCCTCTGATTAAATGGCCTTAAAGTTGTAGGTAGAACCAAGATTGGTGGAAGGCTTTCCAATCTAAGCACAGATAGGTCCAACTTTGTATGCATATTTTAAAAATATATATAATATACATATATTTTGTGTATATATATATATATACATATATATATATATATATAAATACTTAGACTCAAATGGTAGATATGACAAAATATTGAAAAATGATTTATCTTTGCTTTGTGCAACAGCCGGAAATATGTATTTACCCAAGACAAATTCAATCACTGTGAATTAATTGCCAATTATTTCTACCCAATATATGGACAAAGCAATAAAAAAAATCAAGTGTTGCTCTGTATGTCATGTAGGAGAAAGCTTTCAGTAAAATTTCAGTTTTCAACGGGTTGTTTGCACAGCAGGAAGACATCCGCCTCTGTAACATACAAACACAAAGGATTTGAGGAAGTGGCTACATTCTTGCTAAGCTCCATATTGATCCCCTGCCATTTTGAGGTTTGCTCATGAATTAGGAGGAAGAATGTCTCATGTTTTACAGGTGAGTTTTTCCAGCAACCAGATTACAGGCTAATGAGACAAATTTGGGGCATGTCATGTGTAATTTATCCCATTCCCAGGCCCTTCTCCCTTCTCCCCCTCACTCCTGGGGTTCTGTGATGGGAAATAGAGGTAATTGCCTCACCACAGTACAATTCGGGTTGAGGAAACTACTGTGACCCACGCATTTGCAGACTAATCTACAAACCCAGCTGTAGACATTCTAGGGCCATATTGCCTACTGTGTGTCCTATTTAACTCTCTGCTCCCTTAAGGGCAGGGACTATGTTTCAGTTATCTTAAAAGTAGAGAGAAGAGTAGTCACAGCTACTCTTTCCTGGGCCAACCACAGAACACTAAACCTTTTGCTTATGCCCATGCCAATTGTCCCAGTGATCTCTCAAGACTACATGATGATTACCTCCATATTCCAGATGAGGAACCCAGGCTTGGTGAGATTACAATGTAGGCAAGATCCAGCCATTGGCAGGAAGACTGGGATGTGACTTGTCAGATCTGGCCTGTCTGGAGTCTCCTTCTTTCCGTCGGGGATGCCTCCCACTGCCCCTATCCCCACTTCCAGCCCCCAGACAATGCCGGGGTGTAGTAAGTTTCCATTTGTGAGCGAATGGTATTAAACTAGACTGGGTCATGGCCAGTGGCGATACCCAATACCCAGCAGTTCCTGGGACCTATATTCTAACCAAAGTGCGTGCAGGTGAAGAGTTAAGCTTTTAAATGGTGGGAAAAAACTCCAGACTGGTCTACTGTCAATCCCCGGAGACCCAGAACCGTCCTCCTCCCACAATCTCACCCCAACTGTTAGCACAAGCCTCCTCCTGATTTTAGAAGCAGTTTTAATGAAAAAAGAATGTTGAGCAACTGACTGCTTTTGGAAAATGGGATGCTTAGCAAGTAGAGGTGTGATCTGAGCAGCGATTCCCACTGAGGGCAGCTCAAAGCATCCACGATATGGCCCAGGGAATGAAAGAAAAAAAAGGGCCAGTATTTACATATCTTCTTTCTCTCCTTGCATTAAAACAAATAAAGAATGCAAAAAAAATAAAGAGGAAGCATTAGCAATGAAGATCTTTTTGGAGAAATTCTCCAAAAAATAGAGAGGCCTTTAAGCATATGATAAGAGCTACACATTCTGTTGCCATTCTCAGAGGAAAGCAGGTTTGCTGCTCTTAAGATCCAACACTCTATTTTGTGCAACCATGCTTGCTGACAAAGCACGGGGTAAATATCGAACATGTATTTCTTTCTTTCTTTTTTTTTTTTTAAAGATTTTATTTATTTACTTGACAGAGATCACAAGTAGGCAGAGAGGCAGGCAGAGAGAGAGAGGGAAGCAGGCTCCCCGCTGAGCAGAGAGCCCCGATGTGGGGCTCAATCCCAGGACCCTGAGACCATGACCCGAGCCCAGGGCAGAGGCTTTAACCCACTGAGCCACCCAGGCGCCCCTCTTTTTAAATGTATATATTCTGCATGTATTTATTTAGGCCCAACTCCAAACATAAACTGCTATCAGGATTCAGCAAAGAAAAAAAAAAAAAAAAAAGGAACCACAAGACTAATAATACTGAGTCTCTGGGGAAAGGAACACATTTCCCACACTCGAGTTTCAAAATTAACACCCTCAAGAACCAGCCATCATTAGCACGTCAGGAATCAGGGTGAAACCTCTTCCAGCTAAGTTAATGAAACAATTCTATTTATTTATTTATTTATTTATTTACTTACTTATTTATTTTTGCAGAATGCAACTAAGTTAGCCCGGCTTCCAGAAGCAGAATTCCACAGAGGTCAGGAGAAGTTCACCTGTCAAAAAAATAGAAGTACTGACCTATAAAGAATTTTTTCCAATGTAATCTTTCCAGGGCCAGGGAGTATTCAGAAGAAATACACCCAGGAAAGGGACAGGCAGTGATAACTGTTCTCCAGGCAATCCCAGTGAGGGTCTGTGCTCATGTGGGGGCTGCACCCCCCCACCCCCCGCCAAACCCAGCAAGCCATTAATCGTGCCCTCAACCCACACACACATTAGCAGAGGCTCAAATGCTTGCCCAAAAGAGAAAAATAGGAAAGCCCCGAATTGTGTCCCCCAGTCACTGAATCAATGGAAGGAAGCCAAGTGATTTGGGGGAAGATTTTTGTTTGTTGTTTTTCCACCTCAGGAACACAAAATCCACTTTGAGAAACTGTAACACTCCTTGAGTAAAAGACTGTGGGGACAGCTTTACTGGAAATAGTGGAAATTGCTGATTCTTCATCTGCCAGTGATGGAGGGCCACCCTATAGGGAACAAATGTGCTCCATATCAAGAAAGACAGGGTATGGTCATTTGCATTGCAAAGGATTACTTCAGAGAAGTTTCACTGTATTCCTTTTTGTCTTATTTAACCTGTTAATGACAAAATAAAAAGATACCAATTAAAAAACAAAACAACCCAGAATAAATTCTCCATAACCCACCACCCAGAGACAAACACTGTGAAGACTAGTGTTTATCCTGCCAGATATTTTTTTTCCCCCTGCCAGGCTTTTTTTTTTTTTTTTTTTTTTTCCTCCTCTGCCTACATAATTGCGCATATATTTTGGACAATGATGGAAATCACATTAAACATATTATTTTAGAACCCATTTTTTTCACTTACAATACATCATGGACATCTGTTAAGGGGAAGAAAATATTTCTCCGGCATCATTTTTAATGGCTAGATTGAGTTTCATTAAATGGGCTTATTGAACACTCTGTTCAGGTTCATTTAGATTGTTAGCAATTTTTTATTCTTTTTGAGGAAACTCTAAACTCTTTTGCAGAGTGTGCTATTGTACCCTGCCAAGCTGGGCGTGAGGGATCCCCTTTATCCTAATCCTTGGGATAACAACTGTTCTTTTCTGTGTGTTAATTTTAGCCATTCTGACTGGTATGAGGTGGTATCTAATTGTGGTTTTGCTTTGCTTTTCCCTAATCAGGAGGCATGTAGAGCATCTTTTCATGTGCCTGTTGGTCATCTGGATGTCTTCTTTGGAAAAATATTCGTGGGTCCTCTGCCTATTTGTAAGTCAGATTATTTTATGGTGTTGAGTTCTTTCATGAATTTGGATACTGACCCGTTATGGGATATATCCTTTGCAAATACCTTCTCCCATTCAGTAAGTTGCCTTTTGTTTCACATGGTGACAGACAGTAAATATACTTCTTGTGGTGAACATGTTGTAATGTATATAATTGTTGAATTGCCACGTTGTACCTCTGAGATCTATTGAGTCCACTATGCTTCCACTAAACATTTTAAAAATGTTTTTACTTTTATAAAGAATGTTGCCGTTTTGGACACCTAGGTGGCTCAGTCGGTTAAGGGTCTGCCTTTAGCTCAGGGTCCTGGGATCGAGCCCTGCATCAGACTTTCTGCTCAGGGGAAGCCTGCTGCTCCCTCTTCCTGATGCTCCCCCTGCTTGTGCTTCCTCTCTGTGTCAAATAAATAAATAAAATCTTTAAAAAAAAATGTTGCAGGGTAAATTCTTTCAGCTAAATGTTTACTCGTTTCTCTGTTTCTTAGAATCGGTTTCTAAATCTGCAGTTCTGCGGGAGGATGCTCACATTTACAGCATTTGTTCTTTATTGTGAAACCGCCGTCCAGAAATTTGACACCAAAATGTGCAGTTTTTAATTACCACTGGGATGGAACAGTTCTGTAGGCTAGCTGTTACTCTTATCTTTTTCCTTCTCCCAGCTTGCTCTGGCTTGTTCGCAGGCAACCTGCCAAGTGGTCCAGGTCCAGGTATATAGATAGTGATTAAGTTACAATGTTGCGCTATCTCTTCGGAAAAGCCTTTAAGGAACAGTTTTGGAGTCCTTCAGATCTTCTTGATCTTGTTCCCACTTGTCATTTCTGGTGTTTTTTAACTTGGTATTTCCACAAAGATGTGTTCATTGAGTCATCCAGAGGACAACCCAGGTCCTCCTCTGTCTCTGTGACAAGCTACGGAGGGAGTTACAATCCACCGTAGTCATGGACTTCAGTGAAATCATACTTGTGTCTAACTTTCGAGTGACTGACTACTTTTGAGGTCTCTTTGAAGAGATCTACAATGACATACAAGCTTTATGTTGGTAGTCTGGGGCAGGTAGGGAAGTAGGGATGGGCATCTTTCTACTTTGATTTCGAGACCCATTTTTCAGGCTACTGTGTTTGGGTCAACATTTTCACACTCAGAGGGTGGGGAGGGGTAACAGTCCCATTTCCTTATAATTATCCTTTTTTTTTTTTTTTTTTTTTAGGATTTATTGATTTATTTGAGAGGTGGGATGAGGAGCAGAGGGAGAGGGAGAGAGAGAATCCCAAGCAGACACCCCACTGAGCCTGGAGCCCAACACAAGGTTCGATCTCATGCCCCTGAGATTATGACCTGAGCTGAAATCAAGAGTCTGACCCTTAACTGACCGAGCCACCCAGACGCTCCATTATAAACCACCCTTAAAAAAAAAAAAAAAAAAGGTTGGATCTATTTTTGTTCTTTAAAATCAAAGACCTTCACAATTTAACTTTCTGAAGGAGCCTTCTGAAATAAGATGTAACCTCGTCCAGGGGAGGAAGCAAAAGACTGCCTCACCAGAAAACAGATGCAGAGAAGACCCTCAACAGCCTGTATTCCAAAATGTCAGGCAAGAATTAAAATAAGTGTCAGATAATATTAAGCCAAAACTCATTCCATTGGTCCTTCACTTTGTCTACATCCGAGAGATTGGGTCCTTTAAAAAGGCATTTGCTCTCTCTACCTGTCAAAAGCTTGACAAGCCGACATCAATAAAACACAAAAAAATAAATGATAAGCAATCTTTGCAAAGCCTGGAAACACTCGGCTCTTGCTCAGATCTTGTCTTTAAAGCACCAAGGTACCTTTCTGATAGTTGATCTCTCTGCTTTTCTGGATCCATTTGGCATTTGGGGTCCAGAATAGAAGAATTACTTTCTCACCTTGCTTCAAGCTGGTTTCATACATTTTTTTTCTTAAAAAAAAAATAAAAAAGTGCTTTTTGTCACCTTGATGCTAATTTAAATAGGTACAAATTCCAGGCTCGTAATTATGCATTGCTTTTGTCAACATTTCACAGGGTGTTAACAGCAAGGTAGGTTGTAGAACACCTTTCGTTTTTCCTGGAGGCTACCTGACAGGGAGGCAGAGAGAAGGACATAGCAATTCTGGTTGGAGAAACCATTCTTTAGTGACTACCCCTATGGTATTTGACCTTTGCCTGAGACCTCATGCTATCATGAGGTGGCTTTAATACTCGGTATAACATACCATACCCAAATATGAAAGAAGCTGCCTTACACTTTGGGAAACAATATAGAATAAAAAGGATGGTCACGTTTTTAGAAAATGTTATTATATTTGATGTTAGAAATTTGCTTCCAATGGATGAAAAACACATGGGACAAAATATGCTCAGTTTATAAAAACCAAATATCCTTAAAGCTTTAAGTGTACAAAACATGTCTTGAAGCTTGTGCAACATATTACTTAAGGAAGTTTACTGCAGGGGTGCCTGGGTGGCTTAGTCGATTAAACATTCAACTCCTTTTTTGGGCCCAGATCCTGATCTCAAGGTCATGAGATCAAGTCCCGCATCAGGCTCCGCACTCAGCATGGAGTCTGCTTCAGATTCTCTCTCCTTCCCTCTCTGCTTCTCCTGCTGCTCATGCACACACTCTCTCTCTCTAAAGTAAATAAAATCTTAAAGAAAAAAAAAGGAGGTTTACTGTAATCTTTTTCTGTGAAGGACAGATTGAATAGGAAGCCAGCTGTCCAAACTTCCAACATCAGTGCAGTTAGAGACTATGGTCTCTATTTCCATCTGAACTGCAAACACCTTGTGGTGTCCCCTCTATACCCCAGATTCCAACTACCACCTGCATCAATGATGAACAATCCTATTATTGTAAACACCAACTCTGAAAATAAAAGTGTTTAAGGTTCCTTACTGGTTTAATTTTTATAAATTATACATATTTTGATTTTTAATTAGGGAACGTAGGATACACAACAGTATTTAATGATTATTTCATTATTTCTCTACCATGGGCTTCATTTGAGGGCAAAGTTTCTAAAAGTGCACAATCAGAAAATATTATGCAATGTGCAGATGTAATGCTGCACCTTTGAAGACCTTTATGTGCAAAAGGAAGGAAGGAAGGAGGGAAATCCTAGTAATGGATTGGTGGGTGGTGTGGGTTGAAAGACTCAGGGCAGAGGAACACAGACAGGGACTAAAATGACAGATGCGTCAGGATGTTTATAGCAGATCTGGAAGCTGGGGGACAAAAAGTGTCATGTCATGTCAGATGCGGCATCATGGGCCAAAGGGTGTCCCGCCCCACATCCCAACCCCTAGGACTATAGGATTTGACTGTATTTGGAGATGGGGTCTTTAAAGAAGTAATTGAGTTAGGATGAGGTCATACAGCACGACTGGCATTCTAAATAGAGGAGATTAGACACAGACATGCACAGAGGGAAGGCTATGTGAAGACACAGGGAAGAGGGGGCCATCTACAAGCCAAGGAGAGAAGTCTCAGAAGAAACCCACCTCACTGACACCTTGATCTTGGACTTCTAGCTTCCAGAACTCCAAGACAATACACTCCTGTGGTTTAAGCTATCCAGCATGTGATACTTTGTAAGGACAGCCCAAGAACACTAGTACAACGGCCATCTTTCCTTTCTCGGTCTACCAAGTAGTTATTTATATTACTCAATTATGATGCACCCAAAGGGGACCTTGCCTTCCCAAGTCCTACCTGTTGTTACCAAGTCTTGGCTGTCCAGAATGATGCTCACTCCCCACCCTCTTGATGTCTTGTGTGTGCTGTGAGCAATGGGAGATAAGAAGACGAAGAGAAGCTTCCTTTCCTGGGACTGGCAATCAAGCTTGCAAGTTCTCCAGCTTGCTGGGAGCAAGAGGGCTGTTTGGTTTGTTCATGTTGCTCACTCAGGGTCTCCTGTTTGGGGACACTGGTGCTATCTCATCAGCTCAGCTGGTTCCCTGAGATCTGCTGCTGGTGTAACATGCATCTGGACACAGAAGGAGGTAAGGGCGGCGGTTGGGGGTGGAAATGGAGGGCTGGAATCACATTTCTCCTACAGAATGGCCATGTCTTCTTCTCCATACCACTGTCATCTGTCTGCTGCTTTTCATTTCCAAAAATTATTTTAGTGGAAGTGATACATTTATATGACTTAAGAAAATATTTTACCCAAGGGCTTATAATGAAACATACCTGTTCTCTGTCCCAGTCCCTCTGTGTCTCTGGGTCTTCATCAACAGGGCTAATCACGGCAAACTCTTTTAGTTGATTTCGGTGGGTAACTTGACATTTCTGAATCTCATGTCTATATTGCTCCTTCTTGACCTGTCAACTTTAGATGTTAGTCTCTGTCCTGATAGATGAGAATTTCACTCTCCTTCATTTCCTGCCTCTCCCCTCACATTCCCAGTGACTTAGGGTAAAATCTACTGGCTAGTCTGTTGGCTATTTAAATGTCTTCTGACACTGACCAAGGTAATACATTATGGTTATGAAGTATGATGTGTAGTAATTAACAGCTCATTCCTTCCTGCCCAAGAGTGAGGGAAGAGGGAAGGACAATAGAAGAGGAATAGTGACAAATAATAACACTGCCAGAAAAATCCCAAGAAGGTGGGGCACCTGGGTGGCTCAGCCAGTTGAGAGTCTATGTTTAGCTCAGGTCCTGGGATCGAGTCCTGCATCAGGCTCCCTGCTAAGCGGGAAGCCTGCTTCTCCCTCTGCACTCCCCCTGCTTGTGCTCTCTCTCTCTCTCTGACAAATAAATAAATAAAATCTTTTTAAAAAAATTCCAAGGGGGTGTGGGTATACATAGAATAGGGGAGGAAACCAAAAGCAGAAGAGTGTTTACCCAGTTTCCCATCTGGTCTCCAGAAAAAGACTGCAAATATCCATTAGTCAGGATTAGGTCAAGTAAACAGCCACTGTATGTGTTTTGGGTGTGAAGGGATTTTATATAGGATCTTAGGGTCTTATGCAACTCTTGGAAGAGCTCAAAGTATGAAGGAAAGGGGAGACACTCCCACTGACAGGAGCCCAAAACATTACTGTGGGGCTTCTCAAGAGTATGCAGGAAGGACCCTGTGTATCTCATGTCTGCCCATGTGTCTGACTGCTGCCATCTCTGGAGAGTAACGCCTCCCTCTCCAATCCACCTTCCAAATGTCCTGTGAGTGTGTCTCATTAGCAGACTCTTCCCTGGACCATTATGAGAAAGGAGATTTCAGAAATGCAGTTTCTGGCTTATCCATCTGTAGAAAGGATGTATTTTTAGAAGGGAGCAGAGTCGTGCGCCAAACTGACAACAGACAATCTAGCATCTGGGAGACTCTCTTAGCTCCTATGTGGTATGGAAGCTGAGCAGATGGTCCTCCTAGAACCACGGAGGGATACAGATGTAGCCAAGATTTGAGCTGGAGTAAAAGTGAGCCAAGTATCGCCAGGGGATGTGGAACAGACCAGCTGGGAGAGAAGTGGCTTCGATCAGGTAGGGAGGGAGGAGACCACAGTTTTATCAGCTGCAGATACTGGAAGTCATTGGCAGACAAGGGGGAGGCTATGGGGACCAGTCAGTGCAGCTGAGAAGGTGGATCTGAAATCCATGTCCTGTGCGGCCAAAGCCACCATCCCCAGTCCCCAGCAAGTGCTGTGAGGACACAGTGATTTTTCTCATGAACTCAGCACCCACTGACACCTTGTTTGTCTGCAGACTGAGTCCACTGCTCATTCATCTGATTGTACAGGACGGCCACTCCTCAAACAGCTGGCTTGACCCCAAGTCTAAAGAACCTTCCAGCTCCAAAGCCAAACACTGCTTTCAGTGTCTGCCTCTACGAGGAAGTAATACTGGACTGGTCAATGCAGTTGTGGTGGTAATAAGTCTAGATTATGGGGGAGGTGGCGGAAGAATGGTTATTCCCCCAAAGGTGTTGAGGGTAAGAAGAAGGGGGCGTTCCCAACATCTGTATGGTCTTTTCCTTCTCTTGAAATGGAAACCACCACCTTGAGCTAACACTTTCTCCGCTTGAAAATAAATTAAACATCCCTGCCATTGGCAAAGGAAGTATTAAAAAAAGTAGGGGCACCTAGGTGGCTCAGTCAGTTGAGCGTCCGACTTTTGACTTCAGTTCAGGTCATGATCTCAGGGTCCTGAGTAAGGTTCCAGGCTCAGCAGAGAGTCTGCTTGAAATTCTTTCCTTCTGCCCCTCTCCTTGCTCATGTTCTCTCTCTCTTTCTCTCTCTCGTTTTCTCTTTTCTTAAATAAGTTAATAAATCTTTTTAAAAAGATGTATTTATCAGAACGTAGTTACCAAAAGAAGTCACAGATACACATAGGCAACATTTCTAATTAGAGAGAGTTGAAAAACCGTAGTTGACATTTGTTGAAGGTACTGAAAGGCAATAAAGACTCTGAAAGTAATTGACTAAAATAAAGATTCTGTATGTTTAATAGATCTATTAGCAAAGGTTAATGTTTTTTCAATGAGGGCTTTCTAGCAAGAAGTGGGCATTCCAGCCCAATCCAGATAAGAAGGAAAAGAACAGGGAGGATAGGACCAAACTAGACTAGCCCAGGCCATTGGCTTAGCCACCCCTGATGGGGTACCACCAATCCCTTTGTGGGTAGAACAGAACTTGATCTCAGAACCCACAATCTATCCTTCGGATTTCATTGTGTAGCATTATATAGTAAAACTATGTATGGTTCTTTCCATCATTAATTTCTACCACTCATTATCCTCAGGTCTTTTGTCCCATAAGGCCTTGAGACACGGCACCCTCCCTCCATGTATTTTATACGTGTAGATCCTGCAACTATGTGGGCTATACTCCCTTACAGAAATCTCTAAAGGAATTCTCTAAAGTGAACTTCTTTTTTTTTTTTTTAAATAATTTTATTTATTCATTTGACAGAGAGAGACCACAAGTAGGCAGAGCAACAGACAGAGAGAGAGGGGGAAGCAGGCTCCCTGCTGAGCAGAGAGCCCGATGTGGGGCTCGATCCCAGGACCCTGGGATCATGACCTGAGCCAAGGGCAGAGGCTTAACCCACTGAGCCACCCAGGCACCCCTAAAGTGAATTTCTGTATGTCAGTATTTTCACTAGATTGTCAGCTTTTCTTAGAACAGACGATGAGTACTATCCAAATTCATATTCTGTAGCTTGGTCACGGACCCATATCAGATACTCAGTAAATAGCTGCGTTTAGCAATTTAAGAAATACTTCGAGCTACATTAGTCAATTCTATCATTACAAGAGTCTTTTCAATTAAGTGAGAAGACGAAATGGTATTTATTTGTCTCAGTACTTTGTTTCTCTCTTCCAGGCCTGGGCACGTTGGAGAAAAACCTGGAAGGAAATATTGAGTGTTGAGAGTCGTGATCAGTTGAAAAGAGAAAAGCAGATGCCACCAGGAATATTGTAGGCTCCCTTCCAAATTCCTCCTAGCTTGAGGGCATTTATCTGAATCTTCCTTATGGATTCCAACACTGGTATTTTGGGGTCCAGATAATGTAGTGTACTGGGACAACAGCAGACTAAATTAACAGTGTACCTGCTTATGTGATGTCTCTTTCTTTCATTCATTTAGTTTTCTTCTAGCTAGCAGACATTCCTTATATCAAACACAGGGCCAGCGCTGAGGACATGCTATACTTAATCATGAGCCCAGGTTAAATGAAATCCAGAATTCATATCCAATCCAGCAATGGAGGGACCTTTTTTTTTTTTTTTTTTTTTAGGACTGGGAATGGAATTATAAACAGACATTACGTTGGGGCAATTAGATTCCTGCAAGAAGTGCCTGGTTTAGTGATAAAACTTCTTGTAAAACATGTCTCACTTGGAATCATTGAGATTAGGGCTGGTTTCACTGTTAGCTCTCTAGAGGAAGAGGCAAACATTATTTGATCCAGGCTACTCTCATGGCGAGTTTCCCAGTTGCACTAATAAATCTATTCTGAGGATATTCTGCATGATAATTTGCTGATCTTCTATTTCCCCTCAATCCTTGGCTACTGATGTTTGAATACATTTTTCCCAGGGAGAAATAACCTTTAAAGAGTCATGCAAGGAGTAAAAGAGTAAAGGTCTCTCCATTTTTCTCTGTCCTCTGGCAGATACCAGTTCAAAGGAGAGACATGTTAACAAAACAGACTCACAAGAGATATGGGTAAGGCCAAGCTGCCCATTCCACAGGCCATGGAGCTAAGCAAGGGTCTCCGATGAAGGAAATTCAGGGACATCTTTGTGTATGAGCTTTATGGGGGGCGGTGGGGGAGACCCTGCTTTCTCAAACTAAGAAAAATGATCTGTCTTCTCTGTCTGCCTCTGTAACGTAGTTAAGACAAAATATGTTTTGGATCTTGGGATGGATGGGTAGGGAGGTGTTGGGTCTGGCTTTGGTGACATTTTTGTAGGCATAATTTTCTTCATTGTATGTGACTTATAGCGTAATCACCTTCTAATGGCAAAGAAGAGATGCTCTCTTTAGAGAGAAATGAGACGATTTCAACCTCTTCCTCAGACTCGGCCATCTGGGTAACATTTATTTACAATTCCTGTCTGTCCCTGCTGTCTGTCAAGACTACCATGGCTGACCACACTTCATCCCACCGTTGTGGCTCTGTACCTCTGTATTTATTCCAGTGCTTTTGATATTTCTGTGACTTCTAGGATGGTGTGGTTCAGTAAGGCTGGTACTATCCCCTGGGGGGCATTTTGAGATTTTGTTGGGAGGAGAAGGTGTTTTTTTAGTTGCTACACAGATTTGGGGGTGACAGTGGACATTTAGCGAGGGAAGACCAAGAAGTTGGACATTCTTACGATGCAAGGGACAGGCCCACAGAAAAGAAAAATTGTTCCTCACTCCTCTTGACTTTTCAATGTTCAGCTGGGCATTCGTGTAGATGAAAACACAGCTTACACTCTTCTGAGCCTGGGCTCTAACTTAGCATTGTATACAAAGTAAAGTTCTATACATTCACAGATACTGAATTTTCTAAGGGTGCAACTCCTATGGGAATTGAGAGATAACTCTATGTTGTTTGGCTTAAAACCTATTTAATTGTTCACTGTGTCAGTGGTCATCTTCTTGTGGTATGTGAGTCAACAAAATGTAACAAAGTAAGACAGGCCTGTAAATGTACATGTCACATTCCAGGTGACTCTATATACAGGGTGGACATTTGATGAATTTATTGTAGTGGGACCTACCAGAGCATTTGTGTACCGAAACGTATTATTCTCTTATGCAGCAATTTTATTTTTTACTTATATTATAAAAAGGTGCTGTGTTGATTTTTTTGATGTATGAGCCGATGGGATATATTATGTATATAAATAAAATAAAGTTCAGGATAGTAATATGGTCCATTACAGAATGTTAACAAAAAAAAAAGGGAGTGCTCAGTCTGATAAGGCTTCTAACTGCTATACCAGGCCATAACTTCCTCAAAGATCTTATCATTCAAGGATAACCATCATATTTATAACTTTATCACTAGTTTGTAACAGAATGCCTTCCCCTGGAAGACACCGATGTATTTTAATGTTTATTTAATGCATGTAACCTGCATTTCCTGTTTCTTGGTAATTGAATCCCTTCAGATATTAATGCAAGTTTACAGTCCTCTGCAAAATAATTTCCTCGAAACTATTTCCAGGAGTTATCAGGGAGTGTCTAACAGCAAATAAGATCAGCTTTGTAAGGCATCAGTCATTTTTATAACAGAAAGAGAGTTACATATATCTGGGAGCTTGGTGTATGAGAAAGGTCACATTACAATAGAGTTAAGAAGGAGTTACTCTTGGGGCACCTGGGTGGCTCAGTCCATTAAGTGACTCTTGATTTCCGCTCAGATCTCAGGGTTGTGAGAAAAACCCCGCATTAAGCACCACACTGAGCGCAGAGTTGGCCTTGAGATTCTCACTCTTGCTCTCCCTCTCCTTCTGCTCCTTCCACTGCTGTCTCTCTAAAGTAAATAAATCTCTTTAAAAAAGGGAGTTACTCAATAAATGGCATTGAAAAAGGTGGCTATTCATATTGAAAACAAATAGATCACTGCCTCAGGCAACGCACAAAAACTCTTCAAAAGGCATAAAGGCATACATCTGAAAAGTGGACTTTAAAACGTTTAGAATATTAGAAATACATTTTTATGAACTTGGAAATGGGAAGACTTTTTTAAACAAGACCCTCAAATCACAAATCAATAGAGAAGATGGCTAAGTTTGACCATATTACATTTTAAAGTCTTTGAACTACAAAGTCCCATAAGGCTTTGCATTTCCTAATGTCATAGACTAGGAAAAATATTAGCAATGGATATAACTCACTAAGTTTCCAGAAAATATTTTGCAACTCCGATAAGTCAATAAGAAAAGGCTAAACAATGCAAAAGTAGATGAAGGGTTTGAGCAGATAAATCAATGACTGGGAGATTCAAATGACCAATAGATCCCTAAAAATTGCTCAACTTCACCAGGATCCAGGAAAATGAAAGTAGAAATGTCATACTGTTTTACACCCTTTAGCTTGGGAAAAATTAGCACATCTAAAAAAAAATGTGTTAATATTCAGACTCTTAAATGGAGCTGAAGACAGTGTAAGTTCCCTACAAACTCCACTCATCAAATCCATCTCTAGACAATTGCTGTTAAGGGAGCATATTTCAAACTGCTTTTAAGCAATTCACTGTGTAACGTGCCTTTTACAGGACAACCCAGTACATATAAGTTTATAAATAAAATAAAACGTAATTTTATAAAATGTTCATTACCATTAACTACTTGTGATGCACTCACATTTTTTATACTACTCTATTATCTCTCTCTCTTTTTTAAAAAAGATTATTTATTCATATGTTTATTTGACAGAGAGAGAAAGAAAGAGAGCACAGTAGGCAGAGGGGCAGGCAGAGGGAGAAGGAGAAGCAGGCTCTCTGCAGAGCAGGGAGCCCAATCCAGGGCCTCGATCTCAGGATCCTGGGATCATGACTTGAGCCAAAGGCAGCTGCTTAACTGACTGAGCCACCCAGGTGCCCCTCTATCATCTTTCTTTAAAAAAAAAAAAGTGTTGCTAGGGGAGCCTGGGTGGCTCACTCAGTAAGCGTCCAACTCTTGATTTCTGCTCAGGTCATGATCTCAGGGTCCTGGGCCGGGCTCCACACTCAGTGCAGAGTCAGTTTGGGATTCTCTCTTTCTGGTCACCCTCAGCCCCTCTCCCCACTCACACTTGCTCTCTCTTTCTCTCTTAAATAAACAAATAAATCTTTTAAAAAAATGTTGGTAGTGACTGGCTAAATTTATTTCATAGCACTCTGATGGGTTGTAAACAATACCCCTGCCAAAGAAAGGTTCAAACATGCACCTGGAGGCATGTGGGAGGGTGTTCATTGTGACACTGGAACATTTGTGTAACACTATAACATTTGTGCAACACTGTAACATTCATAACATGTTCATTGTGACCTTTGTAATAGCAACATGCTAAAACTCATATTCACAGAACTGCAGAATTTCTGATATTGTAAGAATCATTGAGCTACTTGAGCTACTTCTCAGCTCCTTCTCCAGCAGCAGTACCTCAGGGTGAGAGAAGAGAAATGACTCAGCCAAGGACACGCTGAGTGGATGCCCGGTTGTCACAGAATCCAGTTTCCCTGACTTCGCCAGTTTCTTCTCATAGGCCATCTATTTTTGCCTTTCTTTGAAAACTAATGTGCCATCAAAACACTGATGGTTGTTTCAAAGCCAAATATGTTATTTTTTTGGCTCCCACAAATGTTTTTGTCATGGAGCCTTTGAAGTTTTTTGAACTTCTTGAAATAAAACTGCCAGCTGAATGTGACGATGTTGTTCATTTCAAAGTCAATCTGCGTGTCTTAAGTGGTAAACTCCTGTCCATTTTCATGTGGGCTTCACATCTTTTGTTTCTCTCTTATTATCCATTAGACATTCCTTTCTTACCCATAGCAGTTGGAACATCTACCTGGGGCCAAGCTACGTTTGTCACTAAGGCTTTCTCTTGTAATAGCTCTATATAATCATTTGCTGATAAAATGTCTCAGCTGGCAAACTCTAATGGTGACAGAATTACACTATGATACCAAGTCATGAGAAGCAGTAAATCCAAAGAATAAGTTGGAATGTCCAGATGAGAAGACACACAGAACAGTAGGGTCAGAAAAATAGGTTCAATTTGTACTGTTGGAGTACTCAAAGGTGAAAATGGTATAATAAACTAGGAGGTATGAATTTCAAATCACTAAAAATGCATTTTCCAAAGTGGTATTCCAGAAACTATTATTCCATAAGATGACTAGACATATTATGAAAAATGTTTTCTGAGTTCAAGTAAGTTTGTGAACTGTGATTTAACATAGTTCAACCAATTGCATAAATGTGGAGATTCTGAGCTCTACTTTTTTGATATTTATTGTAGTTTTCTCCAAAACAATCCCCAGATTCTCTCCTATCTTGTTTAAGCATGGAATGTGTTACCTATTTTTTTCTACAAAGCTTCCCGTAGCATCTCCTCAAACTATTGATCTGCCGAAGTTTCTGTGGACAACACTATACTATGGGGGAAAACATACACAAAAAACAAATTGAGGGCGCCTGGGTGGCTCAGTGGGTTAAGCCTCGGCCTTCGGCTCAGGTCATGGTCTCAGGGTCCCACATTTGGGCTCTCTGCTCAGCGGGGAGCCTGCTTCCTCCTCTCTCTGCCTGCCTCTCTGCCTATTTGTGATCTCTCGCTCTCTCTGCCAAATAAATAAATAAAATCTTTAAAAAAAAAAAAGAAAAGAAATTGAGCAATATAGTAAAAGGGAACAAACAAACCTGAAATCATAAAACAAAATAATAGAAGAAAATTATGGTATTTATAACACCATAAACATCCATATTGAAATCAAAGATTATTAGATGAACGGTCAAAAGAATTTTCATTTCAAAAGATATAAGGGAATAAATAGAATTTAGAAGAACAGAAAATGAGAAAGATTGCCTTTATATTATGAATTATAAACTTTATATATAAACTTTAAAATAAAGTTTATTTATATGTTTATATATTTAAATATATTATAAATGTATTATATATTTAAATAAAGTTTATATTATAAACTTTAAAAGAGAGGGAGGGAAAGGAAGGAAGGAATGAAGGAGGAAAGGAAGGAGAAAAAAAGGACAGAAAGTAAGTTGGCAAAACTAACATCAGGAACAACAGAATATACAACAAAACTAAATTTTTTAAATGGGAAGAAATAATCCACAATGAAACAAATATGGTTATGAGCCTATATAGTCCAAGTGGCCTAGAATTGAAATATATAAATAAAAGTCATTAGGTGTATGAATACATATGTAGGGTCAAAACCACAGCAATGATCATTAAATCATTAGATTAGACCATTAGAGTAAAAATGCGTAATGACACAGGTGACTTGATAATATAATTAATAAGGTGATTTTACCAAACATGTTTATATATCAAGCTTTATGCTTAAGAAAATACAATCTTTTCCAAAAATCCATCAGACACTTATAAAAATAATTACTACAGGAGGCTACAAGTAAAACCTCAATACATTCTAAAATGTAGAGATCACACGGGCAAAAATCTACAAATACAGCATAGAGTCCAGCAGTGAAAATAATAAAACTGAATTACATTAATGACGAAAAATATTTTGAAAACTGGAATTTATCCCTAAGATTTCTAGGAATTCTGTTTCGTGAAAGAATTTAGGAAAGCTTCCAGATAATTAGCAGCTACAAGGACACCAAGCTCTGATGGTGATGGGTGAATTTTGGGAGTCTTCGAAGAGACAATTCCCATACCATGTAAACAGTCCAAACTTAGAGGAAAAGATAAAATATTTGCCAATTGAATTCATGGAGCAGGCTTCTCCTTGGTGCACAGCCACAAAGAAGCTAAAATGGGGACACCTGGGTGACTCAGTCAGTTAATGTCTGCCTTTGGCTCAGGTCCTGATACTGGATTCCTGGTATTGAGTTCTGCATGGGGCTCCTTGCACAGTGGGGAGCCTGATTCTCTGCCTGCCACTCCCCTGCTTGTTCTCCCTCTCTTTCTCTTTGACAAATAAATAAAATCTTAAAAAAAAAAAAAGGAAGAAGCTAAAAGGAAAAGAACAGACCCTCTATGAATATGCATATCATTACAAAAAGTCTAAATAAAATATAAACAAATTGAAACCAGCACTCTCTTCAAAGAATAATATGTCATGGCCAAGTAAATTCACCATAGGAGTGTGATGGTTGCTCAATATTAGAAAATGTATTGGGACACCTGGGTGGCTCAGTTGGTTGGACGACTGCCTTCGGCTCAGGTCATGATCCCAGAGTCCCGGGATGGAGTCCCACATCAGGCTTCCAGCTCTACAGGGAGTCTGCTTCTCCCTCTGACCTTTTCCTTGCTCATGCGCTCTCTCTGTCTCTCTCTCATATAAATAAATAAAATCTTAAAATTAAAAAAAAATTAAAAAAATAAAAAAAAAGAAAATGTATTTAAATTGTTCATTTTATCACAGGTCAGAGGGGAAACCCTTTAAATATTGTGAAGGGTTGGTCAAGATGGCAGAGAAGTAGCAGGCTGAGACTACTTCAGGTAGCAGGAGATCACCTAGATAGCTTATCTAAAGATTGCAAACACCTACAAATCCAACGGGAGATCGAAGAGAAGAAGAACAGCAATTCTAGAAACAGAAAATCAACCACTTTCTGAAAGGTAGGACTGGCGGAGAAGTGAATCCAAAGCAACGGGAAGATAGACCGTGGGGGGAGGGGCTGTCTCCCGGCAAGCCGCGGAGCAATGGAGCACAAAAGCAGGACTTTTAAAAGTCTGTTCCGCTGAGGGACATCGCTCCAGAGGCTAAACCGGGGTGAAGCCCACACGGGGTCAGCATGGCCTCAGATCCCGCAGGGTAACAGAAGGATCGGGGGTGTCTGAGTGTCGCAGAGCTGGCAGGTATTAGAACGGGGAAGCCGGCTACAGAGACAGAGCCAAGGAGTGAGCTCACAGCTCAGGGTTACCTTGAACCGGTCGCAGGCTTGGTCAGCTCAGAGCATGGCTGGAGGACAGGGAGACGGGAGTAATTGGGCGCTGTTCTCTGAGGGCGCACTGAGGAGTGGGGCCCCGGGCTCTCAGGCTCCTCCGGGCCGGAGACCGGGAGGCCGCCATTTTCATTCCTATCCTCTGGAACTCTACGGAAAGTGCTCAGGGAACAAAAGCTCCTGAAAGCAAACCCAAGCGGATGATTACTCAGCCTGGCCCCTGGTAAGGGCAGTGCAATTCCGCCTGGGGCAAAGACACTTGAGAATCACTACAACAGGCCCCTCCCCCAGAAGATCAACAAGAAACCCAGCCAGGACCAAGTTCACCTACCAAGGAGTGCAGTTTCAATACCAAGGAGAGCTGTGGAATTCCAGAGGAGGAGAAAGCAAAGCACAGAACTCATGGCTTTCTCCCCATGATTCTTTGGCCTTGCAGTTAATTTAATTTTTTTTTCTTCATCAATTTTTTTCTCTTCTTCTGCTAATTTTTTTTAACTTTTACCCCCTTTTTTTTTTAACATTTTTTAAACTAGTTTATCTAATGTATATATATTTTTTCCTTTTTATATTTTTTCTTTATTCGTTTTCTTTTTTTAATAGATTATTATTTTTTTTTCTTTCTGAACCTCTTTTTATCCCCTTCCTCCCCCCTTACGATTTGGGATCTCTTCTGATTTGGTTAAAGCATATTTTCCTGGGGTTGTTGCCACCCCTTTAGTATTTTACTTGCTCCTTCCTATACTCTTATCTGGACAAAATGACAAGGCAGAAAAATTCACCACAAAAAAAAAGAACAAGAGGGAGCACCAAAGGCTAGGTACCTAATCAATACAGACATTGGTAATATGTCAGATCTAGAGTTCAGAATGATGATTCTCAAGGTTCTAGCCGGGCTCGAAAAAGGCATGGAAGATATTAGAGAAACCCTCTCAGGAAATATAAAAGCCCTTTCTGGAGAAATAAAAGAACTAAAATCTAACCAAGTTGAACTCAAAAAAGCTATTAATGAGGTGCAATAAAAAATGGAGGCTCTCACTGCTAGGATAAATGAGGCTGAAGAAAGAATTAGCGATATAGAAGACCAAATGACAGAGAATAAAGAAGCTGAGCAAAAGAGGGACAAACAGCTATTGGACCACGAGAGGAGAATTCGAGACATAAGTGACACCATAAGACGAAACAACATTAGAATAATTGGGATTCCAGAAGAAAAAGAAAGAGAGAGGGGAGCAGAAGGTATATTGGAGAGAATTATTGGAGAGAATTTCCCCAATATGGCAAAGGGAACAAGCATCAAAATCCAGGAGGTTCAGAGAACCCCCCTCAAAATCAACAAGAATAGGTCCACACCCCGTCACCTAATAGTAAAATTTACAAGTCTTAGTGACAAAGAGAAAATCCCGAAAGCAGCCCAGGAAAAGAAGTCTGTAACATACAATGGTAAAAATATTAGATTGGCAGCAGACTTATCCACAGAGACCTGGCAGGCCAGAAAGAGCTGGCATGATATATTCAGAGCCCTAAACGAGAAAAATATGCAGCCAAGAATACTATATCCAGCTAGGCTATCATTGAAAATAGAAGGAGAGATTAAAAGCTTCCAGGACAAACAAAAACTGAAAGAATTTGCAAACACCAAACCAGCTCTTCAGGAAATATTGAAAGGGGTCCTCTAAGCAAAGAGAGACCCTAAAAGTAGTAGACCAGAAAGGAACAGAGACAATATACAGTAACAGTCACCTTACAGGAATACAATGGCACTAAATTCATATCTCTCAATAGGTACCCTGAATGTTAATGGGCTAAATGCCCCAATCAAAAGACACAGGGTATCAGAGTGGATAAAAAAACAAAACCCATCTATATGTTGCTTACAAGAAACTCATTTTAAACCCGAAGACACCTCCAGATTTAAAGTGCAGGGGTGGAAAAGAATTTACCATGCTAATGGACATCAGAGAAAGCAGGAGCGGCAATCCTTATATCAGATCAATTAGATTTTAAGCCAAAGACTAAAGAGATGAGGAAGGACACTATATCATACTCAAAGGATCTGTCCAACAAGAAGATCTAACAATTTTAAATATCTATGCCCCTAACATGGGAGCAGCCAACTATATAAACCAATTAATAACAAAATCAAAGAAACACATCAACAGTAATACAGTAATAGTAGGGGACTTTAACACTCCCCTCACTGAAATGAACAGATCATCCAAGCAAAGATCAACAAGGAAATAAAGGCCTTAAATGACACACTGGACCAGATGGACATCACAGATATATTCAGAACATTTCATCCCAAAGCAACAGAATACACATTCTTCTCTAGTGCAGATGGAACATTCTCCACAATAGATCACATCCTTAGTCCTAAATCAGGTCTCAACCGGTATCAAAAGATTGGGATCATTCCCTGCATATTTTCAGATCACAATGCTCTGAAGCTAGAACTCAATGACAAGAGGAAATTTGGAAAGAACCCAAATACATGGAGACTAAACAGCATCCTTCTAAAGAATGAATGGGTCAACCAGGAAATTAAAGAAGAGTTGAAAAAATTCATGGAAACAAATGATAATGAAAACACAACGGTTCAAAATCTGTGGGACACAACAAAGGCAGTCCTGAGAGGAAAATATATAGCAGTGCAAGCCTTTCTCAAGAAACAAGAAAGGTCTCAGGTACACAACCTAACCCTACACCTAAAGGAGCTGGAGAAAGAACAAGAAAGAAACCCTAAACCCAGCAGGAGAAGAGAAATCATAAAGATCAGAGCAGAAATCAATGAAATAGAAACAAAAAAAACAATAGAACAAATCAATGAAACTAGGAGCTGGTTCTTTGAAAGAATAAGATTGATAAACCCCTGACCAGACTTATCAAAAAGAAAAGAGAAAGGACCCAAATAAATAAAATCATGAATGAAAGAGGAGAGATCACAACTAACACCAAAGAAATACAGACAGTTATAAGAACATACTAAGAGCAACTCTACGCCAACAAATTTGACAATCTGGAAGAAATGGATGCATTCCTAGAGACATATAAACTACCACAACTGAACCAGGAAGAAATAGAAAGCCTGAAAAGACCCATAACCAGTAAGGAGATTGAAACAGTCATCAAAAATCTCCAAACAAACAAAAGCCCAGGGCCAGATGGCTTCCCGGGGGAATTCTACCAAACACTTAAAGAAGAACTAATTCCTATTCTCCTGAAACTGTTCCAAAAAATAGAAATGGAAGGAAAACTTCCAAACTCATTTTATGAGGCCAGCATCACCTTGGTCCCAAAACCAGACAAGGATCCCATCAAAAAAGAGAACTACAGACCAATATCCTTGATGAACACAGATGCTAAAATTCTCACCAAAATACTAGCCAATAGGATTCAACAGTACATTAAAAGAATTATTCACCATGACCAAGTGGGATTTATTCCAGGGCTGCAAGGTTGATTCAACATCCGCAAATCAATCAATGTGATACAACACATTAATAAAAGAAAGAACAAGAACCATATGATACTCTCAATAGATGCTGAAAAAGCATTTGACAAAGTACAGCATCCCTTCCTGATCAAAACTCTTCAAAGTGTAGGGATAGAGGGCACATACCTCAATATTATCAAAGCCATCTATGAAAAACCCACTGCAAATATCATTCTCAATGGAGAAAAACTGAGAGCTTTTCCGCTAAGGTCAGGAACACGGCAGGGATGTCCATTATCACCACTGCTATTCAACATAGTACTAGAAGTCCTAGCCTCAGCAATCAGACAACAAAAGGAAATTAAAGGCATCCAAATCAGCAAAGAAGAAGTCAAACTATCACTCTTCACAGACGATATGATATTATATGTGGAAAACCCAAAAAACTCCACTCCAAAACTGCTAGAACTGGTACAGGAATTCTTTAAAGTGTCAGGATATAAAATCAATGCACAGAAATCAGTTGCATTTCTCTACACCAATAACAAGACAGAAGAAAGAGAAATTAAGGAGTCAATCCCATTTACAATTGCACCCAAAACTATAAGATACCTAGGAATAAACCTAACCAAAGAGGCTAAGAATCTATACTCAGAAAACTAAAAAGTACTCATGAAACAAATTGAGGAAGACACAAAGAAATGGAAAAATATTCCATGCTCCTGGATTGGAAGAATAAATATTGTGAAAATGTCTATGCTACCTAAAGCAATCTACACATTTAATGCAATTCCTATCAAAGTACCATCCATTTTTTTCAAAGAAATGGAACAAATAATACTAAAATTTATATGGAACCAGAAAAGACCTTGAATAGCCAAAGGAATATTGAAAAAGAAAGCCAAAGTTGGTGGCTCTATTACAAAGCTGTCATCATCAAGACAGCATGGTACTGGCACAAAAACAGACACATAGATCAGTGGAACAGAATAGAGAGCCCAGAAATAGACCCTCAACTCTATGGTCAACTAATCTTCGACAAAGCAGGAAAGAATGTCCAATGGAAAAAAGACAGCCTCTTCAATAAATGGTGTTGGGAAAATTGGACAGCCACATGCAGAAAAATGAAATTGGATCATTTCCTTACACCATATATGAAAATAGACTCAAAATGGATGAAGGACCTCAATGTGAGAAAGGAACCCATCAAAATCCTTGAGGAGAACACAGGCAGCAACCTCTTCGACCTCAGCCGCAGCAACATCTTCCTAGGAACATCGCCAAAGGCAAGGGAAGCAAGGGCAAAAATGAACTATTGGGATTTCATCAAGATCAAAAGCTTTTGCACAGCAAAGGAAACAGTTAACAAAACCAAAAGACACCTGACAGAATGGGAGAAGATATTTGCAAACGACATATCAGATAAAGGGCTAGTATCCAAAATCTATAAAGAACTTAGCAAACTCAACACCCAAAGAACAAATAATCCAATCAAGAAATGGGCAGAAGACATGAACAGACATTTCTGCAAAGAAGACATCCAGATGGCCAACAGACACATGAAAGAGTGCTCCATATCACTCGGCATCAGGGAAATACAAATCAAAATCACAACTGTTCCTCACATCAGTCAGAATGGCTAAAATGACCAAGTCAGGAAATGACAGATGCTGGCGAGGATGCGGAGAAAGGGGAACCCTCCTACCCTGTTGGTGGGAATGCAAGCTGGTGCAGCCACTCTGGAAAACAGCATGGAGGTTCCTCAAAATGTTGAAAATAGAACTACCCTATGACCCAGCAATTGCACTACTGGGTATTTAAAGATACAAACGTAACTGGGTATTTAAAGATACAAACCTAAAGATACAAACGTAGTGATCCGAAGGGGCACGTGCACCCGAATGTTTATAGCAGCAATGTCTACAATAGCCAAACTATGGAAAGAACCTACATGTCCATCAACAGATGAATGGATAAAGAAGATGTGGTATATATACACAATGGAATACTATGCAGCCATCAGAAGAAATGAAATCTTGCCATTTGCGATGACGTGGATGGAACTAGAGGGTATCATGCTGAGCGAAATAAGTCAATCGGAGAAAGACAACTGTCATATGATCTCCCTGATATGAGGAAGTGGAGATGCAACATGGGGGGTTAAGGGGGTAGGAGAAGAGTAAATGAAACAAGATGGGATTGGGAGGGAGACAAACCTTAAGAGACTCTTAATCTCACAAAACAAACTGAGGGTTGATGTGGGGAGGGGAGTTGGGAGAGGGGGTGTGTGGTTATGGACATTGGGGAGGGTATATGCTATGGTGAGCGCTGTGAAGTGTGTAAACCTGGCGATTCACAGACCTGTACCCCTGGGGATAAAAATATATTATATGTTTATAATAAATAAAAAAAATATTGTGAAGGGTTGAAAATGGCTTTTGTATATGCAACTTTATTTTTTTGAAGTTTGGTGAACTAAATGTAAAAAGATACTGATTTCAAAATAATGCAGATATCATCCTTAATGGTAATGTAGAGCTGTATTTCCACTAATATTAGAAATGAATAGAGTAACCACTTTCAATACTGGTATTTATCATTTCATCATTGTTCTGAGAGTAGATTTTCTATACTGGGATATGAAAAATTAAAAAGTGGAAGAAATATTTAATTTTTTAGAAGATTTATGTATTTTTGAGAGAGAGAGCACGTGGGTGGGGGTAGGAGGAAAGGGAGAGGGAGAGAGAGAATCTCAAGCAAGACACCCAGCTGAGCACAGAGCCCGAAGTGGGGCTCGATCCCACAACCCTGAAGTTATGATCTGATCCCAAATCAAGAGTCAGAGCCACCCAGGGACCCCTGGAACAAATATTTTAAAGGAGAAATAAAAATTAACTTTTATGTGTAGATTATGTCATTTGCCTGGACATTCCAAGAGAATCCATTGAAAACTTTGTGAACTAATAACATTCTATGGGGTGGCTGCTTTCAAAATAAATGAACATCAGTGTTTCATCCAAACCAACATTAAACAATTAAAAATATATTATGGCTAATTGGCCCTTGGAGCCCCTATTATGATTTCTGAATAATATTTCCCACCAGAAGGAACCAGAGCTTCTTGGGAAAATGGCTGGTTTCAGGTCTGGTAGGAAATGCACAAGATGTCATACCTCATGGTGTAGGAGAGTAAGGAAGCTAACAAAATTTACTGGGGTCCTGTTGAAAGAATTCAAGACCCAATTTGAAGAGAGTCCCCCTGGCCAATGCTAGGACAATTTCAGCAACATCAGCATCATCATCATCATCATCAGAATAATAATGGATTGAAGTATGTCATATATATTGAAACTCAGGAACTCATACTAAAAAAATTGGTCACCTTTGGAATATTGTGTGAATAATGCCCATTATTTTCAAAATTTGTAAATGAAAGAAAATAATCAAGCATTTATCTTGCCTTTGTTGTATGATTTATAGCACTGAGCAAGTAAGTAATTAATGAGAAAGCAATAATCATTTTTGGAAATATTCCAGCTGATGAATGAAGAAAGAAAGATAAAATTTGAGTGTTACCATTTTTCCAAACACTAATGAATTAATGGATCTCACTTATGATCATTAAAGCTGATAATTTCACCAAAGAGTGACTGCCAGACCTTATGTGTCTCCTGTTGGAAGTACACACTACTACTTATGAGGTGTTCTTGCTAAAAAAATAAAAATAAAAACTCCAACTCGAATTTGGATTCAGGTTAAATTCATCCTTTTGGCTTTAACTGCCAATTGCCAGAACACACAAGGCATGTGTTAAATGACACCCTAGGAAATTCTGTAGGACAAGGATCCTGGCCCCTTTAACTCAACTGTATAAGAAGAAAGAATAACTTATAATAAGAATCTTTGAATCTGAGGACAAATATCAACCAAATGGGATGTTTGGACCTTATTTAGACTACGACTCAGACAAACTTAACTTTAAAAAATTGTATAAGACAATGGGAAAACTATGAACACTATGAGATATTTGATATATTAAATATTTATTACTCACTTTCCAGGATGATAGTGTATTATAATTACGTTTTTAAAAGTCCTTATCTTTAGAGATAGGCACTGAAATATTCATGATTTTTAAGTGATTGATGTCATTGATGTCTGAAATTTGCTTCAGATTATCCAGGGGCCAGGGGGAAGTGAATAGAACTCTAGATGAAACAAGGTTGATTCATGTATTGATAATCTTTGAAGTTAGGTTACAGGTACATTGAGCTCACTCTAGTTTTCTCTCTCTCTTTTCATATACTTGAAATTTTCCATAATGAAAGGTTAAGAAGAAATGAGAATGATCCTCATCTCTCAGACCCTCTTTCCCGAAGGGTTATAATATTGTAATTTCATTTTATTCACTCACTTTTTGCCCATAGTCTGTGATTTTATTAAAACATGTTTTATTTATTTCTGTAGACAGCATCTCTTTCAAGAATCTTCAAGCATATAAACTTCCATAGCAGAATCTAAAAAACAAATTCTCATCAACTCTGCTTCCTATTAATTGTTGACAATATGCTTATATTTATAATTATGCTTTGAGCTTACAAGCAGATGGCATAAGAAAGATCCTTTGGAGACTATCTTGTTCCTAAGGAGAGAATCACCCGTATTCCCAACACCTAGTACTTTGTATATATATGTATGAAAATGTATAAATAAATAATAATAATAACAATAAACTCAACAATAAGTACAAAACTTGATGTTTAAAAATGGGCCAAAGACTTTAACAGACATCCCACCAAAAAAGATATACAGATAGCAGATAAGCATATGGAAAGATGTTTCACATCATATGTTATCAGAGAGATGCAAATTAAAACAATCATGAGATATGACTATACACCTATTAAAACAGCCAAAAATCCAGGACACTGACAGCATCAGATGCTGGTGAGGATGTGGAGGAATAGGGACCCTCATACCCTGCCGGTGGGAATGTAAAATACTACAGCCACTTTGGCAGACAGTTTGGTGGTTTCTGACAAAATGAACACACTCTTATCATACAATCCAGTAATTATGTTCCTGGCTATTTGCCCAAAGGAATTGAAAACCTATGTCCACACCAAAATTTGCACATGGATGTTTATAGTCACTTTATTTATAATTGCCCAAACTTGGAAACCACCAATATGTCCTTCTGTGGATGAATGGATAAATAAACTATGGTGCATCCAGACAATGGAATGTCACTAAAAAGAAATGAGCTCTTGAGCCAGGAAAAGACATGAAGGAAATTTAAAAGCACACGACTAAGTGAAAGGAGCCAATCTGAAAAGGGCCCATACGGTATTATTCCAACTGTATTGCATTCTAGAGAAGGCAGAACAATGGAGACAAGACAAAGATCAACAGCTGCAGGGACGGAGGGAGGGTGCAGGACAGATGAACGGACAGAGCATAGTGGATTTTTAGGGCAATGAAAATACTCTGTGCAATATCATAATGATGGATATATATTATTATGCATTTGTCTAAACCCACAGAATATACAATACCAAGAGTGAACCTCAAGGTGAACTGTGGACTTCAGGTGATTATTTGTCAATCTAGGTTTATCCTTGCTTAAAAATGCACCATCCGGGGTGCCTGGGTGGCTCAGTGGGTTGGGCCTCTGCCTTCGGCACAGATTATGATCTCAGGGTCCTGGGATCAAGCCCCGCGTCAGGGTCTCCGCTCAGCGGGGAGCCTGTTTCCCCCTTTCTCTCTGCCTGCCTCTCTGCCTACTTGTGATCTCTCTCTTCCTGTGCCAAATAAATAAAAATCTTTTTTAAAAAATGCACCAATCCTCATGAGTGATGTTGATTATGAGAGAGGCTATGCATGGGGGCTAGGGGTATATGAGAATTTCTGCACCTTCCTCTCAATTTTTTTTATAAGCCCAAAACTGCTCTTAAAAATAAAGTCTTTAAAAATAAACAATAGTAGCTAAAAATGACATTAGAATTAATTCAAATACAATGAATCCGTGAAAATTCATGAATCATAAAAACACTAAAAATATAGAAAACTCACTGGTAACTATTTGAGACAGCTATTACACCAACTCCTTGCTTTGATGAGTCTTCGCTAATGGGAAAGAATGTATTTTTCTAATAACATTAGAACAAATAATTTTGTAAACCCCAATGGAATTATTGATTCAGGAAATGATTATGAATCAGTGTAAGACAATTGGATTAGTTGGATCTTCAAATAGTGCACAACACAGCATAGTCACAATGAGGGGAATGTAATTCTACGATAACTGGATCAAACTCTTTTTGCTGTAAACTAGTGGTTGATCTTAGCATCTTGTCCCATCTTAGTGTCTTAACATCACAAACTGGAACAAGCAGATAATACATATCTTCTGAGATGATTCAACACATCACATTATATATCAAAATACTTGACTTGAACACATCAAACTTTAGATCTAACTCTGGTTTACTAGATCTACATGGGATAGAGGAACAAGCTAAATGATACAATGAATAAGAAACCAGTTGCAAAACTAGGAACATTCTGGAGGATGATTGGCCTGATTTCTTAAACTAAATAAACCAGGGCTATTGGAAAGAGACTTAAGGAACATCACAAGCAAATGCACCATGTAGTCTTGGATTAGATAGGATTTTGAAAAAAATAAAACGTGAAAGACATTGAAGACAATTAGAGGAATGTGAATATTATTTAGCTATTAGGCAAAATGGAAAATTATCGAAATAGCAAGATGAAAAATATCAACCAGAAAGGTACAAAACAGTATATACAGCATGAATTGGTATAGAAATTTTAAAAGAATATGAAAATGTACCTACAGCAGTGTTAAAAATAGCATTCTGTGAATAGGGAGGTATGTTTTTATATTCTTTTTTTTTGTTCTTCATATTGTATAATTTTCTAAAATGCATATATCTGCTTTTGGTATAACAAAAGGTATTTTAAAATATATAACATAGGTGAGGACTCCATTTACAAGAGCACCAAAAATAAAAATACATAGACTGGTTTGAATACATTGAGTTCTTATAATTTTCTTAAAATTAATTTATAAATGTTATGCATTTTCAGTCTTAACTTCAATTAGGTAATTTTTAAAAATCTTTATTACCATGGCACTAAAAGAAACAACCATACAGGAAAACTGACAATTAAATGGAACTCATAACTTTTGCAGTATAAAAGTAACTGAATGGCAAATGTTGAGCAAGGGGCAAAATTGTATCACACAAACAACAACTTAATATTCTTAATATGGAAAACAAACGTATAAATCAATGAGGAAAAATAATACCCTCTGCCAAAAAGGCAAATAATCCTTACAGGCATACCTAAGAATTCTAAAGGCATGAGGAAGAAAATATTTGACTCCAATGCCCCACAGACAGCCCGTAGGTAAAGAGGGGCATAATTCATAGCCTGACCCTCTAAATGGAGGACTACAAACTCAAATGTCTCCAACAGTGGGCATATACATGTGTGAAGTGGGATATATAATGATCCAAATCAACAGGAAGTAGAAGGGCTGGGTAAACTAGAGCACAAATGTCGCATCTAAGAGCAACCAAGTCATTGTTCTTTTTTAAAGTTGTACTGCTCTCATTTACCCAAATGGGTCACCAGTTTGTAACTTCTGTGTGGATGCTAAAAAGCAAGATGGTCCAAGAGGTCTGGAAAATACACTTCAGGCAAGGAATCACACATTGTTTGGATGAGCAATGAAAGAAAAATGATAGACACCAATTGTCTTTCAGGGCAAAAAAATTTTTAATGTGCAAATGGTACAATGTAAGCACCAGACATTGTACCTTTGACACACTTTCAACCAAGTAGAAGGAGGCTTTAAGTGACTCAAGAGAACAGATTGCAGCAAGAACTAATAGCTGGACAGCTATTAGTAGAAGGCAGGGAGGTGAGAGAGCACGGTGAAGAGGAAGAGAAGTTGAGAGAACGTGTCGTTTGCTGTGAAAGCAATCAGCATAAGAGATGTGGCTACAGGTAGCAGCAAAACCCAAGGGGAAGCCATTCCCAAGATTATAGCTATCATTTGTGTTAGCGTGGCTCTAACTGGGTCTCCGCACACATTTTATTTATAAAAATAGCTTTGAACCCCACCCAAATTGGTATTCACTGAGAACCTCAGAATGTGACCTGATTTAGAAATACGGCCTTTTTAAAAAAAGATTATTTATTTATGAGAATGAGACACAGAGAGAGAGAGCGAGAGAGCACGTGTGCACAGGGGGAGGAGCAGAGAGAGGGACAAGCAGACTCTGTACTGAGCATGGAGTCCTACATGGGGCTCGATCTCAGGACCCTGAGACCATGACCTGAGCCAAAATCAAGAATCAGACACTTAGCCAACAGAGTCACCCAGGTGTCCCAGAACTGTGCCCTTTTCAGATATATTTAGGGAAGATGAAGTCATGCTGTGTTAGGGTGTCCCTATAAGAACTCTTGTCCCTATAAGAAGGCCATGTAAGGATGCAGACAGCCATCCCCATGGGGAGAACCCCATGTGACCAGGGAGGCACAGACTGGAGAGATGCCAACACTTGCCAATGACTACCAGAATCTAGAAGGAAGAAGGAATGATTCGTTGTCTCTCTAGAGTCCTAAGAGGGAGCACAGCCTTGCTGACACCTTTACCTGCAGACTTATAAGCTCCAGAGTGAATGTGAGTGAATAGGTTTCTGTGGTTTTAAGAACACACACCTCCAGTTTGTGGTGTGTTGTCACAACAGTCGGAGGAAATTGATACAAACCCAATGTTTGACAGTGGAGAAAGAAATTGGACTGAAAATGTTGGGGTAGAGAATACTGACAAGCTTTTGATGAAACCAGTTAAGTTGATACTAAAGTTCTTATGGTAAAGCAGCACGCAACAGTGGTCAGGAAAGCAATGAATAAGAAAACAGTGAGGGGGGATCTCATCCTCAATAAATAAACTATAAATCCTCTAAAACAATATGGTAGTGTTGCATGAACAGGGAACACAGAGAAGCAGTGGGAAAGACTAGGAAGTCCAACAATAAACTGACATTCGTGTGGAAATTTCATACCCAGTGGTTTTGTCCTGTGCCGTTGTTGTGTTGGTGACCTTTTCTTCAAAGACGAGTCTCAGCTCAACATGTTTCTCCAACAGCAAACAGGGCTTGGCGGTAGGGCTACAAGGAACTTTTGTTTTTAAATAAATTGGGAGAGCCAGGGGCCTTTGAAAGTACCTAAGGTGATGAACTCGGCATCCAGGAAAAGGTGGCATTCTTCTTCTGCAAGATCACCTGATTGTTAGAGGTGTGCACTGAAAAGGATGAATAAATGTGGTGGAAGGATGAAGTCAACCACATGCCCAGGTTGTGAAAGTGTATGAACATCCTGCTAAATCACAGGTAAAGAGGTTCAGGGTGCCTGGGTGGCTTAGTCGTTTAAGCGTCTTCCTCTGGCTCAGGTTGTGATCCCAGGGTCCTGGGATCAAGTCTCATGTCAGGCTCCCTGCTCAGTGGGGAATCCGCTTTTCCCTCTCCCTCTGCCCCTCCCCTCTGCTTATGTTCTCTCTCTGAAATAAATAACTAAAATCTTTAAAAAAGAAAAAAAATAGTAAGGAAGTTTGTGTCTGGAATATGAGAAGTCTGAAGGCATAGAGACAACAAGCCAAGGCATAGAGTGGTCTTGAAGCCCAGATGCAAAATCAACCAAGACAAGCATCGCATTTTTTGCTATGGCCCCCATAACATGAAGCATGATGAGCAAACGGGAAATGGATACTAAGATTTGCTCCTGGATTTTCCCACATATGCCATCTTATTTCTCCTCCGGGAGCCATCACTGAGAATCTGGGTTGGGTCTGGGTTGTTCCAGAAGGTGCTGGGCGGGGGGGTGGGGATGACAGAGTTTCAACTAAATGATGACAGACACCCGTGCTTCTTTAGGGCCCAGAAGTCACCTCAATGATGTGACTCCAGGAAGTGTAGAGAGGATATGTGTCACATCCTCACTTCTTTTTTCAATGAATCAGAAATATTTAGTATGCTTTCTGGAAGTCAAAAACAAGCAGCGGCTGACATGGTCTTAACACTTGATTTTTTAAAAAAAAAGACATTCCAATATGGGAAGGGACTGACACCTCCTTGGACAAGTGAGAGATAACTACTTTGGGAAAATATCAGTGAGTTTCAAATTCCAGCCCTGAGTGCTATGGTGCCCAGTTCATGTTGTATATTAATTTTTTTCCATTCCTAAATCAGCATTCTTGAGTTGCAAAATGGGGATAAATAGCACAATTTGATGTGTCCAAATGATACAAAATTGAACATTTTCCCCAATTGTCTGAGAATCTGTGCTTCTAAATGATTTCATACACTTGGACTCAATTGACTTTTTAGAAGGATGAAATTAATTACTCTTAATAAAATTTCAATTTATATCCAATTATGGCCTTTTCACTAAATAAGAGTAATTTTTGGTCTTCCCTTTCCTTCTTCAGTAATCCTAATGGAGAGAAAAAATAAGTGAGTCGCAATGTTGACCCCTTTGCAGTTCTCTAACTACAAATGTCATGTCATTGAATTCTGTATTTATTCTCCTTTATTTGCTAGATCAATAAAGTCTTCAGAGCTCTTTTTTCTTGCTCAAACAAAAACAACAAATTCTCCACTCTTACACCCTTGTTTCACTTAGGAATTTACTTTAATCATAATTAAATTAAAGCTCCTAAAGTTCTATTCAACAACCAATGTTAGAAGGATTCCCAGCAAATAGTTTTGCAAAGCCTGTAATTTGTGTAGTAATGCAATCAGCTCATCACCGGGATTTGCAGCAATGACTACTTTTTAGTTCAACATCATGCCTAAAAAGCATTTTAATGGGATCAAAATGACCATAAGTGCTATTTGTAAAGGCCTGAAAATTGTGGATAATGATATTCTGTACAGGAAATAATTCTCTTAAACTAATCCCATACACTCTGTTCATTTTGTCTGCCCAGGTTTTGCATGACTTGTATCATATCTAGTTGGGTCACAAAGCCAATTCCACAAATGTGGATGGAATTCTTTGGGTCTTACTGGAAGACGTTTGACACCATCTTTTCAGCTAAGACCCAGGAGAGAGTGAAACCCGTTTTCTGAATAATTTGGAGCAAATTAGTCCTTTTATCATCTTCCCCTTGGACTTAACTTTGACCGTGAAGAGCAAAACTATGGCTATACTTAAAACCAATTGGATAATGAGCTTGGAGTTACCCTTCTGATGAGTCAGTTGATTAGTTAAACTTTGTTGAACTGCTTTCATCAGTTATCCTTTTATCAACAATGTCATTGAGCTCATAGACTGTACAGTACTCTGTGAGATTTCCACCAGACCCTTTTTCCATACAAAGGCTGGCAGAGATAAGGCCAAACCAACTGGGTGATTCAAACAATTCAGTGAAAAAAAAAAAAAAAGTTCCTTGTGTTTGTGTCCCCACCCATTACAGATGGTGAGCATCCTAGCCCGTTCCAATGCTGACCACCATCAGCCACAGACCAAGAGTGTCCTGTGGGCCAGGGTTGCCCTCTACAGACTGACACAGCCAGTTAATTCTAGGTTGATTCAGTGTTTATGCAAAAATACTGTTTTATTAAAAAAAAAAATAACAAGGGAAATCTGTGTATATTTGGTGAGGGGTGAGGGGTGAGAATCGTAGAGTGAAGAATGGTAGAGTGGAAGTCAGCCAAAAACTAGCTGGGTTGAGAGTTGAACTCTTAAGTCTTAACTCATGAATGTATGGAGCAAATGCTTAGTCATCACTTACCTGCATGTACACATGACTTAATTCCCTGATTATTCCAGAGCCTCCTTAAGGCAGAGATTAAAGCCTACAACTAGCTCTAGCCACAAGAAGTAACGAGTTAATTAACTGATTAGAAGGTACATAGTTTTCTAATTTTTAGCTCATTTAAAAGGATAAAGGATTCCCTTTATAGGCTTTCTGTCTGGTGAGCTGAAGGTAACCCCTCACTTCCTGTTGTCTAGTCTCAGATTTTGGCCAACACTGTGCCCAGAGGGAGCTATGGGGCAAGTCTGTGGGTGTAGCCATGCCTGGAACAGCTACTTCCAGGAATCCCTCTCACCTCATGGGCTGTGACTAGGAGGACCCAGCAACTGGAAGACCAGGTGAGTCCCATCAAGTAACCATCCAGGAGAGCATGGTTAATGATGGAAGCAATACCATGGAGTTCGGAGGATGAACTAATTTGAGCAATCTGTTGAATTGCCCCACCATTTTCTTTCTGGTTTTTTTTTTTTTAAATAGATTTTATTTACTTATTTGACAGAGATCACAAGTAGGCAGAGAGGCAGGCAGAGAGAGAGGAGGAAGCAGGCTCCCTGCTGAGCAGAAAGCCCAATGCGGGGCTCGAACCCAGGACCCTGGAATCATGACTTGAACCAAAAGCAGAGGCTTTAACCCACTGAACCACCCAGGCACCCCGCCCCGCCATTTTCTCTAGGATATTTAATCCACACTTTATTTTCTCAAGATTTCTTTCTTAGGTGGTCTTGAAGTTGGAAGGTCCCTGTGGAAGTCACTAGGACTATTGAAAATACTGGATTCTCTCCTTCCCCCAGACACCTGGTAAGATGGCATGCCCTCGGGTATGGCTGTGGCACTTGGTCTGAGAAGTGACATACAAGGAGATGTGATACAGGTCAACTCATTGTGGAAGTGTGAGGAGCCAATGAATGTGTGGTGACAGCATCCTCTTTCTTCCTCTGCCTCTTTGGCTGCTTTCAGTATTCCTCCGGTGGTTGTTCTGGTACCGTGGGACCCAGTGTGGGTCATGACAAAGAGTCACCAGCCAACTCATCACAGACATGTAGACTGAGAGAGAATAATTTCTTTGGGGTTTGGGTTGGTTTGTTTGTTTGTTTGTTATAAGTCTTTAAGATTTGGGATTATTTGTTTCTGTTGAACTATCATGTATCCTGACTAAGACAATCACTATATTCAGCCCCATCATTAGACAAATCAGTGTGTAACAGGCTTGATGCCCTGAACAGACCTTTCGGCCCTAGTTTTGGGGGATCCACATGTACTTTTTTTGTATGTGAATAAGAGGGTTCTAGAGAATAAACACTTTAATAAAAGGCTAGATCAACTCATAGTGTGCAGGACAGATGACTTCGAGGTTCACAGTGCCAAAAATTCCCATGGACAGCCCCATTTCAGGAGTTTGTTTCTTTGCATAGAAAAGTAATGTTCATTTTTGTCTCATGTACATCTTTCAGTGCAGTGCTATGGTCTAGAGTGTTTCTGGTGATATTTGTGCAAAGCTAATCCTGCTTGATTCTCCATTCATGAACACTTACTCTCTCCTCTGGTGAATTATCACATCCACACACCCATACAAGCAGACCTATATACTGATTCCAACTGAGACCTGAGCTGAGATGCAGAAGGAGAACTTTTTTATTGTCTGGGTAGCAAGATCAACACATTGAGTCCCAAGGAGTTGCGAAAGGATATTTATACATTATGATGTTTCCCAGTAAGTCAACCATTAAAGAGCATGTCAGCAACAGGGAGCCATTGGTTGCATTTTGGAGGGGATGCCCTTTCCTGCTCTGTGCTGGCTCTTGTTCCAAGAAATGCATGATTGCTTTCCTCTGAGCATTTATGGTTACAGTTTTAAATAGGAGACCTAAAGATTTTAGGCCATTGTAATGTGCAGAGAACAAAATGTAATCTGTGACCTGATCATAATGACGTGAACTTATTTCCATAAATCAACTGGAACTGAGAAGAGAAACATGTTTAAAAAAAATTAGATTATGAATGGCCCATTCCTTGATTTTAAAATCCTCTTTTTTATTACTAAACTGTGTTAACAATAGAAAGCAGAAAATGCATAAAATAAGGAAGCAGCACAGGGTTTGGATGGGTTGTTCCATGTTCCTTGTGTGAAAATGATTCAGGTGTCTTCACCTGGGATGTCCTGTCTGTCTCTGTCATTTCAAATCTTCCCTATTCCCCAAGCTCCCTTGGGATAGTGGGACTGTAGGAGGTTGCTTCACTGAAACTCATTCATTAACTGTCTGAGGGTGGGGGCAGATCTCTAGTCTGTCTAGTCCTCAAAGTTAGTTAGAAACAGCCGGTGTTTGCCATACCAGACTCTGGTCAATGCATACCTCTTCCAACAACTCTGCAATGTGTCTGTCAGAATGTGCATTTAGAGTAATGAATCTGTGTCATTAATATGTTGGGCATGTTCCATGGTTGTAAAGTATCCCACAAGGGGAAAGTCGTTGCTGAGGACAGACATGTTTTATGGCTGCTGCTGATTTATAGGCTGGTAAAGCCAGTCTTCAGTTGCCCTTGAGGATAAGAAAGAGCAAGGAAGACAGGGTGTGAAATCACCCAGATCTGTCTTGATCTATTCTGATATGGGGGATGAGAACGGAAAGAGGGAGCCCCTCAGGTACACACTGTTCCCTTCTCAGGTGTCTTCAGCCCAGCCCCTCTGTTTTAAGATGTCGATTCTCTTGGTAACTGTCAGGTGTGGGGTTATCAGATAAACACAGAAAAAAAAAAAAGAGAGAGAGAGAGGGGGACCATGAGGACCAACATGAAAGACAGAGGAGGTGAGGTACCAGCTAGGGACAAAAAAAAAAAAAAAATCCTATTTGTGAACAATGTAGAAACAAGTGATCAAGAAAGGGACTAATAAAATATAAAAATTTAATATGAAATGCTTGAATGTTAAAACATTGACAAAAAGGCATAAAGAAGGCAATGTGTCCTTGTGTTTGCTTGATGACTGAAATTTTTTTTAAAAAAGATTTTATTATTTAAGAGAGAGAGAGAGAGAAAGAGAGTGACTGAGAGCATGAGCAGGGGTGACGGACATGGTGAGAAGCAGACTCCTCACCAAACAGGGAACCTGACGCAGGGCTTAATCCCAGGACCTGGAGATCATGAACTATGCCAAAGGCAGACTCTTAACCAACTGAGCCACCCAGATGCCAAGATGACTGAAATTTCAGGCAGGTAAAAATAGCAGGTTTTGTTTTGCCCAAAGGGCAAGCCAGGAGCATCTGGGAGGATTGGAGTGGAGGAGAAGTGTACACACCACAAGGAGTTAATCAGGGGAAAGTATTCACAAGTTAGCATGGGACACATCCTCCATTCATGCTCCCTGCTTACTGAGTGGCCAGGGCTTGGGGAACAGAATCACACTGGCAAAGAAGGGGTATATGAAAAGGACAGAACTCTAGGGATCATGGGACATAATTCTTCAATGAAAGGAAGAACCAATATTTATTGATGAGCTATTATGTGTTATTCATGATGAGGCTCCTTGTGTATTTATTCATGTTTATAGTCACTCTGCAAAGTTGCTGTCATTATTTTTATTTTACAGATGAAGGATGGTGATTAAGTGACTCATGTGAGTCACAAAACAAAACCGTTCTCTCCTGTACCCATAATTCTGGGTCTCCCTTCCGTTGACTTTCTCTACCTTCTTGCCTTTCCCTGGCCTTTTGAGGAAGCGATGTTTCTGGTGCTTTTTCCTGTGGGTTCTATTAGTAAATACATATAGATTTTCTTACTCTGAATAGTTAGACTTGGTTATAACGATTCAATTAAGACTGGAGAGCATAAAATTAACATTAATAATATCCTTATTAATATTAGTTAATATTCCCACCTCCTGTCCTACAGTTCAGGGATCACCAAATTTTATCATTTCAGTTAAACTGTAAATAATTTTCTTAGATCTCTGTTTCTTGATTAATTGTCTTTAGAAAGTACCTATGGATTCCCTATTATAAGAGTTTTTTAAAGGTAGGGATTAGTTGATGGGTAAGTGGAGTTCACTGTGCAATTCTTTCTAATTTTGTATGTGCTTAAAAATGACCATAGTTCACATTTTTTAAAAATATCCAAACTTGGAGCGCCTGGGTGGCTCAGTGGGTTAAAGCCTCTGCCTTCGGCTCAGGTCATTATCTCAGGGTCCTGGGATTGAGCCCCGCATCGGACTCTCTGCTCAGCGGGGAGCCTGCTTCCCTTCCTCTCTCTGCCTGCCTCTCTGCCTACTTGAGGTCTCTGTCTGTCAAATGAATAAATAAAATCTTTAAAAAAATAAAATAAGTAAAATAAAATATCCAAACTTGTCACAAACTAAACTACATGAATGCTCAAAGTAAGTGACCAATGGGTTTTAATAATCAAAAGAAGAACCTCTTTCTTACCCCAGTATCATAAAAAATATTCTCCTATATTCTTTTCAAATCGTTTTACATTTTCACATGGGGAGTTTTGATACAATTTGCATTTGATACGACTTGCATTTATTTTTTTAAAGATTTTATTTATGTATTTGACAGAGAGAGACACAGCGAGAGAGGGAACACAAGCAGGGGGAGTGGGAGAGGGGAGAAGCAGGCTTCCCACCGTACAGGGAGCCCATTGTGGGGCTCAGTCCCCAGGACCCTGGGATCATGACCCGAGCCAAAGGCAGACGCCCAACCCCTGAGCCACCCAGGCACCCCACTGAGTTTATTCTTGTTCATACTGTGTCAAGTATATATATCTACAGAATATTTATTGACTAGTCCATCTGTTCTCCCAGTTAATTCTAGCATCTTCTCAATTATATAACAGCCTCATAAAGGTTGCGGTTTATTTTATACACTCTCTTTGGCCCCATTAATCTGTTTGTCCCTGTGCTGGCATTATAATAAGTCTTAATATCTGGCAAGTCTAGTTCTCTATGTCTTTCCTTTCCCCCAAATTGTATTGTCTCTTCTTGGTCCATTACATTTTCACAAAATTTTGAAGAGTTCATCTCATTTTAGAAATAAGTTCTGTTGGAATTGATTTTTCTATTATATTTATAGGTTAATCTGAGAATTGACATATGGCCATATTGGCTTTTCACATCAGTATGTGAAGATATGCTATATTGTGCCATTTATTTAGGTCTGCTTTGTGTAAATGTTTCTGTGGGATAAATTTCTCCAAGTGGGATTGCTTGGTCAAAGAATGTACTCACTTTAAATTTAAATAAATATTGCTGAATTGCCCTCCACAGACATTGTACCAATTTATATTCCCATCCATTTCTGTATGAAATTGTCCAAAACATCTCGTTTAAATGCAAGTGAAACTATTGCAGCAAATGCTGCTAGTGGCAACATTTATTTGTTCCTTTTTTAAAAACGTAGGCTCCGTGCTGGATGTGGAGCCCAACACCCAACTTGAACTCATGACCCTGTGATAAAGACCTGAGCTGAGATCAAAAGTTGGATGCTTAATTGACTGAACCACCCAGGCATCCCCCATTTGCTCCTTTTACCATAAGAATAATAATTAGAAATAGAATAAAAACAGAAACTTTGATTGTTGCTGGAACTTTAGCCAGCTAGAATAAAGACAAATTCCCAGACTTCTCTGCTGCTTAGTCCCATGGGATGAAATTCTGGCCAATGAGATGTGATTTGACTTGTTATATGGCAGCAACCAGGAAGCCTCCTTCAAAGACAGCTGGCTTGAGACCTTGGTTTTCTTCCTTCTTCCTTTTTCCACCTCCTTACCTGGAAATGAAACACAATGTCAGAGCTGTAGCATTCATCTTAAACGTTGAGGATGAAAGACAGTGGATCCCTAAGCTGGAAGACGTCTAGCTCCCTAATGTTCCTGTGGAGCTACCTAACATGCCTTTGACCTGCCTGCCTTCATGACTTTGCTTACCTAAGAAATAAATTTCCACTTGCCTAAGCCAAGCCTAGAGCAACCGTGACAGATGCAGAATTTAGCAACTGGAGGTGCTAAGTTGTAAGAACAACACTTGAACGATAACATTAGCTGAAGTTGAGGAAGTGATGAAACAGACAAGGAGTCAGTTATTGGAGGTGGAAATTTTGTAATCCGCATAAAGCAGCAGCAAACTGTTGCCTGCTATCAAATGGAATAGAGCAAATTGTCTGCAGTTTTCAGAACAGTGGCCTCGGCTGGCTACTTCTTGCCACTTTCTGCAAAGTTCTAATGGAGAGCACTGAACCCAGTCAGCCAACACAGAGAAGAGCGAATGCAGTTCTGTTAGCATGGAGCCCCATTCCCCCACTTAATTCTAACATCTTCTCAGTCATGTAAGAGCCTTATAAAGGTTGAGGTTTATTTTATACCCTCTCCTTGGCTCCATCGATCTGTTTGTCTGTCCCTGTGCTGGCATTAGAGTAAGTCTTAATATCTGGCAAGTCCAGTTCTCTATGTCACAACAGCCCACGCTGTAGTGTTTTTTGGAGTCTTGAAAGGCAGAAAAGCCTACTACTTCTGTAGCTTGGACAGCAGCACTCACACAGGATGGCTGTGAGATTGCAGTTTTAGCAGTAGGCAAGGTTGCTGTTCCGCCTTATGGAGAAAATGTGCCTGATGGCAACAAAGGAAACAAGATGCTCCTTTTCTAAGCCCACCATATCAGACCCTTTAAAGCATCATCCTGAGCTGCACCCTGATCGTCCAGAACCCACAGACCAGTACACCAAGCTCAAGCACTAATTAGGGACAAGACCTTGGGCTGTGGTCACTCACACCTGAAATGGACTAAACGCAAGTACACCAAAGGCCTACCACGTTTTTAAGATAATGACATTGCAAAGAATCCTGACTTGGGCCTGCAGAAGTTGAGACCGTTAACTCTCTAACAATCCCTGGGCTCCTGAACTTGCATTAGGAAAAAGTGATCTGGAATGCTGGATGACCCCCCAAGCAGATCATACCTTCTAATGCAATTGGCTCTTCAGATGTGCCATTGGATGACCATGTACCAGAACCACCCGGGGGACAGGGGCTGTGAATCAAACCAGATGAAGATGTTCATGCTGGAGCCCAGCACCAGAAAGTTCTCCAACCAAGGAATGCTCTCCGCTTCCGGATCAGGAATAGACATGGTTTCTACCCAACGGGGTTGATCTTGCCATACCCAGAGACTGCCATAACACCCCATTCCTCCGGTTTCAGAATGGGACATTTCTTTGCTGTTACCCGGCTCCTTCTCCATCCCGGTGTGCTGAGAGCTAACTTATCTTTAAATATACAAGTTGCAAGACTACAAGAAACAGCACCTGGAGACAGACATAGAGTACAATAGATTCTGAATTTTGAGCTAAGAGATAGAAAATAGTTGAAAATTTGCATTTACTCCCTGGGGGGAGGGGCATCAATGAGTTCTGTGCCTAATGTATGTTTCTGTGATTATTTCAGTCACATAAATAATTCTGGTGGGCAAGCCCAAAAGGTTAACCATGGCAGAGAAGGCACATTTCTAGTCTCCCTTTTTTCCTTAGAAAGATTATCTCAGATTTTGGGTTGAGTCTTCATCTTCCAGTCCTCCTTATATTTGAGTTTGCAAGCGTGTTTAAATTCTGGCCAATGATACATGCATGAGGTTACTTCTAAGCAATGTCTTCAAGAGGTTGCTGAATATGACCTCTGCCCCTTTTCATCTTTGTTTCTTCTTCCACCTTGGTACCTAGAGCTCAGATTTGATGGTTGGGGTCCAGGCCTTCATCTTTGATCATGAAAATGAGGTCCTGTTCTAGAACCCGTGAGTTGAAAATGACATGAGTCCCTCTTGACTCTGTGGAACTCCCTCAGTGGACTGCCTATGTCATTTATATAAGGGATAAGTAAATCTAAGTTGTTTACACCACTCTAATATTTAGTTATCTCTGTCACCAACAGCCCACCTAATCCTAATTTACACACTTCCCAAGCAGCCCCGAATTATGCAGGAGGTGAGTGGTAGGAAGGGAGGGAAGAGAGAAGAGTCAGGGACACCAGAGTTTTGCTAAGGAGTAATTTAATTTGTACGTGACTCCCCTCATTCCCTTAATTAAATCCAGAAACCCCAAAGCAGAAACACACAACCCATATTTTCCTCTGTGCAACAAAGTCTGCTGAAATAGGCTTAGTGCTCTGGGGCATCCTAGGCCAACGGCTTCATGGAGGATCGCCCTAGAGAAGCAAGTAATGCAGTGACATGGCAAGTTAGGACATCCGACTCCAGAGTCCTGCTCAGGCAGCCTGTGGGGCCTTTGGGTGGGCTGGAAGTCATTTTCTCCAGATGGTGCCTCATGTTTCAAAGGCGCATTTTGAAGCCTCAGCAACTGATCAAAAAGACTACTGAATATTGTTCTCTGTGTGTGACAACTACAGTGGGATATGGAGCTGCTGGAAGTGGTTCTGTTGACTTCTGAAGTGGGTCTTAGAGCTTTTATTCTGGGGCTCTTTCTCTCTTTTTAAAATTGCTAACTCCTTCCTTCCTCCTCCCTTGTGTCCCCACCCACCCAAGACACACACATACACACAAGCACACACATGCTCACGAGTTTTCTCTCAAACTTGAAGCTCTAGCTGTGGTTTGCTAACAATGCATTTGCATCTCCAAGTAGGTCAGATTGACAGTAAGTGTTCAGAATTTCTTGCTGACCATGGGTTGGTTTGGTGCAGGATCCCCTGATCATTGGGCAAAAAGAGCCAAGTATTGAAGATGAATGCTTGTTTGCTAAGTATTTCAGGTAAAGAAAAGCAAAAACATGCAAGTAGCCAGCATGTGTTTGCCTAGGCCTGGTCTCTACATTTATGTAAGTTGTCACCCAATTTAATATGAAACTAAACCCAAGCTACATTGATGAGCCCAACCAGAGAAAGTGGGGGAGATAGGTTTTTGTACAACTAATCCAGTATTGTTAGACCATTTCAACAATATCTCTGAATGTTCTTTGCATCCACATACAAGCCCTGATTCTCCAATTCCATTGCTTATTGGCTTTGATGCAAAAGGGAGAGAAGGTGGAATTCAGTTAAGAATGCACAAAACTTACCATCATCTTTGTATTCAATAGCCAGATTGTTATGAGACCTTCCCAACTTGGGAAGTCTGTAACATCACCTCTCCTTGTGTCAATCCTCCTCAGTTCTACTTAAGTGATCATTATAAACTCATATGTATGATCAAGTGATTCCCTTACCAGAATCCTTCTGCTGCTCCCCATGGCTAACAAGCACCACTTAAGGCCTGAGCCCCACCTGACTTTTCACACATACATTCACCCACATCTCTACTAAGGAAGTGCAGTCACATTGAACTTTTCATCTCTTCTATAATATACTCTTTCTCAGCCCCTTCCTGTAAAATACTTAGAATAATTAGCATTTCCAAAGTTACACGGTTTGGGAGGGATGGAGATGGGGTTCAAATAAAAGCAATGATCATACCAAAGAACAAATAATCCAATCAAGGAATGGGCAGAAGACATGAACAGACATTTCTGCAATGAAGACATCCAGATGGCCAACAGACACATGAAAGAGTGCTCCATATCACTCGGCATCAGGGAAATACAAATCAAAACCACAATGAGATACCACCTCACACCAGTCAGAATGGTTAAAATGACCAAGTCAGGAAATGACAGATGCTGGCGAGGATGCGGAGAAAGGGGAACCCTCCTACCCTGTTGGTGGGAATGCAAGCTGGTGCAACCGCTCTGGAAAACAGCATGGAGGTTCCTCAAAATGTTGAAAATAGAACTACCCTATGACCCAGCAATTGCACTACTGGGTATTTACCCTAAAGATACAAACGTAGTGATCCGAAGGGGCACGTGCACCCGAATGTTTATAGCAGCAATGTCTACAATAGCCAAACTATGGAAAGAACCTACATGTCCATCAACAGATGAATGGATAAAGAAGATGTGGTATATATACACAATGGAATACTATGCAGCCATCAAAAGAAATGAAATCTTGCCATTTGCGATGACGTGGATGGAACTAGAGGGTATCATGCTGAGCGAAATAAGTCAATCGGAGAAAGACAACTGTCATATGATCTCCTGATATGAGGAAGTGGAGATGCAACATGGGGGGTTAAGGGGGTAGGATAAGAGTAAATGAAACAAGATGGGATTGGGAGGGAGACAAACCATAAGAGACTCTTAATCTCACAAAACAAACTGAGGGTTGATGTGGGGAGGGGAGTTGGGAGAGGGGGTGTGTGGTTATGGACATTGGGGAGGGTATGTTCTATGGTGAGCGCTGTGGAGTGTGTAAACCTGGCGATTCACAGACCTGTACCCCTGGGGATAAAAATATATTATATGTTTATAAAAAATAAAATAAAAAAAATTTTAAAAAAAGAAGAAAAGCAATGATCGTAAATTACATGCCAAGTTTTCATTGGGCAATCCATTGTGTTAACTGGTTAAATATGGATGTGTGGATTGTTTCCAATGTTTTGATGTTATGAACAAAGCTCCAATAAATATTAATATTTACTCCATTACTTAATGCCTCCAAGATTATTCCCTTGGAATAAATGCCTACACATGGGATTACTAAATCTAAAGGTGCTGTATAGTGGTACAATTTTTCTGATAGACAGTTTTATAATACATATTTGACAACTTTTTAAATCTAATTACAGAAAACAGGAAGTATGTTTTTGATGTATATTTCTTTGGATACTAGAGACCACAAGCGTTTTTCTCTCTATGTGATTTACCAATTTACGCCCATTCTGTTTTCCAGGATTAATGTTGTTTTTTGCTTGTGGACTCTTTATATAGTAAGGATATCTGTCCTTTTTCTGTAATATATGTCATAACATACTTATGACAAATGTGGCTTGTCTTTTAAGTTTGTTAAGCTGTTTTTTTTAATCTCACCCTTAACTGAAACAAGAACTCTTTAGACTGATTAACTGTCAACAGACTGTAAACAGAGTACTTTGGCTGACCTTGATTCTTATTTGATGGCCAAATTCATTTATATTTTACAGCAGGGGATACATTAATACATGTAGTTCTACATTCAATTCCCTGCACTTAGCAGACTTTAACTAGAGCTGCTCTTTTTTACCAAGGAGGTATCAACTACCACATTCTCTGGTTCTGTAATATCAAGCCTATCTATTAAGGTAAACTACTTTGCCCAACATGCCTTTCTGTGAGGTTCTTCTCATTTCTGGCCCAACTAAACTCTTTTCTTGAGTTAATCATTATTTATCTACTTATCCAAAGACATTTGAGTACCTGCTCTATGCTAGACATTTTTCAATAAACAAAACGAACAAAAATCCTTCTCCTCATGGAATTATATGTTGGTGGGTTTTTATTACTATTGATTGTAAATAATAAACATAATAAATAAGTAGAAGGCAGAAAAATATAGAAATAAAACAATGAAAGCCGTGTAAGGGGGCTAGAGACTAAAGGTATACAGGTATAAGTTGAAATATTAATAAATATTAATGGGATTGAATATCTTAATAGCCACAGACTTGAAGAAGAGAGATTTAGTCATCTAATTAAGGAAAGAAGGTTCTGGATAGGAGGAAATGGCCTTAAAGTGGGAATATACCTGGTATGTTTGAGTGTGTGCTAGAGGAGAGAGAGCAAGATGGAGGGAGAGTCATAGGTATTGAAATCAGAAAGACAATAGATGGTCAGATATTTGGAGGCTTGTGGGTTGTTGAAATGGGTGTGCTTAGTGCTGCAGAAAAGTGACACCATCCGACTTGCATTTTAGCAGAATCGTTCTAGATTCTGAGGTTGAAAATCAACTTCAGAGGGTACAAGGGTAAAATCAGGAAGAGTGTTGAGAAAATTCATGTAGTAGTTCTCTTGAGAGATGAGATTGGCCAGAGCCACAGTGCTGGTAATGGAGGTGGTGAAAAGTGGTCAGGTTCTGGACGTGTGGAGGGAAGAGCCAAGAGTATTTCTTGGTATATTCCATGTTGGGTGTGAAAGAAAGTAGAACACATTCTTCCAAGATTGTGGTTTTCCACACTCACTTCCTACACCCACCCTCTTTTTCTCTCATTTTCTGGTAGCTGCTCTATGGATAAGAATGGAGGGTTGAGGGTTTTCTTAGAAACCAGCATTCATGGGGTAAAAGGAGAGTTTCTCCATTTTTCAGATGGTTTATTCCTTGGATCTCTGAGTCCAGAGTTGGAGAGGAAAAGGAAGAGAGTGCATGCTTAATTTTTTCCCAGCAGCTTTTGTTCCAATGAGAACACATTAGCACTCCCTGACGGGACCTCTGTCTGTGTTTGCTCAAGTCCTAGCATCCAGGGGTAGGGAGATAAGCTGTCCTTAAGTGCTGATTTTTCAACGGGGCAGTTTTCATCGTGTGTGTGTGTGTGTGTGTGTGTGTGTGTGTGTGTGCTGTGTGGTCTCCATGTGAATTTCAGTGGGAAGCCAGAAAAGGTTGAAACAGCGGCTGTCTTTTTTTTTTTTTTTTTTTTACCAATTCATCATCTTTACCTGCCTTTTCTTGTGAAGTGCAACACTTCAACTGGAGTGTACCATGGCAAACTGTGCAGATCCAACTAAATCTTAAATCCACACCAACAGACAACCTCAAAGTCCCAAAGTTCATCTTCAGCATTTCCTGCACGTGACACTGTTCAAATTTCGAAGTGAATACAGGTACTAACTGGTCATAACAATACCATGATGAAGATAACGTTGGGATGACAAACCCTTTTTCCTACCTTACTGAATGATTCAGAAACCACACTGTTTTAAATTTTTGGTTCTGGAATAATTATAGACTTTCAGAAAAGTTGTAAACAGAGTGCAAACAGTTTCTGTCATCCAGTTTCCCTCACTATTAGCGTGACACAGCTAAGAATTGTTACATCATTGATACATTGCTATTTGTGCATCACTATTAACAAACCTCCAGGCTTTATTCAGATTTCATGAGTGTTTCCTCCCCTGTCCTTCTTCTGTCCCAGGTTCCAATCCGAAAGATGTCACTGCATTTCAGGTGTCCCGTTAACTAGTCTCCCCTGGTTTACCATAGTTTTTCAGTCCTTCTTTGTTTTTCATGACCTTTACTCTTTTGAGGCATACTGGTTAGGCATTTTGTAGAATGTCTCTAAGTTTGGGTGTGATGTTTTTCTCACGATGAGGCAGGGGTTAAGGGCTTGGGGAAAGAATACCACAGATGTGTCTCATCACATCCTCTCAGGGCACACTTAACGTACATCTTGTCACTGGTGGCGGTAACTCTGATCATTTTTAAAAAAAGATTTTATGTATTTATTTGAGGGAGTGGGATGAGTAGAGCGAGAGGGAGAAGTAGGCTCTGCACTGAGCAGAGCCCGACCTGGGGCTTGATCCCACAACTCTGAGATCATGACCTGAGCCAAAACCAAAAGTCAGCTCCTTAACCAACAAAGCCACCCAGGTGCCCCATAACTGATCATTTTGTGAAGGCAATACTTGCCATCCTAACTTAATGGTTAGGTTGTCACCCAATGTGAGTCTCGTCGAAGTCCAGCCCACACTCAAAGGCAGTGGGTGGGTAGGGGAGCACTTTTTAAATTGAAGCTGGAGGAGCGCCTGGGTGGCTCAGTGGGTTAAAGCCTCTGCCTTCAGCTCAGGTCATGATCCTAGGGTCTTGGGATCGAGCCCCACATCGGGCTCTCTGCTCAGCAGGGACCCTGCTTCTCTCCCTCTCACTCTCTGCCTACTTGTGATCTCTGTCAAATAAATAAATAAAATCTTTTTAAAAAAATAAAATAAATTGAAGCTGGAAACTATAAATATGTTTTGAAAACAAAATGGGGCATTCAAAGAAGGAAATCACTGTACCTCTTCTGACTTTCGGGTTTGATATCACAACCATAAAGGTGACTCTTACAAGTCTCCCATTCTCCCTCTCTTTACAACCTAGCACAATTTAAATCTGTAGGAAGAAATTTCCCAATTAGTGCCACCTACTTTTACCAATGTCCCCCCTCCCCAGAAGCTCCATTTAAATAATTCTGCATCACAATAATTTGTACCTTTCTCTCTTTGGCTGTGTGAAAAGGAAGTGAGGACTAAATCTTGGTTAACTGAATAAAAAAATGAATGTCTTTCATGAATTTCTCCTTCCTTTCCCTCCTGCAGGGAATGTAACAATTTCATTTTTCTCCTTCTTCCTCACAGTAACTGAGGTTGTAACTAGCACTCAATAAATGCTTTTTATCAAACTGGATCGACCAGTGATGGAAGAGCTTCTAAATAATCCACAATTTTCTCATCAAACTGTCAGACCCAATAAGTGCCAATAAAATTGGGAAGAGGAATTCAATTCCATGGCAGAGTCCCAATGACATTTTCTCACAAAGATTCATAATAATCATCATCATCACTGGAAGCCTTGGCTCTTCATTTCCTATTGTTCTTTGTACAAGTCCTGTTAGCTTTGGATTTTACTTTGTTTTGTTTTGTTTTTTCGAAAACAAAGAATAATACGCTGCGACTTTTGAGAAAAGCATGGAGTTAATGAAATGTTACCAAAAGGGATAGAAAAGAGGAACTACAAAGGACAAATTAAATTCTGTCCTTTTTTAACTTTGAGGGTGCCAAGTTCTGTATTTTAATAAGCATAAACCATCCTTTGTCATGTCCAGAGGGAGAGAAGCTCATAGAAGAAGGATAACACATTAATTCTTGTGGCAGCCCTGAATTCTCTTCCTCTCTTGAAAAAGAAATCTATGACCCTTGTAAAAATATTAGGAAATGTATATATGAGAAAAAAGAGGAAAATTTCCATAATCTTGGACAAATGGGAAAGAGGAGGAAATTTATATTGCTGTAGATTTGGGTGGTCTCTTTTGTGTTTGTCTAGAATGGGAGGAAAATAGCCTTAACGGGAGGAGGGACTTAACCAAGGAGAAGAGGGAAGTGGTTCCAGGAAATTTATCACCAACTGGGTAATGTGAACTGAGGCAATAGCCCTTCTCTACCCAGCATGACTCCCTACATCAGGAGATCACTGGGACCCTGCCCTGCTAGGGAATTTAGGAGAAAGCAGAAGTAACATGTGGCTCAGATGGCATCTTGGTAAGAGTTGTCTGCAACCTTTTTGATTTTTTCTTTTCTCTTTTACTTCGTTTGTGGTGGGAGGCAACTACTTCTCCCTTGCTGAGATGAAGCCTGAGCATCACTGAAGATGTGAGCTGAGTTTCTCCCTAATGTGTAATGTCAAGCAATGAGGTTGCTTGATATTATTTCTAGAATAGCTGAGAAAGTAGCCAGGTGTAGTGCAGGGATAGGCAAACTATTGCCCATGGGCTGAATCCAATTCTTTATAAGTGTATTTGTATTGAAATACAGATACAGCCATTCATGTACATACTGGCTGTGGCCACTCTTATGTGACTTTGGCAGATTCAAGTTGTTGCAACAGAGACCACAAGGCAGGCAAGAATGAAATATTTTGACCCTTTACATCAGACTATTTACCAACCCCCTTGGTACAGAGGAAGAGTAAATGAACTTTAAATTAATACATTTGACTTCTAGTCCAAGATCTATCTCTATGAGTTTTGTGACTCTGAACATGTCCCTTTTCTCCCCATGTCTCAGTCTCTTCATTTGTAAAGAAGATTTCTAATTTCTAATTTCTTTTACAACTCTTTCTCTGAAGCCGGTGGTCCAAGGCTTCCAGCAACCAAGCACTGTAGGATCTGCAGGGGGAAGTAACAACCCACAGATGGGAAGGATGGAGGTCAATGATACGGGAAGAAGGGGATTGCATCTTTTGACCTGCCACCTCTTGGTCCTTAAGTCCAGAGAATCTCTTCTAAATACCTCATGACTAACATTTATATCTAGATGGGTGGTCTCTGTCTTCTAATGAAAGATTTGAGTCTGTTTACATTTGTTGCAGACTCCAACAAATCTGTAATCATTTCTACCATCTTATATTTGCTTCCTATCTATAGGAAGATATCCTAGCCAGACATATCCTGTGCCTAATCTTATGTCAGATTAGTCCACCATTTTATTCCACTTGTCACTGTGGCAACAAGCTCCACACAGGTATAAGCTGGTGGCAACTCATCTCAATTGTCCCATGTGTCTTTCCTGTTTTCCCCTTGGGTCATCTCTGTTGCTCCCATGTGAGAAATGGCCAAGAATATACTCTCTATTCTGGCACATACACAAACCTGGAAGTGGGAAGTCATTAACACACTCTGATGGGTGATGGATTGAAATCAGCAAGTAAATACACCCCTCTTCCATTCTTCAGGTGGACAGTTGTGAGGTATCTGCTTCATGGCTCCCCAGAGTCTCTGACCGAATTTTAATGATGATCATCAAAATAATGCATTCTTAGACTGGACTGCTTCACCCTTCCCTCTCCTGCTCCTACGTGGGTCCCAAAGTAAGTCACCTGTACACAACCCTCACTTCAGAGTCTGATTTTGTGGGCAGCCTATACTAAGTATCTTCTATTTCATTATCCTTCTTCCTCTTGTTCATTTGAAATAATTGAGCTATTTTCCTCCTTATTACCCCTTTCTCTCTTTAATGGTTTGAAATGTATTTGTCATATTCATATAATTTAGTGATTATCTTTGAAATATTAACATGTATTCTTAGCATTGTTTTAAGCTAATCTTTACTTCCATCCTGAAAAATACAAGACACTTAGACTATTTTAACTCTAAATGTCCAGTCTGGTTTATATATTATTGTCCAGTATTTTACCCCTGTACTTCTTTAGATATTAGTATTATTGTTTATACTATCAATAGACATTTGCCTTTTTTCCCCCGAGTACCATTTTCTTTACTTGTTCTTCCTTGAATTCTTAACATTCCTTCTTCCTGACACACACACATTAGAAGTTCTTGTGTCTCAAGTCTTGTATTGATCAACTCTCTCAGATTTTGCTTAACAGAAAAGTCTTTGGTTTTGAAAGGTAGCTCAGCTGGAAATGTAATTCTAGGTTGACAATTATTTCATTTCATCATTTTGACTTCATTATACTTCTTTAAAAAAAAAAAGATTTTATTTATTTGACAGAGGGAGAAACGGGAAGAGAGGGCACACAAGCAAGGGGAGTGGGAAAGGGAGAAACAGGCTTCCTGCCAAGCAGGTAGCCCAACACGGGGATGAATCCCAGGACTGGGGGATCGGTCCCAGGACCCTGGGATCACAACTTGAGCCAAAGGAAGACAATTAATAATTGAGCCACCCAGGTGCCCCAAAGCTATTATATTTTTTTTACGTTTCTTCTGGATGTCTTTGTTGCTACTGAAAAGTCAGATATCAGTTTACTCACTTTTTCTTGTAAGCGGTGTTTTCCTCTGGTTGCCCTAAAGTCATTTTATTGTACTTAATGTCCTACTATTTTATTATGACATGTCTAAATGTGACTTTCTTTTATTTTTTTCCTGCATGAAGTTCATCAGGCTTCTTGAATCTAAGGGATCCTGTTTTTCATAAATTCTGGAAAATTATCAGCCATCAAACTCCAAATGTTATCTTTCTGCTATTATTTTTATTAAACTCTTAAAACTGTGATTAAATGTATATTTGACCATTTTTGCTCTTCCTTCCATTTCTCTACATCTCTGTTTCTTCTTATTCTAATTTTCTCCCTCTGTGAAGCATTCTATTTAATACCTTAAGGTCTACCTTCCATTTTATAAACTCGCTCTTCATCTCAACCCAAACTTCTCCTTTGAGTTTTAATTTTAAATATATATCTGTGTCTCAGTGTGGTTTTGATTTGAATCTCCCTGATGGCTAGTGATGATGAACACTTTTTCATGTGTCTGTTAGCCATTTGTATGTCTTCATTGGAGAAGTGTCTGTTCATGTCTTCTGTCCATTTTTTGACATGATAATCTGTTTTGTGTGTGTTGAGTTTGAGTTCTTTATAGATCTTGGATATAAGCCCTTTGTCTTTAGTGTCATTTGCAAATATCTTCTCCCATTCCATGGGTTGCCTCTTTGTTTTGTTGACTCAAGCAGAGAGAGTCAATTATCATATGGTTTCACTTACTTGTGAAGCATAAGGAATAACATGGAGGACACTGGGAGAAGGAAAGGAGAAGTGAGTTGGGGGAAATCGGAGGGGGAGACAAACCATGATAGACTGTGTACTCTGAGAAACAAACTGAGGGTTTTGGCGGGGTGGAGGGTGGGGGATTGGGTGAGCCTGGTGGTGGGTATTAAGGAGGGCACATATTGCATGGAGCACTGGGTGTGGTGCATAAACAATGAACCTTGGAACACTGAAAAAAAATTTAATTTGTTTAAAAAAATAATAATAAATAAATATATAGCTGTGTCTTTTATGTATTTTGAGATACAGATTTTTTTAGTGTATCTGTTTTTAAGCCAGATTCTTCTTTCTTGTATTTTTAAAACAGATTAAATATACATATATTCTGTATATCCTATATATCTGATCTGTATATCCTATAACTCCAATCTGAAAGTTCTAATCTGCTCCTTGTTCTGCTGACTCTCAATCAGGATGCTAGTGATCTTATGTGTTTTGTTATTTTTTATTGTGAGCACATGTTTGCTCAAACTCTTTCAGTGGAAATTCTTGGAGGCCTAAACTGAGATAATTTGTCATGAAGGAACAACATTAGATTCTGCCAGATTCCTTGAGCTGAACCAAACCTGGTTCACTTTTAGGTAAACTTTTCAACTTCTGGGTTATGAGGCCAAGTGAACACCCTGAATTAAGTGTACTAACCCTGTGTGCTTGGGTGGCTCAGTTGTTTAGTGTCTGCCTTCAGCTCAGGTCATGATCTCAGGGTCCTGGGATTGAACTCCACACTGGGCTCCTTTCTTGGCAGGAAGCCTGCTTCTCCCACTCCCCCTGCCTGTTTTCCCTCTCCCACTGTCTCTCTCACTGTTTCTCTCTGTCAAATAAATAAATAAAATCTTTAAAACTTTTCTTAAAAAAAAGTGTACAAACCCATATAAGGTAAGTCATATCTATGTATCTTTAGAGAATTTTACTGTTCTCCCTCCATGTAGAGCCAAGCCCAAGACATTTCTGGAATTGTCCAATTCATCCTTTTCTTGAGGTTGGACATCATCTGGTGCCCATGATATATGCTGGATTCTCTGATCTGCCTCCTCATCCCGATAAGGCCAAAGGCTTTGTCTCCTGACCCACTTGGCAGGTAGCCATTGATGCCAAAGTTCTAGGCTCCTCAGATCAATAAGTGTCCCAGGGACAGGCAGCTTCAGGACTCTCTTAGCATCCTGGATTCATATGCACATATATTTTGTATTCTTAGAATTTCATCTTTGAATTTAAAATTTTTTTAAAGATTTTATTTATTTATCTGACAGAGAGAGAGATCACAAGTAGGTGGAGAGACAGGCAGAGAGAGAGGGGAAGGCAGGCTCCCTGATGAGCAGAGAGCCTGATGTGGGGCTTGATCCCAGGACCCTGGGATCATGACCTGAGCCGAAGGCAGAGGCTTAAACCACTGAGCCACCTAAGTGCCCCTAAAATATTTTCAATAAACATTTTCCCTAGAACTTGTGTTTGGTAATGAGAGTTTCAGGACTGTTAGTCTGTCTACCATATTTCGCAAAAATGAAAGCTTTTCCTGAGGACTGGAATCACAGATTTGATGTTTAAATGTCTGTCTTATTTCGCAATACTCTTGTGTCCAGACAAAGAAGAAGTGTCCTTTTTATTGGTTCTAATCCACATGGATCAGAACCACATGAGATATTTTATGAAGAGTTCAAGAATTTTGAGGCATCTGGGTGGCTCAGTCAGTTGAATATCTGACTCTTGACTTCAGCTGGTGTCATGGTCTCAGGGTCGTGAGATCAAGCCCGGTGTCAGGCTCCTCCCTGAATAGGGAGCCTGCTTGAGATTCTCTGTCTCCCTCTCCCTCTGCTCCCTCTGGCCCTAGACCCCTGCCCCTCTTAAAAAAAAAAAAAAAAGAATCTTTAACATCACTATGTAATAATCTTTCCTTCTTATAGAAAACAAATAGATTAATAGACATGAATATTTTATACAGTTAATAAGCAAGGTAGGCTAATAAGTCCCTTTACAGAAAATGAGCTTTGTATTTATTTAAAGATTTTCTTCACTTATCTTAGACAGAGAGAGCACAAGTGGGGGAGGGGGCAAAGGAGAGGGAGAGAGGGAGAATCTCAAGCAGACTCCCCACTGAGCACAGAGCCCAATGTGGGCTCAATCTCACAACCCTGAGAGCATGACCCAAACCAAAACCAAGAGTCAGGCTACTTAACTGACTGAGCCATCCAGGTGCCCCTGGGCTTCATACCTAAAGCAAAGAAGAGAATTTGTCATACCTATAATTTTCCTGTTTGAAATTTCTCTTTGTTTAGGAATCATGCTTTCATCATATCAAGAGAAAGAGAGAGGGAGAGAACTTTCAGTGCCCCCCAACTAAGGTAAAACATGTGATTGTTTATAAACACATTTTTGCCCCAAGGAAGAAAATAAAATGAGTCAGAACATCTCGCAGTTACTGAAATAATTTCCCAATTGCCTCCACAAAAGATCAGCCATGTAGTTATAGAAGAAATCCCTTGTTCCCCCCACCCCATCACTGAGACAACCAAACCATCTCCAAAGCCCAATCTTTTCTGCCTGTTAAATGATCTCCCCTTTGGTGAAGAATTAAAGGTGTAGAGTTAATATCTGAATGTCGTGTAGCATTCCACTGGACTTGATAAAGGGAATTTTAACAAGTAACAAAGGGAACTTTTTGACCAGAGAGACACTAGTCCAAGGTTGTCTCTTAGAGTTCCAAATAACCCCATCTCGTTATGATGAAAAGAATCAGAAAGATTTCATTAAATTATCCATAATTTTCCAGTATCTATATCCATTCCTGCTCTACCACCAATACACCTACAACACCCCCCCACACACACAGAGCAATGATAATCCGTTGCAGCATCTCCATGCCAAGATCCATTATTTGAAGTAAAATTCCATATAAAAGTCTGTATTGGACCTATTCCATAGGTTATAACATGTTTCATATGGTGCATTTTTCTCAGTATGAGGGAATAATCCTGCTGCGATCATTTTACCTGATCATAGCATGCAATCTGGATATGCCAGGGCCCCCTCTTTTTTTGTTAACTTGGTGAGGACAGAAGTGTTCTTTGCAATGTGTCAACTTGCTCTCCTTTGACCTGCAGTTTTCTCATCTCCCAAGTCCTAGGATCTCTCTGCCACTGTCAACCTCTAAAGTCAAGTGGGCACATTTATGATAAATTTCCCCATCTGCATCCCTTTGGCCACTGAACACCTGACCTCCCTTTCCACATTTATAAAATTCTGTCCCATATGAGTCTTGGTTGGAAGCAGCTTGCAACTAAGATATGGACCCATGAGCCAGGTTCTGTGTCATAGAAATTTGACCTTCTTAGACAAAATAAAAGATGACCTATCTCTGCAGCCAGCTCAACACCTCACACGTGGTAGGAGCCTTTACATCTTATTTAGTCAATGAGCGAATGAGTGTTGAAATCAGATGTCCAGAATTGTTTTCCTTATGACCTTGAAATGACAGACATTCCACAGTTGGTCCTTGACGTCCGTTAGGCTAAGTGGGCTGTGCTGCCCTCCAAACACATTCCCATAAACTTCCAACTATTCCAATCCTTCAGTTGTGCCAGTTTTTTTCTTTCCCTTGTACTCATTTTGTCAAGCAATCCATGAAGGGCTATAGTTTGAGAGACATTGTGGAGAAGTGTCAGAACCACGTGAAATAGACTGTAAGTTCAGATGTCCAAGAGCCAAGCTGTAATAAGGAAGGGTATGAATTAAGTAGCATAGGGAGACACCACGGCTTCCCAGACCTACTGAGCTTGAAACTAGGAGTAGTGTTCATAAATGGGGAGATGGACAGAAAATGCCCATGTTGTTTTGCACCAGTCACCCCTCACCTATACTGGGCCTCAGCACCCATGTACAAACTTTAGTTGAACATTAAAAATCATTGAGATCCCTGTCCAACTCTGAGATTGAATTTTCAGAGGGGAAAAAAAAAATGTTGATCTCTGATTTTTCTTTCAACCGGTGAAAAATCCCCTAACAGAACTAAACAACAGGGCACAGGCAAGAAGTGAGCCCTATTATCAAGGATGGGAAGCTGGGCCAAAACCCGCTAAGGACTCAGCTGCTGGAAGCCTATTAGCAGCAGCTCAGATTTCCTGGTTCCAAAGGGTTGCAGTGCACTCAGGATTAGCTTTGCCCACAGCCTGTGGTTAATGACTGTTTGTACGGTAACAGTCTGCTGTTATGCCGACAAAAAGCCTGTAAAGATTACACTCAGATTTTTGGGAGAGGCCACATAGTCCCCCCATGGATGGCAAAGCCTTTTAGAGAAAAAACGCTCCTGGAATTTGTTGCCTAACACCCAATCCAACATCAGGCTCTGAGTATCCATTGTTACAATGCTAGAGGCTGTTGGCATCCTGCACCATGAAATGGAACATTAATATCCACCAAGGATGCCTGGTTTCATTCTCTCTTCCATCACTGTGCTATTAATCTCTTGCCCTTAATGTTTTGGTTCTTTCTTTGTAAGCTTAAAAAGGCCTTCTATACCCCCAAGGGGAGGGAAATATTCATATTTTTACAAGAGGCTACATCAAAGGTGATATTGAATTCTTTTATTGCTCAAAAGAATTGATATCAAGTTATTTCTGAAAATTTCAGTGTCTTCTTATTGGCAAAGAATAAAGTTCAAGCTCCTTTACATCATTGAAGCCCCAATTCCACGTGACTCCCAAACCAAAGTGTTCAGGCTGATATTTCACCACTAGATTTGCATCTAGCCTTGCTTCAGTCAAATATATTTTTTAAAGCTACTTTAGATCAAGGCTGGGATTTTTCAATCTTGGTCATCTTTGTTCACACTCTGGCTGTGGCTACTCATGTCTACTCATCATTTCTGCTTCTTGACATCAGCTCGATGGTTTAAAGCACAGCCTAAACTCTTCTTCTTTCCCTGAGTCTCTGGCAATCTTCTCTCTTAGTTATTTCCTTAAAATTATGCTTTGTAGTTCAATGATTTGGGTACATACTTTGCTCTCTCAACAGATGACAAGCATGTTGAAAATAAGGGCTGTATTTTTTTTTAAGATTTTATTTATTTATTTGACAGAGAGAGGGAGGCAACACAGGCAGGGGGAGAGGGAGGAGAAGCAGGCTTCCTGCTGAGCAGTGAGCCCAAAGTGGGGCTCAATCACAGGGTTCTGGGATCATGACCTGATCTGAAGGCAGATGCTTAATGACTGAACCACCCAGGCACCCCATAAGGGCTGTATGTTATTCACATTTCTATTTCCCATGGTGCCTGGTACAAGAGCTCAGAGAGAAGGTACCCAGTGACTGCTGAATCATCACTGTCTGCTTGGCTTTGCATTCAAAATTTAATTTTGACCCCGGAAACTAAAAGGAATTCGATGCACGTCTCTCTTGATAGACTTGTGATCTAGGGATGCTAAGAATATACAGAACTCATGGAATAATGGAATAAATGGAATTTATTACTAATGGAATAAAACTGTGGGGGAGTGGTGGTGTGCACCCACTTCATATTCATTTTCTTAGTACCTGGATATTCCAACTAAATATGCTTTAAAGGAAGTTATGTTCTTATCAGCTTGGAATTTAGTAAGTTAGTATCTTAAAGCAGGCTGAGTCAGAAGCAAGTTGTAAATTTTAGAGGGGAGCTTCAGGGCTTAGGTGTAAAGAAAATTACTCCTTTCTGATCGAAAATATAATTACAAAGATCCACATACAGATACAGAGAAAGACCATAATCCTCAGCTTTTGGGGGCTTCTGCCAAGTTGCATGAAAGAGAAGAGTTGAGTTCTACAAAGACACAGGGGATAAAATCTCGTGAGGAATCAGAGAGGAAGAGACATCCAGAGAGACAACAGTAGGTGGTTTTCACTGAAAGGAGCCTGAGGGACCCAGAAAGGCCATGAGAGGTGTGAGGATTGACAGAGCTCTAACGCCTACAGAGGCCAGGGAAAGATCAAAGGAAAGCTTCCTACATGTACCCAGATCTTCTCAACTCTTTAAGACTGGCGTAGAAATACGTCGTTATCAAGATGACGCCCTTCACGTCTATCACGTCTATCAAGAGGGAGAGAAGAGCCATCTGTAGGGGCACCTGAATGGCTCAGTCAGTTAAGCATCTACCTTCTGCTCAGGTCATGATCCCAGGGTCCTGGGATCAATTTCCACGTCGGGTTCCTTGCTCAACAGGGAGTTCCTTGCTCAACAGGGAGTACCTTGCTTGACAGGAAGTTGAGAAGCAGTTCCTGTTTCTCCCTCTGCCTGCTGCTCACCCTGCTTGTGCTGTCTGTCTCTCCTTCTCTTACAAAAAAAAAAAAAAAATGAAATCTTAAAAGAAAGAAGAAGAGTCATCTGTGATAATAATTCTAAGTTCCCACATCCGCCTTTCCCTCATAATTGTATATCAGGAGTTCAATAGAGGTTGAATTAGTGCTGCCTGTAATATACAAACATGTATAAACAGACACACCAATCTCATTTATATCCTATATAAACACATATAATCACATTATGAAAACATGGCCATGCCCTCTACTAACAGGGAGGATGTGTTGTGATCAAAAACAAAGAAACAAACTAAAATAACCTAGTGGGCCAAAATACTGATTCCAGAGATTAGAAATACTAAGAGGTATGTGGATCCAGAATGTCACAAGAGGTCATATATACTATGACACAAAACATGTGAGGTGTTCTCAGCTGCTCTAATATTTACTATGCCCCCAAGAGGCATTAAATACTAATGTACACATGCACTCACAGGCAGCCTCTTACATCAAAATCCATACTTTCCTTCTCTTTTTAGGAAACCTTTTATCTTTTCCAGATGTCTTGGGATGCGGAGAATTTATTCAGAATGTACACTTAGAACTAGGTATACCAACCCTTTTGATTTTCTGTGAAACCTCTAGGATCAGTCACCCACTGCTACAGAAAGACACAATATCCAGTCATGGGAAAATGGTCTCTAGGAACTTCCAGACTAATTTAAGAGAAGGAAGATTCTCATTAAAATATTTTTTCTCATTAAAATATTTTAAAATATGTATGTGATGTAGCAGGTGCTCGTTTTAAAATGGAAGTAAGGGGGCGCCTGGGTGGCTCAGCAGGTTAAAGCCTCTGCCTTCGGCTCAGGTCCTGATCCCAGGGTCCTGGGATCGAGCCCCGCGTCGGGCTCTCTGCTCAGCTGGGAGCCTGCTTCCCCCTCTCTCTCTCTGCCTGCCTCTCTGCCTACTTGTGATCTCTGTCTGTCAAATAAATAAATAAAATCTTAAAATGGAAGTAAGTGTTGGGCAAAATGGTGTTACGGATCAGGTACATGTTCAAAGTTGGTCTAATTCTCACATCTGCCAATTAGAAACCTTGAGATCTTGGTCAAATTTCTTAGTGTTAAAGCCTTCATCTCCTCATCTGTAAAATGCGGGTGGTAGCCATTTTGCAGGGTATTGGTAAGTATTTGGTGACATACCATGCGGGTAAAAGATACAGCAGACAGTCAATGAATAGTAGCTGTTGTTATTATCAGAGCTGAGATATAATTGAGATGACTGTGGAGCAGGAGAATTTTGAGGAGATGAAGGCAGAGCCTAGGGCCGAGTTAATGTAGAAAGGGAAGCAAAGAGAGTATATCCCAGAAGATTCCCTGGAAGCAGATAAGGACATAGCAGTGGGGAGGGCAGGAATATAAATCAAAAGTCTGGGATTATGAATAGAACTTCTGGTTGGAACAGAAGCTTTGAGAAGAAAATAAGGCTTAAGTACAGAGAGAGCAGAAGAGATGGGAAGAAGGATGTGGGCATCAGGTCCAGGATGACTTTGAATTCCCCAACAGGCAATGGACCACCAGTGGATGTTTGGGTGTTTTCCAACCCACGAAAAAATAGTAAAGCTATAGTTTTGAAAAATCAATGTCACTGACATAAGACGGTTGAATTGGAGTAGAGGGAGGTCAAACACTCAAGAGACCATGGGAGGACTCATCAGTGATCCAAGTGGGAAGAACACAGTGAAGGTAGAATAAACCAAGCCTGGTAAGTGATTGGATAAGAAGAAGGGAAGGAGCCATATTTCAAATCCAGGTGCCGAGGGGAATGAATACCAATACCATGGACAGAAAGATGGAAAAGTCCAAAAAGGCACTTGGATGGGAAAAGAAAGAATGTAGACAGGAATTCTCTGAAACCATCTGTTCAAGTCTCCCTAATAAAGCTAACAGCAGCGTCTCACATTTATATTTGAGATATCTTGGTGTTTCAAATAACATGTTCAATGTTCTGTCTGAATCATCTCCTTAAGCCTCACAAAACTGGAAAATAAGACTACTCTTATTTTTCTGATTTTACAAGTAAGGAAAGAAAGAATCACAAGGACTACATAACTTTCCCAAAGTTATGGTCTCAACAAGACCACTAAGTGGAAAAACCAGGATTTCAACCCAGAACTCATCCCTCCCTCATCCTGCCTTCTTATACCTTTGGGTTGCAGTTAGAGCTGTGTCGTCCATATTGTATGTCCAGATATTTAAGATCATAGAATACAGTTTAATTCATGTTGAATGAATGAGCAAGTTGAAACCATGGAGGCAACAGGAGTTGGGGTAAGGGAATGAATAGAGGGAAGAGAAGATGACGGAAAGATGGCCATGAAGATAGAACACAGGCTTGAAGGCAGGAAGTCTGGGTTAACTTCTCAATTTTACTGATTAGCAGCTCTCTCAGCTTTCATTTTCTTATCCTTGAGATGGTAGCAATATACATACCTCATAAAGTTTTGAAAATCAGACATGCTATGGATGAAGACATTTAGCCACCTGTAAAGTAATTGACAAATATTAGCTATTCTGGAGGATTTGAGGGTTACATGGAAAAATCACCAGGGCGTCTAGAGGAGAATTCCAGCACATTGTAGCTTGGATAATGAGAGAGGAGATTTTTAAGGAAGAGGGTACAGTACAGGGTTCAAAGTGATAAGAAAGAGTTAGTGATTAGGAGGTTTTTGATGCCCTTGGGGAGAATGGTCATCACTGAGATATGGAGATAGAAGCTAGATTTTATGAGATTAAGGAGAAAATGGGTGGTAAGGAAATTGGGTGTAGACCATTCAGTGAAAAAGTCACAGTGAAAAAAAAAACAACCAAAAAATTGGATAGTAGCTTAGGGGGCAGCTTAAATTATTACTGCTTTCATGGATATAGACATTTTAACAGGGATCAGCTCCTTAAACTAAAGGGATTAAGTGTTGTTGGTAGAATTTCAGCCACAGCAGGGCTAAAGCAGGGGGGATATTTTGTTTTTTTGACACTTTGGGCATTTTCCAAAGTCCCTGAAATCACACCATGAATGGGCATTTGTCTGTTGTGTGTAAATGTTAAGTTGACCTGGTATGACTGTAGAATCTGGGGTTCTCCCATCCTCACTCTTATTCTTTTATATTTTCATACCACTTTAACAGTGGTATGAATAAGTGCATCAGTTTGCTCGTAATGATGATGCTATGAAGCAGACCTCCTAGGGATGGTTTTAAAAGCCCACTTACCCAAAAATTCCACTTCCATTAATTTCAGAATTTCAGAACACCAAACCACATTAGGATGTTGGCAGGGGGGAGTCTTGTGAGTGGTAAATGGCTGTTGCAAAGTCCAAAAATTTTAGTCCATAGAAAAAGAAGGAACACTTCCCTTAGACTAAGTATTTTATGTAAAATTAAGCAGTGAGCATTGCTTTCAACCTCCCCCATGACCTTGATTCTAGCCAACCAGACATCACTGTCTCAAGCACACACCTTCTCTACTCTATGTCCAGCCTCCTCAGTGCCCCCCACCTACTATTCTCTGTACTTAGGATCAACCTGCCCTTTTTTTTTTTTAATTTTATTTATTTACTTGTCAGAGAGAGCACAAGCAGGGGGAGCAGCAGGCAGAGCCGGCAGAGGGAGAAGCGGGCTCCCCGCTGAGCAGGGAACCCAATGTGGGACTCGATCCCAGGACCCTGGGATTATGACTTGAGCTGAAGGCAGACGCCGAACCGACTGAGCCACCCAGGCATCCCCATCCTGCCCTTCTTGTAATAGCCTCTTCATCCCCTCCCCACCTGTCCCAATCCCATTTTTCTGGAAGGCTTACAAGATGTGTTGATAACTCTCTTCCTTGTGGGAGTTTTCTCCAAAACCCTACAGATGGGCAGTCTGTACCATAAATGTTAGCCTTGACTTACGTAGGGTTTCATCTTATGTCTGAATTATTCCATGCCTGGTAGTCTCATCTCAGATGCCTAAGAATAGGTTCCATTTCTTATCATTCTACTTCTCCCAAATGCCTATGTAACTTGCATGCACTTAGTACACGCATCTTAACAGTGGGTTCACCATCTTGCTTTGGTGACAACTCCCTGTTGTGTGAGGATTAGTGTGAAGGGTGGCAGAAAAGCACTGATGATGGCCAGGAACAAGAAGATGAACTGACCAGCAGTGAGGGACAGGCATCAAATCTGAATCCTGAGATATCAGGGAACCCAGCTTGCATTAGGAAGCCTAGAATTCCCAGATCAACTGACACGTTCTTCTTTATGCACTACACCGTTGTCTTTCCTGACAGGGATATTACGTGTTGATTTCTGGTGTGCAAAACTCCCAAAGGATTTGGTTGTTTGGAGACTAACACAGAAATGCTGCCTTACCTTCTCTCTCCTCTCCACACCCTGGAGAAAAAAAGTCAAGTTGAGATCAAGGTTTCTAGTCCAGTGTCTTAGTTTTCCATATGTTTTACAAGGTTTAGCATTAGTTATTCCTGAAAACACTCCCATTAGAAGGTGAGGCAATGCTATTAAACTCATTCTACTTTATAGCTCTGGAGGCAGAGGCACAGAAAGGTTAAGTGGCTTGGCAGAATTGCCCAGCAATTCGATGGCAGAGATGCACTTTAACTCTCGAGCGTCCAAAGAAGACTTCTTGATAGGGTCCTACAGAGCGTGTTCAAGAGCCAGAGGATTTTCAGTGTCCATGACCGGACACATCGGGCAGACAGAACCATGAATGACGATACAACTGGCAATCAAGTATCAATTATTATCACTTAACCTTGAACAGGAGAAGTAGATGGAATCACAAGAGAAAGGGAGTTTTCCGTCTAAATTTGAAAGCAGAATGTCTGTGAATGGATGGGCACGCAGCTGGCTCTCAGTAATGACACAGAGTTGCAGTACAGGGCTGGGGAGGGGAAGCCTGGAAGCCCCGCGTTAGCCTGCTGTCTATCAGAAGCCCGCACTGGAGTGGACGGGGCTTCATAATGCACCGGCTTTAGCCGTGTTAGTATTCTCACTCCGTCTCCTCCTTTACGGCTCTTCACGACTCTATCTGATGACAAAGTGGCTCTTTGCCATTTAAAGGTCGAATGCCAGTAATAGAGAGATGGCATTTTATCATCAGATGAGTGCAGGCAGAAGGGGGATGAAAACTTGGTGGATTGAGCCAAGTGCAATCATGTCCAGGTTGAGAATCCATGATAATGTGGGATGCATCTTCAATTAACCTTTTACAAATACCTGGTCACTGGGACAGATTTATCTGAAGGTTGTTAGCTGTGTTTGGAAAGTGCTTCTCTCCTGCTGAGATGGAGAAAGTGTATAATCTTATTCTCATCTAGTCCCAAAATTAGAAATTCCCCCAAATCCCCCAGTGATAAAGATCCCTCTGGTATGTCTGAGCACAGAGGCCAGGCAGTCAGGAGCGCTGGAGCTGGGAACTTCTCCTAACAAAGAAGGTTCTGGGGTCTATTTCAGAATGATTTTTTAAGTATGAGTCTCCTTAAGGAATTTTACAGAGAAACATATGTTGCGGAACAGACTATCAGTCATTGCAGTAGGAGAGATAATACCGCTTAATGTCTGAGGCTACTTTATAATTAAAAAATCTTCTTTACCTGTCTGGTCTCTTTTCAGTTCCTTCAGTGGGGTGGACAGGTGTTATTTATGACTCAGAGAGGCCCAGTAAATGGCTCTGGGTCACACAGACATTAAGTGTCCCAGTGAGGATTTTGAAATCACAAGGTTTTTTTTATTTTTTCATCCAGTGTTCTTCCTACCATTGCTAATGTTACCTTCCAGAAACATCGACAGGGGACAAGACTTGGCTTTTGCAGAAATTGACAAGGCTTCCCTTCTGCCTTGGAGGAGATTCCAAGCCATACTCTTCCAATCAAGAGGCTCTGGATGAGTGTGCTTTTTTTATTTCTCTCGCCTTTATTCTCTTAAAAAAAAAAAAAAAAGCCATTCATCAGGATAAAGTCATGTGTCTCCAAGGGCTGGGACCAGAGCACTATCACACAGAGCCAGTCCATGAGAGCACCACTGCATTTCACCCTCACAGCATTGACGGTCCATGCGTGTAACTTTTCCTAAATGAAAGGCAAGGAATGGAAACTTGAAGAGGTGATTAACACCCCATGACATTACTGTGCTGGGAGATGATCAAACCCAAGTTGACCAGTTCTTGACATCTCTGCTCTTACGGTGCTCAAACCCCCTCAGTAGGTGGGGCACTGTACAGGTGAGCCATGTGGACAGGGCAGAGGAGGCTGGTGGGGTACACCAGGTGCTGGGGAGTCGGTCAGCCCTCTCAGCCAGGGGTCATTCCAGTGCAGCTCAACATTGGGGCTCATCCTGCTTCCTCATTTCTAGGCCCAGAGAGCCTTTTTAAAGAGGTATCCAGAACTTTAAGGAAGGTGGCCAATGCTAGGGAATTCAGTCTTTGGAAAATAATAAGAGACACTTGTACAAACCCCAAGTCTAAAACACCGGTAAATCATATGCAATCATGAAAAATCCCAGTTCTTCACTTATAAAATGGGAGTGAGAGTCCCATTGCACAGAGCTGTCGTAAGGATTAAAAATGACCGATAATGAAAGAACTTTGCAGAGCTAATGCATCGTGTGGATATTTTCGTTATTAATAATCCAAAATGTTTTCCCTTCTTCTGTTATTGCTCATTTGTAGTCAATGTAAGGAGACCAGGAAAAAGGTGTTTGGAGGCAATAGGCAGTATTTCCTCTGTGTGTTCCCTTTAGCTCCAAAGCCCTCAGTGTCTCAGCAAGCTTTGTTCAAGGCAAAAGCTCAACACTGAAGTCATTAGGCCTGTAATTTACCCCCTACTAGAACACAGGAAAATGTAATCAAATAAATATTATTGTTTTTCCTTCCTTTCTTTGCAAATTACCACCTTCCTTTCCCACCCCCCACCCCTGCCCCAGTTCTAGAAGTCGGGCAAGTCTGGAGCTGATCTTTCAGCAGAAAAATATTTTAAATCAAAATGCTGCCATCTGTGAAAATTTCCCCCATCCTTAAGGCCAGAAACCTTCTTCAGAAATTGGGAAATAAATGGCCAGTTTGGCCCCACTGAATGCGCTCGATTGGGTTATTAAATTCCACATGGTAATTTACATGTGTGCCATAAAATACAAATTGCCCAAACAAGATGTATTCTGACTCCACAAGGAGCAGATTTCATATTTTTCTTCTCCCTAAGGGAAGTCCAGGCCATTGCCCCTTCCCCGTGTGAGCATTGTATGGAGGTTTAGGAGAAAGAGAATGAAGGAAAGGAAGGAGGGAAAAAGAAAAGAGCAAGATAAAGGAGGGTAAGGATGCAAATTGTGGAGTGTTTGCCTTTTCCACACACAAGACATCTGTTCACATGTGTGTTTCCTAAATATATTTCAATGATGTGCCATTGTTGTTGGCAGTTGGGTCACTCACGTGCATGCCCCCAGAGACATCAAGGTTTTCTTTAATATCCCTAATCAGGACAGATTTAAGCAGAGCCCACAAGTCTGGGAAACAAGTTAACGAGTGACATTCTGCAGGGAGATTTTTGAGGGTGTGCTGTGAGAGTTTCCACTTGAGATGCCAAGACACGGAGCAGTATTTAACGAGCTTGTCTCCTTTTGTCCTTCTTTTGTCTTCTCTTTTCTTCTTTTTTTTTCCCCTCCTTATTTCTTTCTGTCCACCCTCCCTCCCTCCCTCTTACTTCCCTCACTCCCATCTTCCTCCCTTCCTTATAATGTTGTATTAAGTATTCATGATCTCAGCACCCCAAACAAAAAGTAGGATTTGGGCAGTAACCTACATACAGCCATGACATTTTCCCTTCCTACCCATTGCTTTCCTGGACCTGAGATAATCCTCATCCCAAATCCTGTATTCATCTCACTACTGTTTTCCCATTTATGTACATTTACAGTACCTACATGTCTCTCTAAGGATGTTATGAATACATATCATGTTTGGCTTCATAAAAAGAATATGGAGCTATGTACAATCTTCATGGACTCACTGTTTTCACTTCATAGCTCATTGCTAAGATGTATTCAGGTGGTTGCTGTTACTGTGGTTACAGATTTGGGTGGCTACACACTATTCCATTGTAACAGTATAGCAGTCACTTTCCCTTCATGGGAATCTAAGCTGTTTCTGGTTTTTTGGTATAGCAAACAGTGCTGCTAAGAAGATTCTACATTTTTCTTGTATGCTCCTCTCTCTTGAGTATACACCTTGGTGAGTTATAGGGTATATGCATGTTTAACCATGGGAACAAATCTTAAAGTTATCCCACACCATTGGACCTATGGATCTATAACTTCTCCAACACTAGATACTGTCAACCTTATGAATTTTGGCCAAGATGATTGCTCGTTTATGACTCTTGCCCATTTTTCTACTTGCTGTGTTATTACTTACTTATAGAAGTTATTTATTCTTGATACTAATGCTTTCTTTCTGTGTTTTGCAAATGTCTTCTCCAAGTCTGTAAGTTATTTTCTAATTTAAAAGTATATCTTAATGAACACATTTTTAAAATTTTTTGTTAAGCAAATTTGCCAGTTTTTTTTCCTATAGTGAACTTTTTTTGGTTTTAAAAAAATTATCCTTATCCCAATGTCTAAATGATGTTAATAATTTCTACTAAGTATTCTAAAGTTTTATTTTTATATTTGAACTCTTAATGCATTTTAGGTTGAATTCTGTATACAGTGTGAGGTAGGGATATTTCTTTTCCCCATACGGATAACCATGTTTTTCCAGCTCTATTTACAAGTATCTTCTTTCCCTATTGATTTGACATATCACCTCACATATCATGTACATGTAGGCCTGTTTCTTGGTTTTCTCTTCTACTGATTCCAGGGCTGATGCTACACTGCCTTAACAACTATAACTTTCTAAGAAGTCCTACTGCATTATAGGGCAAGTCTCTCTTTCACTTGTCTTTTTCAAAAATATCCTGCAATTGCAGTATTGGGTATCTACCCCAAAGATGCAGATGTAGTGAAAAGAAGGGCCATCTCTACCCCAATGTTCATAGCAGCAATAGCCACAATCGCCAAACTGTGGAAAGAACCAAGATGCCCTTCAATGGACGAATGGATAAGGAAGATGTGGTCCATATACACTATGGAGTATGATGCCTCCATCAGAAAGGATGAATACCCAACTTCTGTATCAACATGGACGGGACTGGAAGAGATTATGCTGAGTGAAATAAGTCAAGCAGAGAGAGTCAATCATCATAGGGTGTCACTTACTTGTGGAGCATAAGGAATAACATGGAGGACATGGGGAGATGGAGAGGAAAAGAGAGTTGGGGGAAATTGGAGGGGGAGATGAACCATGAGAGACTGTGGACTTTGAGAAGCAAACAGAGGGTTTTGGTGGGGGTTGGGTGAGCCTGGTGGTGGGTATTATGGGGGGCATATATTGCATGGAGCACTGGGAGTGGTGCATAAACAATGAATTATGGAACACTGAAAAGAAATTTTTAAAAAATATCCTGATAATTCTTGGCCCTTTACTCTTCAATATAGATTTTGGAGTTATCCTGCCAAAATGATGCATCAGTCTGGAGAACCCTATTCATATTTTCTTTGAAAAATACAATGAATCCACAAGATTATCTTGTGGAGCACTTTGGGGAACATTTGCCCATCCACAATATTAATAATATATTTCTATCAATAAATATAGTGTATTACTTCATTTAAGTCTTTTAATAGCTCTTAATAATTTTGATAATAAAATAAGATAAAATCTTAATGGTTTTTCCTGTAGATATCTTGCAAATCTGTTGTTAGCTTTATTCTTAGCTGCCGAGTATCCTCTGATCCTATATAAATGTTCACTTTTTAAAATAATGTTTCTAATTGTTTGTTGTTCATGTTTTGAAATTTGACTGTTGCACATAACTTATATATAACCAAATTGCTAAATTACCCCATTTTTTTAAAAAGATTTTATTTATTTGACAGAGAGAGCTCACAAGTAGGAAGAGAGGCAGGCAGGCAGAGAGAGAAAGAGAGAGAGAGGAGGAGGAAGCACGCTCCCTACCTAGCAGACAGCCCAATGCGGGACTCAATCCCAGGACCCTGAGATCATGACCTCAGCTGAAGGCAGAGGCTTAACCCACTGAGCCACCCAGGCGCCCCAATTACCCCATTTTTTAAAATAATTTATAAATTCTTTTGAGTTTTCTATGTAGTAGAACATACTTCTACAAATGATGAGTTTTCCCCTTCTTTTATATTTTCATGCCTCATTATATCACAGTGTCTAGAGTCCCCAATACAATGTTAGTCATGTGCATCAAAGTTATAGTCCTGATTTTAAAAAATGTTTATAGGGGCACCTGGGTGGCTCAGGTCATGATCCCAGGGTACTGGGATCAAGCCTTGTGTAAGGCTCTGCTCTCAGGGCAAGTCAACTTCTACCTCTCCCTCTGCCCATCCCCCTGCTCGTGCTCTCTCTCTTTCTCTCTCAAATAAATAAAATCTTTTTTAAAATGTTCCTAGGGGCGCCTGGGTGGCTCAGTGGGTTAAAGCCTCTGCCTTCGGCTCAGGTCATGATCTCAGGGTCCTGGGATCGAGTCCCGCATCAGGCTCTCTGCTCAGCGGGGAGCCTGCTTCTCTCTCTCTCTCTCTCTCTCTCTGCCTGCCTCTCTGCCTACTTGTGATCTCTCTCTGTCAAATAAATAAATAAAATCTTAAAAAAAAATGTTCCTAATGTTTTCTCATTTAGTATGTTTGTTCTGGGAATGTGAGTGTGTGTACACATGTATCCTGTAACTTTCATTTCATTTCTTGTAATGTTTTTGGCCCGGCTTTTGCATCAGGGTTATGTAGTAACCCAACAAGTAATGACTTGTGGGATACTCTCTGTTTTTATTTTACATATCTTTTTCCATGATTTTATTTATAGCCTCCATGTGTCCTTCTGCTTAGATGTATCTTCTGTAAGCAGCCTGACTCTGAGTATTGCTTCTGTTTTTAGTTTTCCAATCTCTAAATCTTTGGGTATATTTTTTAACTGATTAGTTTACTTGTTAAATTTGAAATTACTATTCGACTTGGAACTATTTTTACCAACTTAATTTCTTCTTTCAGTTTGTCCCATTTTCCTCTGTTATTTTGTAATTGCTTTTACTTGAAAGACAAAGGTACCTATATTTATTAACTAGTTTAATAATCCAGGGGGGCACACCTGGGTGGCTCAGTTGGTTAAGCCACTGCCTTCGGCTCGGGTCATGATCTCACGGTCCTAGGATCGAGTCCCGCATTAGGGTCCTTGCTCAGTGGGGAGCCTGCTTCTCTCTCTGCCTCTGCCTGCCACTTTGCCTGCTTGTGCTCTCTCTCTCTCTCTCTGACAAATAAATAAATAAAATCTTTAAAAATAATAATAATAATCCAGGGGATTCAGCACCTTCTCATAGTCTTTGGTCTCCCTCCTGAATCTCCTGATATCATGAAGATATCTAAACTTCTTTCTCTGAGTTATTATTGATAATGATTATTTTTTTCTTCTTGTTATTCGTTTTCTTTAAAAAAAAAGAAAGAAAGAAAGAAAGAAGGTCTTACCAAGGTATTTGGCGGCTTTCTTGTATTTCTTGCAATGCATCTTGCTGCCCATTCCCACTTCTAGGGAAAAATTCTTTCAAAAGAGTCTTTAATGTGGATCTTTGTTCAACAAAATCTCTGAGTCCTTCTTTGCCTGAGAATATTTTATATCATGGCCTCATGGTTGAGTGACAGTTTGGCTGGCAATAACATCGATGTTCCTTGTTGTCTTTCTATCATTTTTTCTAAATGCCCTTTTGTGTTGTCTTGTATCTAGTGAGACTCCTGAAAAGTCTGATGTTGATTGTATTCCTTAAAGATAATGAACTCTTTCTGTAAGATTTTATTTTATTTTATTTTATTTTTCTTTTTCTGGTTTCTTTTTAATAATTTTGTAAAAGCCAGGAAGCAGCTACAGACATGATCAGAAAGGAGACCACTAAAAATAAAAATTTAAAAACCAAGAGGAGAAACAGCAAAGACACATCCTTCACTCCACAATAAATACAGAGCTCTGTTAGTGGTCCCCCACCCACATCCCACGGGAGCCCTAGCTTCCCGTGTGCTCAAGGGTGCTCACCATTATTGTGCAGGGGGACCAGACAGCATTCAGGGGTGATGACATCAGATCGAATGTGTACAGGCACTGCTGAGATCAAGGTCTACAGTTTTGGCCCTAGACTTGAGTGGGGCTTGGTTACTCTTAACCTCCTCCAGGCTGTGCTGGATCCCATAGCCGAAGTAGATAGCAAAGCCAATCAGCATCCAGACCCCAAATCGGGCCCAGGTGCCCGCTGTCATCTGCATCATAAGGTAAACATTCACAAAGATGCTCACTAGTGGGAGGAGAGGCAAAGCAGGTACCTTGAAGTGCAGGGGAGTGGGACTCTGTGGCTGTCTCCAGATGACCCCAGTGATCCCAGTAATGAGCATCAGAAGCAGCACAACCACTGCGGTCCACACCGGGTCTCCAGAAAGCAGTGGGATGGGCCACTGGGCCAATACCAGGCAAAGAAGAGTCAGGAGCAGGGCAAGCAATGAGGAACACACATAGACAACTTGGCCAGAGAGCGGAGTGGGGATGGGGTTGAGAGGACAGAAGAGTCCCTGCAGGGTCAGCTTCTCTGTTTTGGGGAGCTTCTCCTCCTGTAACTCCACCTCATCTTCATCATTCCTCAGCTCAGGCTGATACCTGAGGATGAGAACACAAACAGCCACCAGAGAGTAAGCCAGCAGGGTCCCAATTGACATGAGGTCCACAAGATCAGTGAGTTCAAAGAGGAATGCCATGAATGCTGCAATAATACCAGAGACCACAGTGGCCACGATGGGGGTGTGTGTGCCCGTGTGGACCCTGGCAAGGACACGGAACAGGAGGCCATCCTCTGCCATCGCATAGATCACCCGAGGCATGGGGAACATAGAGCCTAAGAGGCTGGTAGAAAGAGCACAGAGGGATCCAATAGCCACAACATAGCGGGCAGGGGCCCAACCAGTATAAAGAAATGCCTCAGGCAGGGGACTCTCGGGTTGAAGCTGGTAGTAAGGCATCATAAGGGTAAGTGCCGAAGAGACCCCAAAATACGCCAAAAAGCAGACGAACAGTGAAATCACGATGCCCACAGGGATGGAACGCTGGGGATTCTGGGCTTCCTCGCCAGTGGTAGCAATACAGTCGAAACCAACAAATGCATAGAAACAGGTGGCTGCTCCTCGGAGAATCCCCTCGAAGCCGAAAGGCACAAATCTTCCAGAGCCCAGGGGGCCCAAGCTATTGGTGTCATTGAGGCCAGCTATGGTCAGTCTGTAGTCCTCTTCTGTGAGTTTCCAATTGTGCAGGTCCCCCTTAATGAAGCCCGAGATGATGACAAAACCGAGAACCAAAAGGTTCACCACTGTGAACACTTTGGTGACCAGGGCTGACTCACTAGCCCCCAGAGCCAGCAATCCAGTGAGCAACAACACAAGGCCCAGAGCAAAGAAGTCTGGATATTCTGCGAGGACATGGGGAACATGCAATGAGATACTCCCCTGCAGGGTCTGAGAGATTTGGTTCCCAATCAGGTTGTCAAACGCCGAGCTCCAGGCCTGGGCCACACTGGCTGTACCTATAACATAGGACAGGATGAGGTTCCAGCCCGTGGTGAAGGCCCAGAGCTCACCCACTGTGACATAACTGTAGAGATATGCAGAACCAGAACGGGGGACTCGGGCACCAAACTCCGCATAGCACAGTCCGGCCAACACAGAAGACAGGGCGGCCACCAAAAAGCAGATCACAATGGACGGTCCTGCTTTATCTTTGGCCACCTCACCAGCCAGGACATACACACCTGCACCCAAGGTGCTGCCCACACCCAGGGCCACTAAATCCAGGGTGCTCAGGCATCGGGCAAGGCGAGTCTCAGCCATGCCTGGCTCCAGCGCCCGTCTGAGTACCAGCTTTTGACCCACTCTGCGAAGGGCCCGCCACAGCATTCTAGCTGAAATTTCAGAGGAGCCTAAGATCAGAGAGCTGTTGCAAGCCCAGGGAGAGGCGAGTCTCAGATTGGGTTGGGTGAGGCTGAGTTAAGCCGAGTTGGGTTGGGGCTACCGACTTCGTTGTTCAGGCTTCAAAGCTGCGGCTTCGATTTTATTTTATTTTTTAAAGATTTATTTACTCATTGTAGAGAAGTGGGGTAGAAGCAGAGGCACAGAGAATCTCAAGCAGACTCCCCACGGAGCACAGAGCCTGATACAGGCTCAATCCCAGGACCCTGAGATCATGACCTGAGCTGAAACCAAGAGTTAGACACTCGGCCAACTGTGCCACATAGGCGGCTCTTTCTGTAAGATTTTAAATATTTTTTTTAAGATTTTATTTATTTATTTGATAGAGAGAGGGAACACAGTTGGGGGAGTGAGAATGAGAGAAGCAGGCTTCCTGCTGATCAGGGAGCCCAAAGCAGGGGTTGATCCCAGGACCCTGGGATCATGACCTGAGCAGAAGGCAGATGCTCAACGACTGAGCCACCTAGGCACCCCGAGATTTTAGATATTTTTTAATTGATATTTTAGAGGCAGCCCATAGGGTATCTAGATGTGGGGTTTTCCTTATAACTCCTCATGGGTTTCTTTTCTTTTTAATCCAAGGAAAATTTATCTATATCACTTTTTCTCCTCTCATTATTATTAAAAAAAAAAAAAAATCTCTCCACTTCTGGGACTTCTATTACCTGGATTTTAGTACTGTACCTCCTCCTTCCATGTATCTTGGGTTTTCTCCTTATTTTATATTTCTTTCTATTTTTCTTCTTCCATCTGGGAGATATCCTGAGTGTGTCTTCTAATTCACTAACTGGTCCTCCACTGAACCTTCGCTGCTCTTTGTTAAATCTATTACTTGCCTTATTTCAGTTATTTTAGTTTTCACACCCAATACTTCTTAGTCCTGTTCTGTTTTCTTGTTCCTTTTTTTTTTCTGTTGGGAGCATATAGCTAGGAGGAGTTCCCTGACATTTTTCCTGCTTGGGACTGATTACTGTGGTGGCTAACTATCATCCATCTGTTCTCCTCAGGCTTTCACAAGTCCTGGACTTCGGTGTTGACCTAATTTGACTCCTGAGGACTCTTGAGCCAGAGATCAAGACACAGCAGGTGAGAGGGAGGTAGACATTTGTCCCAAGGCAATTGCAATGAACAGCAGAAGAACTTCAGTAATTATTTCCTGTTTTATTCTTTCCCAGCCAACTTCCTACACACACACACACACACACACACACACACACACACCTCATCATCCCAGAATTTATTACAGCTTCCTCCTGTTCTTTATATTTTCCTCCTTGTTCTCTCCAAGATCACTCTTGGCGCGAGAATCCTGCAGTTGTTTGAGTCCAGCATCTTGGCTAGACACAGAACTGGAACCTCCAAGTGATTATCTCCAGTCCCTTTATTTTACAGACAAGGACACGAAAGCCCAGAGAAGCTTGACTGTCACATAGCCCATTAGTGCTGGATATCCATGCTACCTTGTGCTCCGTAGTCCACTCTGAAGATCAAAGTCACTGGCACTAACGGGGATGCTTAAAATTCACTTAATGTTCAATCAATTATTAAAGCAAGTTCAATATTGCAAAAGTATTCCTGAGCCTGATTGGAATTCATTTAGTCCATCCTGGACTAAGCATAAAAAGCATTAAAAAGTGCATGCTCTTTATTATTTTTTTTTTCATGGCTTCAAAGGTATTAACCACAGCCCAAAGGAAAAGAATCCTGGGGAAACTATATATACCACAGACACAGCTTTCTATGAAACTTCCTGAGTAGTAATAACAGACTGAAGGACAGCCCACAAACTGGGTATCATTCCAACAGCCACAGGGAGTACTCGGACTCTCCTACACAGCCAAGCCCCACCAAAATGCAGACTCTCTGCTGTCCACAGGGATGCGACCAACTCAAAGGTTTCAAGTCTACAGACTTTTTGAGTAAAAGTTGCTTTTTTTTTTTTTTCCTGGGAAGGAAACTGGGGTTGGAATTAGCTAAGTGCTAATTGAAATGGCAGGCTTGACCTCTTGTCACTAAGATCCTGCCATAAGTCCTTATGCTTAAATTGTATCCCCCTCATTCGGGAGAATACAACCCACAGAGGAAAATGTGTCCCAAGAAGAGGGATTTAAATACGATTCCCATAATAAACACCCAAACTTGCCTGGAGGATTTTATTAGCTTCCACTTCCAACAATAAATGCTCTATCTACAAAATTGAGAAACAATAGCCTGGGATCAGGCACTGACATTTGCAAAGGAGAGAACATACATTCTCATCAAATATAACACTCAGTCCTGTAAGAACTAAAAATGAGCTGTGTTAACCAAATAGTTACTCTTAGGCATCAGTCCCTCTGACCACAATCTCTGTGAAAGTGGACAATGAAAGACAAGCTTTCTCTGAATTTCAGATTGGAGCTTACCTGCCAGCCCAGCCTCCTGACACCCAACCTATTAGCTCTGATCTTCTCCTTTCAGTGGATCCAGGAAAGTGCCCTGTAAGATAGTCTGTCTCTGAGTCATTGTTAATAGCTTTGTGTATGTCCCTTCACCTCTCAATGCCTTGGTCTTATATCAGGTGGAGAAGCGGGACCATGCTCATTGCAAATAAACTGGGCAAAGTTAAGGATGTATATAGTGTAATCCTACAAATAACTATGGAAACTAGAATGCAAAAGAGGATAGCCGAACAGCTGGTACATAAATTAAAATAGAATATTAAAAATGAATTCAAATAACCCAAAAGAAGTCATGAAGGAGGAACAAAGGGACAATAAAGCTGAGAAGATGAACCGAAAAGAAATAAGAAAATGATAGATGTAAATCAGTTCCAATTCGAGTCTGAGTTTGTCAGAATAGCTAAAACAGCAAGTCCCAATGAAAAAGTGTCCATAAGAGACACAGAAGACATGGCTAGGTTGAAAATAAGTGAGTGAAAATTGATATACTATACAAACAGTAAGCATAAGAAGACTGGATTGGCTATTTTAAATCAAACAGATGCTTTCCAAACAAGGAGTATTACTGGTGATTGAGGGAAATATTCCAAAATGATGAAAAGATAATTTCAACTGGAAGACATAAGTTTCATTATGGGGTACGAACCTAATGACCAAGCTTGCCACTACATAAAGTACACACTGACAGAATTAAATTAAAGGAAAAATACATAATTCCATCATCACACTTAGGAAGGTTGTTGTTTTTTTTTTAAGATTTTATTTATTTATTTGAGAGACAGAGAGAGAGAGAGCACAAGCAGGGGGAGGGGTAGAGGGAGAGGGAGAAGCAGGCACACCACTGTACAGGGAGCCTGATGTGGGACTCAAACCCAGGACCCCAGGATGATGACCTGAGCCAAATGCAGATGCTTAACCGACTGAGCCACCCAGGGACCCTTAAATGTTCTATTTTTGAAAAAATACATGTGTACCCGTACAGAGAAAAAGTCCTTAAGGTGAATCATCAATTAAAAAAAAAAAAAAAGGTGAATCATCAAAATATCAATCATATCTATCTCAAGGTGCTGGCTAGTTAACCTAAATGTTTTCTTAGTTTCCAATTTGTCTAAAATGAATAAACATTTTGTAATCTAATAAAACAAAGGCTGGAAAAACAAGTCTCCTGATTCCAGCATCCACTCTGAAATGGGCACAGCCTTTCATCTACCTGCTCAGCTCTAATCCTTGAAGGAGGGTCAAATAGATCATTATTCATGCTGGTTAAGGAATTAAGAGCTCAGAGCAGCTCTGTGAAGGTTGTGGGAACAGCTCCATTACCTTAGGTGAAACAAACCAGGGAGGTTCCCTTTGATCCTTGGTGCCCATTTCTTTCCGCCTTCTCACGGTGGATTTGGAAGGCAACCTCCAGAGAAGGTGAGGCCAGCCTATACCCACCTGCTGTCCTTTCCAGGGTGTGGCTGGGAAAGTGGGAGCTGCTCAGACCTACCTCCAATTATTCTCTTGCCCCAAGAAGGTCACACCTGTCCATCTATCTTTGTCCAGTGGAAGGAATCTGGGGCAGGCTCATCTAGAAGGCATGGAAAGAAAGCAAGGTTTGTTTGGGGTACTCCACTCCTCCCTCCCCTTTTTCACACCACCCATCCTTCTTCCTTTATGTTCACTGCTTTTTTTTTTAAATCTTTAGCATTTGTTTTATTTAATTTTTTCAGTATTGTTCATTGCTTTTGAGACCTCAGATTCTCTCCTTTCTAATGAAAAAAAAAGTTCTCATTTTCATTAAATCATTAGCATTTGCATTTTCAATGAGAAAGAGAGAAATACTGTTCATGAAGAAATGACTCTGTAATGGAAGTATTTCAAACACCAACTTAGAGGAAGGATGGTGATGTTGTGGGTCAAAAAAGCCTAAAGCACTAGTGACCTGCACTTTCAGTAGAACAGAAACGGCAAATCCAGTTCCCATAGAGCCACTTGCCACTGGGCTATCATCCTTTAATACAATCTCTAGAGCGCATCTTCTACTGGTTTTGAGGAACCAAGTGAAAAGGGAGTTTCTATCTGGACTCTAAAAGCGCAGCCCAGAACCTCCACCCTCTCCAATAAACCATCTCCTCCAGTCGGGCAAAGTACCCAAATGTTCTCGGTTCTGTTCCTCATGTATTCAATCAACTCCGTTTAGCATCATGGGCTGCATTCTCCACAAACAGTCTAGGAAATCCTCTTTGATGTCAGGGCTCCCAACAAAGGTTCAAAGGTGGTGGCAGATACTGTTGCCTCCTCTTCTTCCATCACAGGGTAATGGTTTGCTCTTAAAAAGAGCTGTAAAGTACGGGTTCTTTTAGTCCTCTCCCTTCCTTGATGCTGCCGGGGTGATGGGTGCTTGTCAATACCACCCTCCAGTGACTGATGAGTTTGGTCTCCAATTGCTGTAGAGTGATCATTTATCACAGGGCAATGTCTTATGACAGAAAATATAGTGCCCTTGTGACTCTTCACTCTCCAGCACTCACTGACAGCAAATGAAAATGACGCTGCGTGCCAGGACCAGCCATAACTCAGCCTCATTTTCTAGAAAACCTTCATGGGCACTACAGAATAATGAGATGTGCACTGCCTAGAGGTTACAGCCTAGCCTAGCTGTGGTACGTTCAGATAAATCAGCCCAACACATGATCAATCCACCCAGAAATAAAAACCACTCTGTTCTCCTACATATTTTACTGTATAATTTAAGCAAATGTGTTCAAAGCAATATTCCTCAGTAGTCATAACCCAAGAAGGTGACCAATATTGCCTTAACTGGTATTAGTTTGAGAAAGAAGAGAAAATAATTCTCTACCCCCATCTCATTGTCTGCCATCCTGCTTGAATGACTGAAAGAAATTTGCATCTGAAAAACTATTTATGAGAATGATAAATTGACCGTGGTAGTGATAATGATGATGATGATGGCAACAACAATGATGGTGTTGATGTCATCAGTGACCACCCAGCTTATGGAATGCATTCTGCTTTGCAAAATGATAGCACATTTATTTTTCGTTTAGTCCTTAGAAGGAGCTCTGTGACATAGTGCAAGAGAATTATACATTTTTCAGATGAATAGCTGAATCCCAGAGGGTCTGACTGGCTTAGGGCTTAGCCTTGTACAACTTCTTGAAGAGTAGGGAGAGTAGACAGGAATAGAGGACTGAAGCCAGGTTGGAGCCTCAACCTCACCATCTCCTAATCCAGCCGTGTTTCTGAGCAACTTGGGAAATCCAACTTGACCTAATCCTTCCCATTTTACAGGTCATGGAACACATTCAACATAATTAAGGCAGACCATAGAGCTGTGTGAAATGAAGCAAAATTTAAAAAAATAAATAATGACTTGGCCAAAGTTATTTCACTTTAAGTGGTGGATGAATTGTATATTTATTTTTGCTTTAATTTTATTTATTTATTTACTTATTTATTTCCTTTTATTATTTTTTTAAAAGATTTTATTATTTTAAGTAATTTCTACACCCAATGTGGAGCCCAAACTTACAACCCTGAAATCAAGTGTTTCACATTCTACCAGCTGAGCCAGCCGGGTGCTCCAAATTATTTATTTTTTGAGTAAAATTTTTAAAAATATTGATAAAACAACTACTATCCATCCCTGAATAAGGTGTGGAGATACCAAGATACTCTCAGGGAGATGCTCCCTAGTTTGATATCATACTGTGAATAATAAAGGGGGGCACAGAAATGAAGATCTCCTAAATGTAGAACAGAGCCCACTATGCAGTGAAGATCACTGAAACAAGGGACACAAGCCCAAAAGTCCTCATTCCTAAAGGAGGCAGAGTTAGAACCCAAGTCACAGAATCCATGGAAAACCCACAGAGGCTATCCCTGCCTCCAACTATTCTTCCACATGCTAGTCTGGAGAGGTTGTTTGACCTTTAAAATAGTGCAAGACCTAGTTACATGCACATTTCTGTACCTTAGGTGGTCAGGTATCTTCCTCCAATGAACCATAGGCTCCATCTTATCCATCCGGTATCCCAAAAACTTTCCTAATGCCTGGAACATGATAATTTTTAGACATTGACATATGATTTGCATATTATAAAATTTCTGTTTTTCAAGTGTGCCGTTCAGTGGTTTTTGCTATATTCACAAAGTTATGCACCCATCACCACTATCCAATTCCAGAATACTGCCACACCATAAAACCCATACGCATTAGCAGAGACTCCCCAGTACCCTCTTCCCCGAGCCCATGGAAACAACTAGCTTACTTTCTGTTTCTATGGATTTGCCCATTCTGCGTGTTCCATATAAGTGGAATCATAACATGTGACCTTTGTATCTGACTGGCTTCGTCCAAGCGGCATGATATTTACAAGATCCACCCATGTTGCAGTGTGTATTACAAATTCATTCCTTTTTGGGATGGAATAATATTCTATTGTGTGGATATACCACCTTTTATTTATCTACTCATCTGCTGATGACCATGTGGGTGGCCTCCACTTTTTGGCTATCACACTAGGACTTTAATATACATTCATTGAACCAAGCAGTGACCTTCTAACTATTAATGTAATATGTGAGATAGCCAAGAAACATGAAAGCTCTTCATGCTCATTATTAATCAGAGAAGTAGAAACTAAGATCAATGCAAAATCACATCCACTTACCAGATTAGTCAAGATTTCCTACTCTAAGAGCTGTTACCTCTGATAGTGTGGTTACACTGCACTGCACTGGTTACAGCAGTGCAAATTGGTGCAAGCATTTTAAGGCAAGATATCTGAAAGACTAAGGCTCTAATAAAAAACACAGAAAAATGCTTTATTTGTGAAGATGGTTACTTATAATGATCAAATATGGGAAACAAACCTAAATGCCCCAAAATGATGAAATAGAAAAAGAATTTAATGCACACACACACAATTAAATAGTATAGCCATTAAAATTGCATTTTAAAAGGTGTTGAACTGCATCAGAAAGTATTATTAATATTCAGTGAAAGCAGACATGGTAGGATTGATCACAAATATGTGAAAATCCCACAAGAAAACAGGAATTTGAGGAAACCTACAAAAACATTAATATGAATTTATCTGAAAGATGACATTATGGATGCTTTTTATGGTGATGGGAATGAAGAAAGTAGGAAATATCTTGACCATAACTTCACCCAGTATGTCTTAAGCTAGATGGTTTTTATATACATGTGATTTAGTTTCCGTTTGAAGGATAAGTTCTAAGAGGATAAGGAACTATCTTAAATAGTACGATATCTGTATTAGATATAGAACAAATATTTTTTTTCATTAGTTAAAAAAACCCTTTTCACTTTTATTAGACCCCATTTAACCCACTCAGCCATGTATACATAGAACAGATATTTCCAGTAATTTTCATTATTAAGAACAAGGTAATGGATACATACAAGACTGAACTTACATTCAGTTCAGAAACTTACGTTTCTGTAAATTTCTATAATTCTTTTCAACAGGGTCATCCCAAAAGTGGTTAAAGAAATGGTGGTCCTCAGTACCTATTAGACTGCCCACCTCTGAGAACCTTCTGGAATAAAGGACATGTGGGACACATTAGACCATTAAATGTTGAGAGTATTGAGTAGATACGAAGACAGAGGCAAATGATTGAAAAGTCACGGATAGAGTGAAATATGTCACACTGAGTTTTGCTGCCAATGCAGAAAGTATGTTTTCATCCTGTGCATGAGTGAAGGGGCAGGTGAGAGAGAGTATTCTAGTCATTGGGAAGAAATTGAGCAGTATTGGCCTTGATGTTTATGCAACTGTTATAAGTCGTGAGTTAGAGTTTTAAATGCATTTGCCACAGGCATCTTTTTTCCATTAGATTTAAACATTCAAGTCTCTTTTACGGAAAATGTACTCCCACATGGCCTTAATTCACTTCTGCTCAACTTATCAAAACATTATCCCATAAGATTCATTTTAAGTCCAGAAAATTATCTGAGCTTCTTGTATGAAGCTGCTTTGGTTCTTCTTATAAACAAGTTCTCTCAATTACTGGTTTTGCATGCCCTTCAACTTTGCATGTGTTTGCGTGACTTGAGTTTAACTTAAAATTCAATACCTTTGAATTTGAGCTGCAGACATTATCCAGATAATTCAAATGTAAGTATCTGTGCAGTTCAAATGATCTCAAGTAAAGAATGGTCTGAAATGATGTGTTTTAGTTTTTGCTTGTAGAAAATGAAAGAGTTAACTCTTAACTCTCTCTAGGTAACTAGCAAAGTTATGTTTCAGTTGCCCTTTGTACAACAATAATAGAAAACATTAATTGTAAGAATCTGCTATATGCTGAGGCTTGTGTTATGGATTCAATGCATGTTTGCATTTAATCCTCAGAAGATGGTAAGAAGTAGGTATTATTTCGGGGCCATTCAGTAGATGAGAAAAATAAGGGGAAAATTATATAACCACAAAAAAGGGATCTTCCATATGAGTATTCATAGAATTATTTACAGCATTCCCAAACCAGAAATAACCGACATATTCACTAACAGATGAACACATTTTCATATATTCATGGACGGAAATACTACTCAGTGATTAAAAAAAGAGGAGAAGAAAGAATGCCACTACTTGTATGTGTTACAAAGTGTATAAGTCTCAAAAGCATTTTGAGTAAAGAACCCACCCAAAAAATATATATAAATATAAGATATAAAATTTATGTTGTAGAATTCAATTTACATAAAGTTCTAGGAGGAGTAAAACTAATCAATAGTGGTATAAATCAAGGGAGAGATGGGTACTGCTTGAAAAGGGACACGAGGGAACTTCTAGGAGTGATGAGAATGTTCTATACCTTGATTAAGGTGGTGACCACATAAGTGTATATGTTTGTCAAATGTTTGTCAAAACTCACTGAACTATGCACTTTATTTGATAAGAATCATATGTCAAAGAAAGGATACTGATAGATAAATATAGATAAATGATAGATAGATAGATAGTTAATAGATAGATAGTTGATAGATAGGCCTTAGTGTTGGGGTGGGTGGGAAGTTCACAGGAATTTTATCAAGGTTATGCAGGTATAGGGAGCCTGACTCCAATCTGACTCCTTGCCAAATAGTTTATGAAATAATCCACAAGTACATCTGGCAGCAGCTACATTCTCCTAGCTGGTGTAGGGATTAAAGAAATTCCATCAAATGAGTTAATACATGTGAAGTGCTTATTAGTGCCTGGCATATAGCAAGAGCTCAAATATGTTAACTACCATTATTATGAGATACAAGCCTTGGCCTCAAGGCAGTTATAGGGTACGTGGGGAAACAAACCATTGATTCATAAATCATTAACCAACAATACAAGAATCATAATTTGGTATAAAAAATGGTGTAAAGAAGTACCTAAAGCCAAAGCCAGAAACTTGGTGTCTACAGGTGCCAAGCAGCTTAAAAGAAGTGCAGTAGAGATATGGGACACTGGAAAGCACTGTTCTCATCAAATGGGCTAGTTGTTCACTCCAACCTACTGTTGCTATATGGAGACACCATCCCAATATTGCCAAATGTGTGTGGGTTTTTTTTTTAAGATTTTATTTATTTATTTGACACAGAGAGAGAGAGAGAGAGAGAGAGAGAGAACACAGTAAGCAGAGCAGCAGTCAGAGGGAGAGGGAGAAGCAGGCTCGCCAAACAGGAAACCCCCAGCGCAGGGCTTGATCCCAGGACCCTGGGATCATGACCTGAGCCAAAGGCAGACACTTAACAACTGAGCCACCCAGGTGCCCCACCAAATGAATTTTTAAAGAACCCAGAAATTTAGATGTTTATGTGAAATCTATTTTGAAATATTGTGCAATATTTTAGTGCCTTAAAATGCATGATCTTCTGGTTATAAGCTATAAAATGTATCTTAAATGCAGAGTTTTAAGAAGACTCTTAGAGGCCACACAAGCATCTGGTGTCCCACCTTACTCTTCTACTCACACACAATCCCATCTGAAGAGGTGTCATCTGCCCCAGGTCACCCAGCTAGATGCACATCTGAGAATTCAGTCTACATGATTGTCCATGTTGACTTAATACCAAAGCTGGCCACATCTCTGTAAGTTTGGTCCCCTTGGGCTGGACTACAGAAGGAAAGCTTTGAGAGGAATTGAGCTTGGAATAAGATTTAGGAAAAAAAAAAAGATTTAGGAAGAAACACTAAAAGTGAAAGAATATCATGGGAAAAGCTTTGAGAAAGTTCAAAATGTGTTCAATGGAGGCTAAGGTCATTCCAGTTTGAGGTGGGAAGAGTCTTGAAAAGGCTTAAGGAGAGTTCTGGGAGCCACAGAAGTTTTATATTTTATGTCACCCTCTACGGGGTCCATGGGAAGCTGATAGAGTTGTGTGGTGCAAGGATGAGTAAAAGTGAACTTTCAAAGGGCAGCTTGATGCCAGTGTTCCTCTCTACTGTCAAGAGGTTCCATCATCCATGCCCTTTCCCCCTTTGAACCCAGGTTTTCTACTTGTGGAAGAAGGAGGGGCGGGAACAGAAATCAGAGGAACTATAATTTATCTGAAGAACAAGCAATGAACTAAAGATAATTTATCAAACTCAAGGAACTGGATTCAACCCAGTTATGGTTTTTCTCTTCCACCAAATGTATTTGGGTTCTTGAGAAGAACCAATCAATTTTAGATGTAGATCTGATAGAAGCCATATCTGAGCACACTGTGAATACTTTAGTGATCCTGCTTCAAAATTTTCTGTTCCAGATGCATGCAGAAATGGACATCTGTAAACCAAGAAGATCTCTATGACCATTCATTTGACAGATACTCTACTGTGTGTTTATTCTATGCCATATACTGTGCTGAGCCCTGGGGATTCAATGTTGATCAAAAGCAGACCTGTTCTTCCTACTCGTGAAGCTTAAAAGTCTACTCATGGAATGAGACATTAATCAAATAAATGTAAATGTACAATGTGATAAGTGCCATAAAGAGGTATTGCACAAGCTCGGAGAACATCTGGTAGGAGGACTGAACCTAGTCAGAGAAATCAAGAAAAGCTTCCCTGAGGAAGTAATGATTGAGTTGAGCTCTCCAAATTGAGAAGACATTTTTACAGAAACAAGAGTAAAGAATCCAATCAGAGAAAAGAGCTCCAGTCACGTGTATAGAACCCAGCTCATAGTGGCTCCTAAGAACAGATAACTGAATTTTCAGGAATTTTGCAAACCAGTTGATATCATGTTGGGAATATTTACACTGCAGACATGAGCAAATGCTACAAGATCAGGGATCTTGTTTTTGTTCTTTTATTTGGGGAGGAGAGCACTGGTTTGTTTTCACAGACAGCCAGTTTCCAAACAACTGGCAGCATATCATCATAAAGAGTTGTGATTAGAGACAGAAGAACAGATATACTGGACAAAACAAAGTCAAGGGCTAAGCATATAAAGAATGAGGAGAACAAATGGTGGGTGATGCCTCAGACAGCCAAGTAGGGGCTGGACCACGTGCAGTTATGAAAGGTTGTTAGGCATTTTATTCTTCATTTTAAGAGCAGCGGGAAGCCATTGATGTGTTTGTAAGTAGGACGAAGAATTTAAGCAGATGGTGGTTTTGATAAGATCCATCTGCTCACACTTTGGAGACTGGGTTGGAAGAAGGCAAGGGAAGATGGGGTTGACCACTTTGAAGGCAATAAGTAGTCCAAGAAACAGATAATAATAGCTTGGACTAGAGTGTTGACAGTAGAGGTGAAGAGACATAGCAGATTGTGTATGGTAGGGAGATAAAAACCAATAGGATTCGGTGAAGGACTTCAATGTGAGTCCTACCCAGTGAGTGGGTATGAATTTTATAACTGGATGTATGGTCAGAACCCTTCCCAAACCAGAAAATATTGAAAAAGGATCACCGTTTTCAGTGGCAGGGAGAGAAAGGAGTTGTTTTGGCATCTGATTGGCTTGATACCTTTGAGACAACCAAAAGGGCATTAGGGATAAGCGATCTGGGCTGGGAAGTGTGAGTTCAAGAGTCAGTTTCTATGAAACAATTAAAAACATGGGCTTGGAATATAGTATAGTGAGAGTATGAAATGAGATGCTAATTGGACTTAGCATTGAGTTTTAAGGAATTCCCAATTTTGAGGATATTCTTGAGAACAACGAGCCTGAAAAGAAGACTGAAAAAGAGCAATCAAAATTCTGTTGTTTCAGCAACAAGTCAATCATAGGTTTAGCAAATGCTACCCTAACTGATATGATGGAGGGCAAATGGCAGACTGTAGAGGATGGAGAGGGTGGATGGAGGAGAAGTGGAGACAACTCTTTCAAGAAGTCTGGCTGAGGATTACCTGGATGTCTCAGTTGATTAAGCATCCGACTCTTGATATCTGCTCAGGTCATGAGTTCAATCCCCGCATAGGGCTCTGTGCTGAGTATGGCACCTGCTTGAGATTCTCTCTCTCCCTCTGCCTCTCCCCAACCCCTAACCCCCAATATGGTTGCATGTGTGCTCTTTCTCTCTCTCTCTTAAAAAAAAAAAAAAAGAAGAAGAAGTATGGCTGAGATGGATAGAGATGTGGGATCCAAAAGCCATCTGTTTTTTGTTTTGTTTTGTTTTGTTTTGTTTTTAAGTGGAAGACATATAAAGGATGTTTAAAACAAAACAAAAGGGGCAACTGGGTGGCTCAGTCAGTTGAGTATCTGCCCTTGGCTCAGGTCATGATCCCAGGGTCTTGGGATCCAGCCCAGAATCAGGCTCCCTACTCAGGGGGGAGCCTGCTTCCCCCTCAGTCACTCCCCCTGCTGGTTCTTTCTCTCTCTCTCTCTCTCTCTCTCTCTCAAATAAATAAATAAAATCTTTTTAAAAAAATAAAACGAAACCAAAAACACTGGGGTAGCCCAAGTTGAGAAGGAGAATCTTAATATATGAGAAAACTGAAATAGTCGGGAAGGCATATGCAACCTAAAGGAAGAGGCACCAGAGCCTATGGTAATGAGGGAAAAGAGATGAGCTGAATACTATTGGGTTGGGGTTATGTTTTTCATACCAGAAACCTATAGGCATTTCTGTCTGATGGTTTTTATTGTTATCTCTAAAGCTTACAGACTGAATTACTACACTCTTCACCCAGGAGGGAAAAAAAATTGAACCAACAGCCCTCTGTGGTTCCCCTCTGAAAAATCTTTGAACATGGTTTAAATTGCATGTGTGTTGAATTTGTCTGATCTTGAGAATCTCAGACCCTCGAAGCAGAAATTAATGATCTTATCGGATCCCTTCATTTCAATTCATTCCCTGAATATGCATTGGGCACTCACACTGCCAGACACTCTGCTAATCACCGGGGATTCAAAGATAAACAAGAGAGCCTCTGACCTCGAAAAGATAATGGAATAAAAATATTTATGCAGTTAACTATAATAAAGTCCCAAGCACTACAACTGAACAAAACTGGAGGTTTCCAGAGGAGGGAGCTAGTTCATTACAGGACCAAGAAAATGATCCCGGTGTCTAGACTCCAAATAGAATGTCTTCCTCACTATCCATATATAATATTACTCTTATTATTCCACAAAAGAGATTTGCTGTGTAAATCTATTTGTTCAACCCACAAAGATAATATAATCTTTCAGCCTTCTTGTTAATGTACTCCCATCACTAATCCAAGATCAACACTCATTTTTACTATTGGCTGAGAAGTCTATGATTTGGATTCTGGTATAAACCACTCATTTCCCTTTAAACATTAGTTTGAAAACCATTAAACAGTAGATGGCCATCACCCCACATCCATTATTCACTAGAACAATTCTACTTAGCTAGGTCTATATAAGGCCACAGAACCAACCACAATTCTGTTAGTACATTTACTTTTTCGTTACTGCCACTATCATAATTCTAACCTACTAGGAACTGAAACGTTTGCCCACTTTTTAGTTTCGTGTCTTTGATCCTCTAGATTGAAGCTATACTAATGAGTAAGAAGTAAAATTCTGGGTTGCTGACATTTTGGCATCAGATGGAGTCAAATGTACATTAAATTGATGTGCTCCCTTCAGTAGCACATCTACTAAAATTGGAATGATGCAGAGAAGATGAACATGGATGACATACATTAAAATGAATCCTTACCTTCTTGTGTTTTTTTCAGAAATTTATTAAATATTTATCAAAGCACTGCAGTTGCCTGGGATGAGGCCAAGTGCATCCATGGGAAAAAAATAAACAAGATGGTTTGAGCTTTCTAGGAGTTCCTAGTATAAATCCAGAGAATCCATTTGGGACCTTTTCAAACCTTCAATTTTGATTTGAAAGAGCCATCTTGGAGTGGGGGAAATAAAACTTTCTAGAATGAAGACTAACAATGAAGTTCATCACGCCCAGATTCACTTCCGTGACAATGATTAGGAAGTATCAAAGTATCTAACTCATTTATTCTCTTTAGAGTTTCCTCCTGTTCTAGGAGGTGGCTGCTCTCCACAGTTGGCATATTTTCTCCGACAAGGAGAAGACTATGATGAGAAAACAAGGTACGATGAATTTGTTCATCTGTTCGTTCCACAAATAACCTGCCACCTGCCAACTCACAGGCGTTCACACCAAGTACCCTGGGACAAATATAAAGACAAACGTGCCGTTGAGAGCTAACCAATCTTGTGGAGAAGACAATGGTAGAAAAAGCAACTTGCGATGAAATTTATCTGAGGCAGGTACGTACACAACATGCTGTGGAAAATCTGCAAAAGAGGAGATTTCCTCTGACAGGGGTTGGGGAGAAAGCTCCTCAGGAGTATTTAAGGATAAATGGGATCGAGACGCTTGGGAAGGAGAGGGAAGACAGTCCAGGCTCAACTTCTGTCTTTGTGGAATTTAAAAACACTGGAAGTCATGTGTCACATATCACTGTACGAACCCAGATAAGAATTCCACTTTTTTTTTTCTTCCATTTGGGAACCACTGAAATGTTCCCACATGGAGAACTGGATTTAGGAATAATTTGTTGTAGCAAATTAGAACCACAGGCTCCCTCTAAATTTACCCCTCCTCGTTGTTATGATTGAGGCCTCTCTCAACACCCAAATAGACAGGAAGGGAAATCTTGGAGGCCATAGCTCCCTATAGCTTGTCCCAGGCATCGCCTATAACAAAGATGGAGCTGTGAGCCTTGGGAGGAGAGCACAGCTTCTCGGGGAGCTGGCGGAGAAGGCTCAATTCTAAGGGCAAAGCACACAACCCTCACCTGGTTATGTTTCAGTTGGGACCCAACAACAGGCAAATCTTACTCGCCCAGGCCCAGTTCCCAAAACAGGGGTGGGGAGAGAGATACAGCCATGAACCTTATGTGGGAGAAAAGGCAACAAACCAAAAAAAGATTAATTTTTAGAAAGCCAAGTGCTAATCCGACAGTGGTTTTTCAAGAGCGCCTCAAGCATTAGTAGGTCATTAAATCTTTGTTAACAGGCCAGGAAAAAAATGTAAGAGGGGGGGAAAAAAGTGGTCATGGTTCTGTTTAAGTTTACCCAGCATGGAAATTTCATCAAATCACGGAATGGCAGGGATGAAAGGATCCATAGGACCCCCAACCAAGTCTCGACGCCCCTCAACAGTGTCCTAGGACAAGGTTCCACTCACGCTCATCTCCTACGGAATGCAATTCACCAGAAACTGAATTTGGGTTTCACTTTTATAATTTGGGAATGTAAAAGTCTAATCTGTCTTCCAGTACCAGTTGACTTTCAGAAACTTGAAAACTGCCCCTAGGGTCCTTCTGAATCTTCCTTTCTTCAGATTATTCCTTATGTACCATGGTTTTCTCAACATCTCCTCAGATGGCATGTTCGGTAGCCCTGGGCAATCTCCAGTAGCTGCCATCTTGCCCTCCCCTGAAAGATGTCCCCTGGGCCACACCCCCCTTGCATTGTGGCCTGAGAAGTGCACAAAATAGTTCAAGGATAATCTGACAACATAAAGTAGTAAAAGGCCACTATTACCCCCAGTTTCATAATATGCTATTTCATTTAAAGTAACCTAAAATATGAAAGAAGAAAGCAACCTTGTTTGTCAGTCCTTTTAAATTCATGCCTTTATTTTTTTTTAAGATTTTATTTATTTACTTGAGAGAGAGAGACAGATAACAAGAGAGAGAAGAGCAGGAGGAAGGGGCAGAGAGAGAAACAGAGCCCAGATGTAGGACTCAATCCCAGGACCTTGGGGTCATGACCCAAGCGGAAGGCAGCCGCTTAACCTACTGAGCCACCCCGGTGCTCTAAATCCATGTCTTTAAATCATCAATCAAATGTTGATAATTTGCATCAAGTGAAGGCGAACAAAATTGATGCAAAATATACCCATTTGTAAACCAATACTTTGACTTGAAACCAAAGGCTTCAGGTGGATGCACGCATGTGTGCATGAAGTGTTTCTATCCTGAGTTTTCCTTCTTGACTCACCTGTTTAGAGGCCCCAGGATCCACCTGGCCCTGAGAAAAAGTAAGGAGGAGCATTCACTGTGCCAATTTCACACATAGAGATTGAGGATAAGGTTGAGAAGTTATAAGTGTCACAGTGACAAGCTTAGGCAGAAAAAAATAAATAAATAAAAGAACTCTCTTAATTTCTCTATAATTGAATTTCACAAAGCTATCAAAGCCCATTCTGATGCTGGTAGAAAATGGGAACTTTCCAGTTCAAGATAAATGCAGCCAGTTCTAAATTGTATGTAATCTCTTTTGGATACACACCAGGTCCAGCTGCAATTTTCCTCTACCATCCCTGGTGGTGGTCCGGTGTCAGGTTTTGGTGAAAGGGGATATCTCAGTCTATCTAGAATTCCATGCTATTGTGGCTCCCCTGTTCTGAGTTTTTCAAGTGGCCCCTGCTAGACCCACTGGAGACTGTCTATACCTCTCTCTCTGGTTCCAGGTCCATTCTGTATTACTTCATCCCAACCTCATCCTGTCCCATCTCCTGACCTGCCACCTCCTTTATCATGTCCCTCCCGGAAGTGCAGGGAACTCTGACGTTCCCATCTTGCACCATGGTCAGGTCATGGAGGACTCAGAGGAGGGAATTTACATTGGGTCCACTATTCCTAAAGACGCCATGCCACATCATCATGTCTGTTTCATAAGCTCAGAGAAGGGGAACCCTAGTAGGCTTCTGGCTTTCATGGACTTGACTTGAAATGTAAGGGGCAAGCTCTCTAAAATTCTCCATGGACTCTTGGTTCTCCTCTGGGGCTTGATTCGGCAGAGGTTTGTATGTAGTTTTTTTTCAGGAACTGACTAGCACCACTGCCAATCATGTCTTCTCCCACCTCTCCTTTACTGCCCACTGCTACCCTGGATCTGCTTGGGGTTTGGAAAAGTTATTTTACATCACTGTGCACTGTGGTTTATGGCAGTAACTCTATCCTCCAAGTCTGCCAGATCCTGAGTCTTTTTGGCTCAAGAAGCTCTCTCTTAAAAAGCCCAGCTCTTGCCGCAGGAAACCCCAGCTTCCAAGACCATGTCTCTATCGCTAATTTTTATAAACATGCTGAAATCGAACTGCCTTCTTTCTGCTGGCATGTGTCTGCCTCTACCATGTGGGAATGAGGCCTCTAACCAGAGTAGAGGGCCCTGAGCAACGTGACAATTGTAGGATGGGAAGACCTCAGTCATTGTCTGGGGATTTTAAATCTTTGTATTTATGTCATTAAATGCTGATTTATGGATTCAGGAACACGGGGTTCATATTCAGTGACCATCTCGTCACAGAATATCACAGTCTGTGAGTTGGTAATTAGTGAGGGAATTATTCAAGGTCCTGGTGGGAAACATTTGCCTCAAATGGTTCAGATAGAGAGTTTAATGAGGGACTTTTACAGAGGTGTCAATAGGGTGAAGGAAACCAGTAAAGGGGGTTGAGGAAGCAACAGTGGAGGTCAGTCCCACCCCAGGGCTGAAGAAGCAACAGGAGAGTGGTAGAGAGTACCCAAGACTGGGAGAACTGGAGCCATGGAGAAAGAGCCATCTGAGAGGAGCTGTAGTTGTGGAGAGACTCTATCAATCACTTCCAGAACCTGAACACAAAGCAGGGAGTGGGCAGAGAAGAAGTTCATTGACATTGCTTTCCTCTTGTCTTCCCGCAGACAAGACCAGGACAGGTGCCACATTTCAAGCAAGCCTAGGTAAGATTGCTAGGGCTCACGGTCCCAGGGCATAGAGAAGGGTAGGCACTAGGTCTTTGCAGGAGATGGGATGGAAGGAGAATTACAAACCTGGTGAGCATAGCATTCAATGCTCCAGTTTTGAATCCTTGTCTTCTTTTTCCTACTCACTACTGAGTTAGTCTAAGTGGCTCGAGTAGAATGGCTATAAATACTGACCACTGAGCCTTTTTTCAGATTGAGTCTTACAGGGATTCTTAATCTTTTTTTGTAGGTTACTACTACCTAGAGAATTTTAATACATGTATTTTAAAATATAACATATGCATATATTTGGCCAAGTTCTGAGAAAAATGCACTTGCTATACCAAATCCATATGATGTCAGAGAGTTCATGTGGCCCTTGAAGCCCATCTGTGGGTCCCCCAGGACCCCTGAATCCAACTTTAAGGACCTTTGCTCCAACTGGGCTAATATTTCAGAGACTTTTTATCAAACAGCTGAGGTGCTGAGCACAGGGAACAGAAACATCTTTGTTCCTGAAAATACTTAGCTGGATGAATAAATTTCCCAGGTGCCTTCTTAAGGTTAGGCAAAGAAGAGAGTGATTGAAAATGAAAGAATGTTAACCTTAAAAAAAGAGAGAGATAAATCCAAGACTTCTGTTCAACAGGCATTGCCTGCCTCTTGTGTACTGAGAGCTACAGAATCCGAGAGCACCCCAGAGTAAAGATCAGCCAAAGGGCAAATCCAAGAGAATAAAAAAGAAGAGCAGAAAGAAAGGTGTAGGGAAGAACATGAAGTCCTGCCTTTTAATCCTTGACCACTCTCACCCATGAGAACTTGGAGACTTATGGGGAGAGGATGCAGCACAGTGACTAGTTAGATGGAGAGTAGGATTTGGAGAGTTGGATTTTATCATGCAGTAGAATAGACTACCATGTCTTATTTGCTGACATAGCTTTCCTTAAATTTCCATACACATCCTTTTTGTTGTTGTTGTTGTATAAATTTATTGCAGATGTCAATTCTTTGAACCTGTCTTTCATGACCCTCAATGGTCTACTCACATCTACTCTTCCAAACTCTCCTCTTGCCACATCATGCCACACAACCCAGTCCAGGACTGCTTCCTGTTTCTTCTCAATTGTCTGGCCTTATTTGTGTAGGACCCTTTTCCAGCATGCTTTTCCCTGTCCCTTCCCACTCACCCCCATCCTCCTGATATATGCATCATAGGAACCTATGAGGTTCCTATCTCATGGCTACCTCTATAAAATTATTTTAATTCTAGTAAAATGAATTTTTTATTATAAGAGAAGAAGCAGATGTGCTATCTATCCTACTTGGTAATTACAGTTATCTGTATAACATATTGCAGTCTACAAAATATTTGCATATGCACTGTATATTCAAATGGTTATCACTGAGCATGACACTCTAACATCAATATTATTGGCTAAACTTGACTGTTTCAGAGTGGGCATGTGACCCAGTTCTGGGCAATGAAAAAAAAAAAAAGAAGAGTTGGCTACGATGTGCCTGGGGAGAGCTTCCCCACTCCCGAGGAGATATAAGATGAGACCTCTCTTCTTAAGGCATTTGTGTGTGTATATGATGCCTAGAACTTCCTCAGCCATCTTGTTCCCAGCTTGGAGAGGAAGCCAACACCAAGAATACCAGCTCCTGGGCATCTCAGAATATTCTAAGTTTAGTATTAACCAATCCTAACATCAATTAATCTCAGTGTCCACTCCCCCTCTGGACTTACTGCTATGTTGAAAACTAAATGTCTATACTGCTTAAGCAGTTTGAGTCAGAGTTTTTTGTTAACAGCCGAAAGTATCCTAACTATGTACACTTAGCTTTGAAATTTTTTCTTAATGATGGTAGAAAATAGAAAGATAGTAACCCTAAAAACACAGGAAACAAAAACAAAAATAAAAAAGTAGGACTACATTAAACTAAAAAGCTTCTGCACAACAATAACAAAAGAGAGTGAAAAGGAAACCTAAAGAATGGGAGAAAATATTTTCAAACCATAAATTTGATAAAGAGCTAACTTCCCAAATAGATACGAAACCCCTCTAAATCAATAACAACCACAAAAAAAAACCCTCTAAAAACCCAAAGATGAAAAGAAATTGGAAACTTCGCACACTGTTGGTGAGAAAGCAAAGTGGCACAGCCACTATGGAAAACAATATGGAGGTTCCTCAAAAAATTAAAAAATAGAACTACCCTGTGATCCAGCAATCCCTCTTCTGGATATTTATCCAAAAGAAATCAGAATCTCCAAGAAATATTAACACTACTATACCCATTGCAGCAGTATTCACAATAGCCAAGTGTGGAAAAAATTTAAATATCCATCAACAAATGAATGGATAGTGAAAGGTATATACATACAATGGAATCTTATTCAGCCCTAAAAAAGAAGGAAATTTGCAGTATGTGACATGGATGAATCTTGAGGGCATTATGCTAAGTGAAATAAGCCAGTCCCGGAACAACAAATAAACTGCCACTTCAGTTCATTCCACTTATAAGAGGTGTTGAAGATAGTCAAATTCATAAAATCTGAAGTGGAATGATAATTGCCAGGGGCTGGGGGCATTGGGAAAATGGGGAATTACTAATCAACAGGCATAAAGTTTCAATGAGGCAAGATTCATAAACTCTAGAGATCTATTTTCCAATATTATACTTATAGCCAACAATAATGTATACCTAAAGACTTGTTAAGAAAATTGGTTTCTTGGGGCACCTGGGTGGCTCAGTCGTTAAGCCTCCACCTTTGGCTCAGGTCGTGATTCCAGGGATCAAGCCCTGCATTGGGCTCCCTGCTCAGCTGGAAGCCTGCTTCTCCCTCTCCCACTCGCCCTGCTTGTGTCCCCTCTCTCACTATGTCTCTCTCTCTGTCAAATAAATAAAATCTTAAAAAGAAAGAAAGAAAGAAAGAAAATTGGTTTCTTGTTAAGTGTTCCTACAAAAGAAAAGAAAGATGGTGAATGGAATGGTAACCCTAGTCAGAATAAAGAAGGTAAATAAGATACAAAGATAAAAGCCAAATAGATATATAATCGATCACCCCCAAAACAACTATATTAAATTGTGTGTACATTTTGTTATTGCTGAAATCATGAAGGAAGATTTGAGCTGAGTTCCCTTTCAGATGAGACAGGGTATTCTAAGGTAGTAACTCAGATTAAAATGTATAGAAATCATATGTCCTAGAACTGAATCCCAGCTCCACTCCTCCCTGGCTGTCAGACTTTGAGCAAGTCACAGAATATTAATGAGTCTCAGGTTTCCCTCCATATTATAGGAATAATAATAACAGCTAGAGTAACTAATTGTTATGATTAAATGATATAATATACATAAAGCATCTAGCAAGACACCATAAAAACAAAGGAAATTGAGCTTTCTCAGTTCATTCAAACCTAGGATCACTGCAAATGATAACAAACTCATGCACAAAACAATGAGTGCAACTATGTATTGCAGCCCTATCCCAAACTCCCAAGACTTAAGGAAGTACCTATTAGCACAAAGAGAAAGAACCCAAATATCTGCTCACAGATAGAAAGACAAACACAATGTGGTATATCCATACAATGGAATATTATTCAGCCTTAAAAAGGAAGGAAATTCTGACACCTGCTACAACATGGATGATCTTAAGGACAATATGCTGAATGAAATATGAAATAAACCAATCATAAAAGGACTAAGGCTATGTGACTCCACTTATGTAAGGTATCTGCAGTAGCCAAATTCAGAGAGATAGAAAGTAGAAATGTGGTCACCAGGGTCTAGGGGAGAGAGAAATGGGGAACTGTCTAATGAACACAGAGTTTCAATTTTTCAAGAAGAAAAGCATTCTGGGGATTGGTTGCACAACAATGTGACTATACTTAACACTACTGAACTGTACACCTGGTTAAATAACCAGGTTATTTGATTTTAAATGGTTAAGATGATATGTTTTATTCATGAACAGACATTTCTTCAAAGAAGATTTCCAAATGGCCAACAGACACATGAAAAAGTATTCAACATCACTCGGCATCAGGGAAATAGAAATCAAAACCACAGTGAGGGGTGCCTGGGTGGCTCAGTGGGTTAAAGCCTCTGCCTTCAGCTCAAGTCATGATCTCAGGGTCCTGGGATGGAGCCCTGCCTCAGGCTCTCTGCTCAGTGGGGAGCCTGCTTCCCCCACATTTCTCTGCCTGCCTCTCTGCCTACTTGTGATCTCTGTCAAATAAATAAATAAAATCTTAAAAAAAAAACACACAATGAGATACCACCTGACACCAGTCAGAATGGCTAAAATTAATAAGCCAGGAAATGACAGGTGTTGGTGAGTATGTGGAGAAAGGGGAACCCTCCTACACTGTTGGTGGGAATGCAGGCTGGTGCAGCCACTCTGGAGAACAGTATGGAGGTTCCTCAAAAAGCTGAAAATAGAGCTACCCAATGACCCAGCAATTGCACTATTGGATATTTACCCTAAAGATAAAAACGTAGTGATCCAAAGGGGCATGTGCACCCGAATGTTTACAGCAGCAATGTCCACAATAGCCAAACTATGGAAAGAGCTTAGATGTCCATTGACAGATGAATGGATAAAGAAGATGTGGTATATATATACAATGGAATACTATGTAGCCATCAAAAAACACAAAATTTTGCCATTTGCAATGATCTGGATAGAAATAGAGGGTATGATGCTAAGTGAAATAAGTCAGAGAAAGACAATGATCATATGATCTCGCTGGTATGTGGAATTTGAGAAACAAGGCAGAGGATCATGGGGGAAAGAGAAAAAAATGAAATGGGATGAAACCAGAGAGGGAGACAAACCATAAGAGACTCTTAATCTCAGGAAACAAACTGAGAGTTGGTGGAGTGAAGGAGATAGAAGGGATGGGGTGGCTGGGTGATGGACACTGGGGAGGGTATGTGCTATGGTGAGCACTGTGAATTGTGTAAGAATGGTGAGTCACAGACCTGTAACCTTAAAACAAATAATATATTATATGTTAATAATAAAAACAAACAAAGATGGTATGTTTTATGTTATATGTATTTTACTATAAACAAAATTTTTCTTAAAACCTTCAAATGAAGAAGAAAAAAACAGATTTTTTTAAAAAGAATATCAAGGAAGAAATTACATTAATTCTTTATAACCCTTTCTAGAAAGAAGCAGAAGGAATACTTCTTAACTTATTCAATGAAACCAGCTTTGCCCTAATATCAAAACCAGGCAAAAACATTGCAAGGAAAGAGAATGGACAAATATCTCTCATGAATATAAATGCCAAAATCCTCAACAAAATAATAGCAAATCAAATCCAACAACGTGTAAAACCAAGTGAGAGTCATCGCAGGTATTCAAAACAAAACGGGTTCAACATTCAGAATAAATTAATGTAATCCATCATATTGACAGGCTAAAAAATAAGTTACCTGATTATGTCAATAAATGACAGAAAAAACATTTGACAGAATCCACAGTCATTTATGATTAAGAAATAAATAAATAAAAATTTAAAAAACCTCTCAGTACACTAAGAATATATATAGGAACATCTTCAACTCAATAAAGAATATCTACAAGAACTCTCTAAATAACACCATACTTAATGACTTAATGTTAAGAAGCTTGAAGCTTTCCCATACTAAATGACTTAATGTTAAGAAGCTTGAAGCTTTCCCACTAAGATCAGGAACAAGACAAGGATATCCCATCTCATCACTACTTTTTAACATTATACTGAAATTCTAGCTAATGCAATCAGACAAGAAAAGGAAATAAAGTGTACACAGATTGGGAAGGGAGAAATAATGTCTCTTCAGGTGGCATGTAGAAAATCTATGTAGAAAATCCAGAAGAATCAACAAATAAAATTCCTGAAACTAAGAAGTGATTATAGCAAAGTTGCAGGACACAGATTAATGTATAAAAATCAACACTCTCCTATGCAAAACACTGATGAAAGGAGTCACAGAAGAACTAAATGAACAGAGAGATATTCCATGTTCATAGAGAAGAAGAATCAATATAGTCAAGATGTCAGTTCTTCCTAACTTGATCTATAGGTTCAATGTCATCCCAATCAAACTTCCAGCAAGTTTTGTGGATATCAACAAACTGATTTTAAAGTTTGCATAAAGGGGCAATAAAACCTTGTAGAGTCAACACATTATTGAAGAAGAAGAACACAGATGAAGAACTGATATTACTTGCCTTCAAGACTTAATACAATGCTACAGTAAACAAGATAGTGTGGTATTTGTGAATGAATAGCCAAATAGCCCAATGGAACGGAATAAGGAGCCCAGATAATTGACTCAAATAAATATAGCCAATTGATCTTTGACAAAGAAGCAAAGGCAATACAATGGAGAAAAGAGAGGTTTGTTTTTGTTTTTTTTTTTTTCAACACATGGTGCTGGAACAATTGTAAGCCACAAGCAAACAAAAAACAGCAACTAAAAGAATCTAGACATAAATCTTCCTACTTTTTCACAAAAATTAGCTCAAAATGGATCACAGACCTAAATGTAAAAGGCAAAGCTGTAAATCTCCTACAATACAACAGAAAATCTGGATGAACTTGAGTTTGTGGTGACTGCTCAGATTCAACAGCAAAAGCAGTATCTGTGAAAGAAAGACTTGATAACCTGAAAGCCATTAAATTTTTAAAATCTCTGCTCTATGAAAACCACTGTCAACAGAATGAAGCGACAAGCCACACACTGAGAGGAAATACTTGCAAAAGGCCCATGTGATACAGGACTATTAATCAAAATATACAAAGAACTCCTAAAACCCAAGAAAACAATAGCCCAATTTGAAAAATGGGTCGCAGACCCTAACAGACACCTCCCCCAAAGATACAGAGATGGCAAACAGCATTTGCAAAGATGTCCAGCATCATATGTCCTATGTTCCACAAAGGCTCGAGCTGCTCAACATCATATTTAATTTTCAGAGAAATGCAAATTAAAACCACAATGAGACACCACTGCACATTTACTAGAATGGCCAAAATCCACAACATGGACAACACCAAATGCTGGTGAGGATAGGAAGTAACAGGAATGCTCCTTCCATGCCGGTGGGAATGCAAAATGTTGCTGCCCCTTTGGAAGACACTTTGAAAATTTCTTACAAAACTAAACATACTCTTACATAATGATCCAGCAATCACTCCCTCTGGTATCTACCCGAAGGAGTCATAATTTTATGTCCACAAAAAACCTTGACAATTGGCAAAACTTAGAAGCAACCAAGATGTTCTTCAATAGGTGAATGAGTAGAGAAACTGTGGTTCATCCACACAATGGACTATTACTCAGCACGAAATAGAAATGAGCCATCAAGCCAAGGAAGGACACGGAGGAACCACATATGCAGATCGCTAAGTGAAAGGAGCCAACTGGGAAGGGCTACCTACCATAGGATTCCAATGAGAATGACATTCTGGGAAAAAGAACTATGGAGACAGTAAAAAGATCGGTGGTTGCCAAGGTTCAATGGGGAAGAGTGGGGAAGGAGGGATGGATAAAAAGATCCTGTATGACACCATAATGGAGGATGCCTGTCATTTATTTGTCAAATGGTGGAATGTACACCACCAAGAGTGAACCCTAATGCAAACAATGAACTCTAGATAATTATGATGTGCCCATGTAGGCACATCATTGGTAACAAGCACACCACTCGCTGGGGGATGTCAGTAGCAGGGGAGACTTTGGGGAGGGGGCAAGGGTCTATGAGAAATCTCTGTACTTTGTGCTTAATACAGCCGTGAATCTTAAAATGCTCTAAAAAATAAAGGCTGTTTAAAACAAAAACAAAAAAAAAAAAAACAAAAAAAGGAAGTAAGGAAAAAGAGGAGCAATATAACACAAAATAGAAAGTTAAAACCTGACGGAATTTTTACGATAATCTCGCATCAGAAAATCCAGAAGAGGCTGAATGCTATGCTTCTGTGGACATGGCATTTACGCTGTGACTTTGGTTTTCACCCTCCAAACAGAGCAGCTAGTCTGTGTCTAATTGTGTTTATTTTCCCCCCTGCAGGGATGTTCAACAGTCCCCTAACCACTGAGATGGCCCCATAAAATTTTATGACAACAATTTCTTAAGTGAAATTTCCATTTGGTCTGTTTGTGGGAACTTCAAAAAAGCGGGAGAAAGCCAAATAGATATAACTCGGGACATTTTCCTGAGGTCTAATTTAATTATAAATCATGACTTTATGAGCCTACCACTCAAAACTCCTATGATTTCTCTGCAGCACAACATAATTTACAGCTCCTGCAAGACAGTGAGCTCATGCCTAGAACCAAAGGGCACCCTGAACCACATCCCTTTGGGAAATTTTACAAGTTATGCTCTGGGAAGGTGACGTCTGATGTTGGAGTTTGGCGAGCTCAGGCCACCCTCCCCCACCGCCCATACACACACACCTCCCACCAGGCCAGCATCAATGTGCACAGAACACAGCAGTGTCAAAGAGGCCTTGAGTGTTTAGTTAATGGGAAGAGAAGGGGAAAACCAAGACACACAAATGACCATGTTCATCTCCCTCCTGAGACGATCTGTTATCTGTATTTGTCCCCTGTTCTCACCCAAGGCAGTGAGGACACAGCTCAGCTGCACAGTCACCACTGTTTATATGGCCTTGGACCCTGCCTGCTGTACTGGGGTTTTCTTCTTTTTTATTTGAACATCTGGACATTTGTTAAAGACTGTGGTTATCTGCGGAAGCTTGGTCAAGGTGGGCCAGAATCACACTCACCAGGAGGAAGGAATTGAGCGTCCCACTAGGACTTATTCAAAGTTGAAAAAAGCAAGCCCGGGATTCTGAATGTGTGCAGTTCCTAAGTCTGGACTTGGATGCATTGCTCAAGAGATACAAAGTGCAGACAACAGAGGGGTGAATCTCTTCTTGGCCACCATAAGGAAAAGGCATGCCTGGAGGGTTCCCACTACATGTATGCTGTGACACGGTATTAACCATGTGACAGGAGAGTCAAAGGGTCGGCTGTTTCACCATAAAGTTTTGTGGTCCATTGCTAATCAGAAATAAATGTAAACCAAAAGAAAAAGAGGAAAGAAAGAAATGTAAACCATCTCCAAAATGACAAATTAAGTCATCTCTGAAATCCACATCCATGGCCGGGGAAATGATTTTATCAGTTGTTGATTCTTTCAAAATTCTTTCCTAGTAATGTATCGTTATCATGGGGCTCTGTCCCTAACCTACGGTTCAGCCCTGGCTCTCTTACTTGCTATCTGTGTGACCAAAAGCAGGATGCTCAAGCTCTCTAAACTTAGTTTCTCTTAAAAAAAAAAAAAAAAATCAGTGTTATGTTAGTTTCAGGTGAACAATAGAGTGATCCCACAATTCTATGCATTACTCAGTAACTATACTGTAATTAAAGTTAAAAACTTAATTTTGGGCACCTGGGTGGCTCAGTTGGTGAAGCATCTGCCTTTGGCTCAGGTCATGATCTCAGGGTTCTGGAATCGAGTCCCATGGTGGGCTCCACACTCAGCAGAGAGTCTGATTCTCCCTTTCCCTCTGCCCTTACCCACTGCTCATGCTCTCTCTCTCTCATAAATTTTTAAAAAATGCAATGGTTATTACATGATTCTGGGTTCTGAATGAAAAAGGGATGCCATCGATGGTGGTCAGACTGAGTCCCTATTCTTCGTCAAGCCTGGGACAATGGCCCATCCTTCCAGGCAACCTGGTCCACCGCACCAGGCTCCCCTGGGCTCTGCAAAGCTTCCAGTCACTCTGTCACCTCCATGGGAAGCTAAACAAAGATAGGCATATACTGGCTACTGCATCCTGCGAGGCAATCCCCCCACGTGGCCTTACACTGCTGCTTCTCTCTACTGCTACTTCTGTTGCTGATGTTCCTGCTGAAAGGTGTAATCAAAATTTTTAAGTGTTAAATTAGGAATGAGCATGGGTGTTATGAATGTGAAATTATGAATTAGCCCATATGCAGAATGTCTAGAAGATGCAAATGTGTAAAAGGCAGTGGCCATGCAATTTGTGGTTAATGAAGCGGCCAGACTGAGCTCCCTGTGCAAGACAGAAAACTACAGCCCAGCAATTGCTATCCCAATTACCATGGGCTTTGGGAAAAAATACATGAAATGGTATGACACTCCATGTACACACCACTCATCACCCAGATCTAGCACATTGAATATTTTCCCATATTTGTGCAGATCTCTCTTGTCCCTAAAGAGAGGAAGCACTACAGATAGAGCGTCAGTCCCTCCCTCCCATCCACCAACTGCTTTTCTCCATCTCTCTCTGGAGTAACCACCACCCTGAAATCAGTGTGTTACCATCTTTTTTCAGTTTCCTAGGGTTGATGTAATCAAACACCACAAGGTGAGTGGTATAAACAATAGAGATTTGTTGTCTCATGGTCCTGGAGGCTTAAAGTACTAGATTAAGGTGTCAGTTTGGCTGATTTCTTCTCAAGATTTGTTGGGGAGAATTGGTCACATGCCTCCTTCTCAGCTCCTGGTACCCTCAACTGTTCCTTGGCTTGCAGGTGGCATTCTCCCCATCTTCATGTCCTCCTCCTCTGCATGTCTGTCTCTCTCTCCAAAGTTCCCCTTTCAGAAAGGACATCAGTCACACTGGGTTACAGCCCACTCTAGTGACCTCCTCTCAATTAATCTGAGCATTTGCAAAGACTCTATTTCCAAATAAGGTGACATCCATGGGTATTGGAATTTAGGACCTGAGGATCTTTGGGGAGAATGCGATTCAACTTGTGACACATCTCATGCATGTTTTGCACTTGGTGTGACCATCTTTTGGTTCTCCGATGATTTTGTTGACACTAAGAAACATCCAGCATTTACAATTGGAAGAGCTCCCATGTGTATGTTCAGCAAGCCACATTAAAGCATATGTGATGAGACATACATAAGTGTGCAGGAAAACACGTGTGATGGGGATAAACCCCGGTTCAAAATTCAACTGAGCTGCCCCAGTAAGGCTCAGTCTTACATCTTGGAAGTCTCAGTAATGAAGCTTAATGCATTCACCCCTCCTAAACTCACCCAGAAAGGAAGATGCAGAGTAGGAAATGTCCTTTCTTTCTTTTTTTTTTTTTTTAAGATTGTTTATTTATTTATTTGAAAGCAATAAAGCAAGCATGAGAGAAAGCAAGCATGAGTAAGGGGGAGGCAAAGGGAGAAGAATAAGCAGACTCCTCGCTGAGCAGGGAGCCTGATGCAGGGCCAATCCCAGGACCCAGGGATCATGACCTGAGCTGAAGTCAGATGCATCACTGACTGAACCACCAAGGCGCCCAGAAATGTCCTTCCTTAACAAGAAGAATGAAGTGGGAAATCTACCCCTCCCAGCTTCGGTAGTCAAGGACAGAATGCATAATGCAAGGTGATCATCTATGTAGCAGTCACAAACTCCCACGTCACAGGGGCTTATCACAGCAAACGTTTGTTTCTTGTTCTTTTAAAGTTGGATACAGGACAGGCATCCTGCCTCCAACTTGGAGTCCTGCCATCCTTAATTCTGTGGCTGCTGGTGAGTTGTCATCGCATGAGAAGTCAGGGATGGTGGAGACATTCCTGGTCTTAGCCATTTCCACCTGGTGGTAGTAATTGGCCCCAAAGAGCCATATGGTCCAAACTAACTGCAAGAGCGTGAAATGAAATATTTGGTGCACACTAATTGTCTCATCTACAAAGGGGACGAGAGACAGATGTGTGTGCTCATATTTTCCCCTTCTTGCAACAGAACCCTGAAAAAGAGAAACAAGAGAGACATCTACACAGGTATGGGCAAATCCAGGAGTGTTGGGAGACCATGGCCATTGTCTGGAGTAGCTACTATGAAAATCACTACCAACTGTATGTTCAGCATAAGGAGTGGGAGGCCAACCTTGCTGGAGGAACATAGGTCACTGCTGATATCTCATGGCTTCTTGGAGAAAAAGAAGATTTTGAGACTCCTTGTGCCCCACTGAGGGAAAGAGGAGATGGTGGAAAGGCTGGAGGACCACCAGAGATCCAGGATAGAGATGAAAAGGCTGCTTTGTACAGGGCAACCAGAAGCCAGTGGCCCAGACTTTCCCTTCTGGAGGCAGCAGCAGGCAAAAAGTCTCTAATCCCGAGAGAGGGAAAACTGTACTGCCCACAGCCCAGGGCACAGCTCCACATACCTCTGCTCACACCCAGAGAGGTCAAGCACAAAAAAGAGAATCAGAAAGAAGCTGAGGAACATGAAAGACCATGCACTTGCCCAGACAAGATAGAGTCATCTGAATGGCTGCTTGAGGAGGAAGCTGCTATGATACCAGACACGGGCAAATATCAGTTTAATTTCTCCTCTCCTTCCCAGTCTGCTGAGACGATTTGGAGGAGGGGAAAAAAAAGATCATATACACTATAAAAAATAAAGAAGTTAAAATTTCCATGAGCCTCCTAATACGGTGTAAGTAAATTGGCAAATTTGTAGCACATACTAATTTAATTACTTTCCATGGAAAATCTAGATTTAGTCATACTCATGAATAGAAAAAATGCAGTGCCCTGAGTTTTTGAACTAGAAGGCAAGACAAATGCATGGCTTTCCTAGGGTTCATCCGTGACAGCTGTGTGACTTCGTTTTTTAACATGCAAGACAGTATCAAGGACAACACGTACTGTTAATTATTTGACCCAGGACAGGACAGAGGCCTGAGAGCTGACAAAGGGGTCAGTGGGCAAGAACAGACATGAGGACAGGGAAGGCCCACCTCATGCCAGAGGGAGAGGAAGAAGTAGTTTGGAAGCAGGGTAACTCCTGCAGAAAATTGACCTCAGCATGTTGGAGTCCCATATCCACACCAACCAAATAGACAGAAAAGCAATACTCATAGGGTACTGCATATAAATAACCCCAACTCACCAAAGAACATATAAATGCTCACATATGATGTAACAGAGAGTTGGCTATCAGTGAGGAAATCCATGGGTTTCAATCAGGAGCACATATCAAAGGATTCAGGGATACGACTCAGCTGCTTAACAAACAAACTTAAGTATCCTTGATTGTATTAAAAAGGCAGGGAGTGATGGGGAGCCTGGGTGGCTCAGTGGGTTAAGCCTCTGCCTTCGGCTCAGGTCATGATCTCAGGGTCCTGGGATCGAGCCCCGCATCGGGCTCTCTGCTCAGCAGGGAGCCTGCTTCCTCCTCTCTCTCTGCCTGTCTCTCTGCCTACTTGTGATCTCTGTCTGTCAAATAAATAAATAACATCTTTAAAAAAAAAAGGCAAGGAGTGTGTAGGATAATTTGTGCTGATCAGATGATATCTAGAATATTAATCATGGGTGGGAGATGGGACAGGTGGTGTTCATGGGCATGTCACTGCCATGGGCAACTTGGGGTCTATCCCGCTTTGCACCTCTGGGTGCAAAGAATTCTATATAGAATTTACTCACAGAGCTACATCACCTCTGAGTGAAGAATCTGGGTTATCTGTCCCGTCTCATGTCTCCACTCCCAACTTGTGATTACTAGGATCACCTCTCCAGTATCCACCTGCATTCCAATCTTCATGCAATGGTCCACTTCCAGGAGAGCCCAGGCTAAGACACTACCATGTGGAGTTGCAGGGACCACACCGAAAGGTATTGAAAAGAGAGGTTGTATCCAGTGCAGAGAGGCCCAGGGAGCAAATGAGGTGTTAGGTCTAGAAATTGAAGTGTTACAAGAGCAAGGTTGAGATGAGTACATGGAACTCTTTATACTATATGCTCGACTTTTCTATAATTCTAAAACCATACAAAAAAAAAATCTATTAATTATTTTTTTAAAAGAACATCCAATACAGAAAAGGAGGGAAGGAAGTCAGAAATTCATCTTATATTCCCTCCTTTTATTAGAAAAAATTTTTTTGCCAAAACCCTATAGTAACAACTCTAACTTTTAGCTATTAATAATATTAGTGTGGAATGGGGATTTGGGACTTTCAGTTTAAGTTGAAAACAGGATGGAAATTCACAACTGAGAGTCTTCTATTTTTCTGACCAAATTAATCATGAAAATGAAATTGAAAGAAAGAAAGAAGAAGGAAAGAATGAAGGAAGGAAAGTAGGAAGGAAGGAAGGGGGAGAAAGAAAGGAAGGAAGAAAGAACAAAAAAAAAGGCAACATAAGAAACTTAACTGAAAATCAAATTATTGTGAGAAACTTGGAAGAATTTCCACAACCAAGTCACAAGGGGCACAGACAAAGTCCCAACCTGTCACTTTTGCAGAGCTGTTTCCCAGTCAAGAGTGAATGCATACAGCAGTAAGGACGTGTTTCATTCTTCTCCCATGATCTACTTCTGCCCAGCTGAGTGACGGGAGGTCTATACCAACAAAAAATGGAAAACTTGTCCCTCTCCACAGGAAGGATATTATCTGTGGCATTTCAGGCTATTTAAATCCTGCTCCAACCACCCCATCCTCCACCCCAATAGTGTCCTTCTACCTTTACTCTGAAATGATGGTACCCAATAATGGAATAGGGTTGAGGAAAGACAGATAGGCACTGATGTTCTCTGCTTCTCGGTGTTACAGACAAACTATGAAAGAGTAGAAACATGAAGAAATAACAAAAAATGGCTTTGGAAATCGCAGGGTTTTACTCATTCTTTTTTGGCGAGGGAAGAACTACAGATATTTGCTGGCCCTTTTCTTATGATTTAAGAGAACTCCAAAAATTAGATGGAAAGGAAGAGGAATCAACAAAATTCTGTCTGTCCTGTTTACAGAAAACACCAGTCCTAGATAAACATGTCTTCATTCAAGGATGAGTCAGTTAAATATGAGGCCTCTAAAGAGAATGAGTTATATAGGAGAAGGAGTTCAGACTGGTCAACATTACAAGGAATGGTGAACTTTAAAAATGATTTACTGCAGGAAATAAGTATGTTTGAGAGATCACCTGGTTTGTGTTCTAAGTCAATTTTTAGAATAATAATAACTGAACATGAATACTAGCACAAACACACACAAAAAATGAGATCATAATAGACTTCAAAGAAAAAATAAAGGAGAAATAGGCAAGATAAGAAAAGAAGGAAAATTTAAATATGATAGAAAAATTAAAATGCATATTAGATATAAATAAGTATAGAATTAACACTGGCACAAAAGGAATTATTGAAAAATTAAAATGCATATTAGATATAAATAAGTGTAGAATTAACACTGGCACAAAAGGAATTATTGATTTGTGGGGAAAAAACTCAAGAACGTTCTCAAAATATACTGGGAAATGAGACAGAACAAAGAAATCAGTGACAAAAACAAAACAAAACAAAAGAAGAACAAACCCTAGAGAGAATATTCAGTGTGCAAAATAATTTGTTATTTCTGAACCGGATACTGGAACAGATGAAATGAAAGGTAACTTTCCAGAGCCAGGGATAGATCAAAGTCCTCAGATGCAAAAGTGTCATCAAGTGCCAGGAAAAATTAATTAAAAAAAACAAAGAAAGCAAAAACGTCTCTGAAATTACCGTGTTTGAAAGATAAAGGGCTATAAACCTTCCTTTAAAAAAAAGAGGTTCTCCAGAAAATAACTTTTTTAATGTATGATCTAAAATTTCTTCCCTGTAATGTTAAACATTAGAAGAAAAATGAAGTTAACATTCTCATATGTATATGGCAGAAAACTTGTGGTCCAAGAATTAATCATCTGGAGATGGTAAAGGCAATTAGTAAGATGTTAATATAAAATATTGAAAGATACAGAAAAAATATCGTTCATGTACCATGCTCAAGAAACCTACCAAGACATGGGAGGCCTGGGTGGATCAGACAGTTGGGCGTCCAGCTCTTGGTTTCTGCTCAGGTCATGATCTCAAGGTCAGGGGGTCAAGGGCTCCATGCTCAGTGGAGAGTATGCTTCCCCACTCTCTTCATCTGCGTCTCCCCCCACTCATGCTCTCTCTCTCTATTTGCCTCTCAAAAAATAAAGAAAAAGAAAAAAGAAAACAAAGAAAGAAAGAAAGAAAAAGAAATCTTTAAAAAAAAAAAAAAAGAAAGAAAGAAAAGAAAAGAAACTCACCAAGACATAAATCATGATGAGAATGTGAACATGGTATTATAGCACTGGTAGGGGTATACTGAAACCAGGAAAACATAGATCAGAACAATTTTACAAATGAAGGCACAAGGCTTACATAAGAATATGCAAGGATTTAATAATAATTTTCTCATTGAAAACCACAAAGTATAATGATGAAAGTCAGGAAAAAATTGTGTACAAGATAAGGTGAAGTGAAAGCATCCACACAGTCCATTTTTCACAGGAAACAATAAATATTGCCATTCTTGATCAAAGAAAACATAAGTTTAGGAGAAATCAGTAGAGAAATATAAGTTTAAGATTGACAGAGAAATATAAGTTTCAGAAGGATTTTTTAAACATAAAATATGCTTTAGTAGAAATAGAAACAGGATGTTACATAACAAACAATTTAGTAAAATTTAAAAACCACAGGAGAGAGCAAGGAAAGAAGTAAGAGAAGAGAATAAAATCAAACATGGCTTGATATAATAAATAGATATGGGCCAACCTTTATTTGTCCAAAAAAAATGCAATGCAGTTGTGTACAGAGTGCAGAATTACAAGTAAACAAAGTCACGTAGAAAGGATTAAAGATAAAGATCGAGTACAGATAAATCTGGCAAATGCAAACTGAAATAAACCCGGTGACCCAAAGCAAATGCTATGATCACACAAAGTAGAACTGAAGACAAAAAGCCTTAAATGGGACAATCTTTTCAGTAAAAAGATATAAAGCTCAGGATTCCTTATTTAGAAAGGTGTAGCCTCTCTCACTCCCTCCCTTTCACTCCTGGATTATTGCCATCAGCTGAGAAACATCTGTAATGCCTTTTTAACCACAACAACAACCCAAAAAAGCCCTCACAGGGTACATCCCTCAGAGATGGTCAAAATTCCCCAAAAGAGGAGACAATTCTGTTTCCTCTCGAATTCAGATTTAACTTTTACCCCAGTCTGTTTCTCACCTCCAGCATGTCACCAAAATTGCTGTCACCTGCATTTGCACGTGCAAATATGTGCCCAGTCCAGAGGATTCACTTTCATCTTCATCTCATCAAGGTCTCAGCAACATTCCACCTGGGTACCATCCTCCATAAAACCTCCCACCCCTTGGTCTGGTGACAATCATGCTCTTCTGGCTTCTTCCCATTTCTTTGTTCCATTTTTCCATTCTTTGAGGAGGTTCCTCATTCTGATCGCTACAGGCTGGTGTTATTCACTTAGGGCTTGGCTCTGCGTTGGCTTATCTTCTCCCTATGATCTCATCCTGTCGCTCTGCTTAGCTTCACCCACAGGCCCATGTCTCCCCGTCCACAGTTCTCTTCTGAACCTGACTGGCACCACTACCTCGAGAATATTTCACAGCCATCCAGGTTTACTCCTGCCTAAAACAGAGCTCTTGCTTCCATCTTACCCCCAATCTTGTTCCATCTCCTGCCCACTTTTTCACTATACAGAACATCACAATATCCTTGTCCCTCTGACTAAATATACCAGAGTCATTCTTGATAGCTCTCTTCTCCTATTTTCTGTATTTAATCTGTCACCGGTTCTTCTTGGGCTCTACCATCTAAAGAGTTCATGAATTTAGCAACTGATTTCCCTCCCTATTAACATCCACCTTATATCATATTATTATCATCCCTCTGTAGACTGGTCTTCTGCCACTCTGGACCATCTCCCATCCCCTCTTTATTCAGCGGTCATTGTGATCTTAAATAAGCAAACAATAACAACAACAAAAAAGAAGGAGTTGGTGGAGGAAAAAGAAGAAGGAGGAGGAGGAAGAGGAAGAGGAGGAGAAAGAGAAGTAGCAGCAGCAGCAGTAGTAGTAGTAGTAGCAGTGGTAGTGGAGGAGGAGGAAAAAGAAGAAGAAAGAGAAGGGGAAAAGAAAGAGAAGAAAAGAAAAAGAAAAAAGAAAAAAATCTGATCACAGAGCTCCGCTGTTTAAAGTTTTTCAGTGGTATTCTTAACCAAGAATCCTATGCTTTGGGTTTATTATGATTATCACTATTTGTAATGATACAGTATTGCTTTGTTTCCTTCCTTAATGTCTGTATTCCCTCACTCAGCTCTAAGTTTTGTGAGGTCAGGGTCTATGTCTGTCTGGTTTATCATGATGTACCAATCCCCAGCTCAGGGCAGGGCAGAGGCCAGGGGATCAATAAACAACTTGATTCACTGAAGTACTAACACTGTCATAATTAAAACCTTGTGGTACCAAAACAGTAAGCGACTGTACATTGAACAAAATAGAAGCCAACAAATAGATCCAGACACATGAAATCATTTATTCTCTGATGAAGTTTTCCTTTCTAGGAAAAATGAATAATCAGAGGGAGAAATTAAGCTCTATATTGATGCCATGCATTAAAAAAAGACAAATGGTAAAGTACATCATAAAATAACTAGGAAAAAAGATAGGTAAGTATTTTATAATTATTAATTATGCTAGACTTTCCTAAGCATAATCCCATAGGAAAAAAATCTCAAAGAAAAATTTAGAAATGTGTGAAAAGAGCTTTAAGATTTTTTTTATACTCTCACCCTGTTAGCTCAGTGGGTTAAGCCTCTGCCTTCGGCTCAGGTCATGATCTCAGGGTCCTGGGATCAAACCCCACATCAGGCTCTCTGCTCGGCAGGGAGCCTGCTTCCCCCCCCCACCCCCGCCTGCCTCTGTTCCTACTTGTGATCTGTCTGTCAAATAAATAAATAAAATATTTAAAAAATAAAAAGAATTAAAAGAAATTCAGGGAAATAGTGAGAAATTGGTAGTAAAATGCATGTCCAGAGACATTTAATGGATGGATTTAAAATAACAGCACAAATTAAATGATCTAAATGCACAGAATTTGAGACATCATTAAGTAACTATCATACATATACCCAAAGCAATATGAGATGGCCTCTTGACCAACATGAAATGAAAGTGGAAGAGAATGTTAAGTGAAGATATGTCTCAAACAAAATATTATTATTCAATGTTTTAAATAAAAAAATAAAAATTTAAAGAACATAGCATTAAATATTTCTTAAATCATATTCACTGAATGTGCATTAGTTTTGCAATCAGAAAAGAATATATATATAATATTTATATATTATTTATATATATATTTAATTCAGATAGATATCTAGGTAGATAGTAGATGAGCAGTAAAGCATAAAAGTTCTGAAAGCTCTTTCTCAAACTTTTCCAAGGCATATTAAAAGCTATGAAAATTATGAAGCTATGAAAATTAAAAACTTAAAAGGTCCGAGAGAATATTCACAAATATGCTGTTCCCTCAATGAAAATTCCATGTTAAAGAAAATGTAAGTCTAATAGAAACTAATTAGATACTCAGGATGCCACCTCCAAGCAATGACCATCTTTATCTACATCCAATGATTCCCAAACCAGAAAAGCAAGTATCAGAATCCAGAAAAGTGTATTTTGACTCATTCATTTCAATGCTATTAAACATCTCACATGTTCACAATGCTATGAAGGACACAATGAAGGCAAGAACAGAACCCCTCCAAGAGTTTCTAAATTAGGACTTTAAAAGGTTGCTTGGAAGTTAGGATGAAGTTGGGCATCTGTTTATTATTTTATGTGAACAACCTCCTGCATCCAACAGAGTTGGGTTTTTTTTTTTTTTTTCCATTTTCTGCAACATCTCAATGTACTTATTTTCTAGAAGGAACCTAAGACCCAACCAGCCACAAATGTTTGCTGGGCTCACTGGTTAAGAATAGCTGGTGGTTTGCAAAATATAAATAGAAAAGAGGATAACCCATTTCAGCCAGTCTGACGCCGCTAAGAAACTGATGAATAAATAATGAGAGTGGCCTGGGTCCTTCATTAGTTCTGAACCGGGGCCCTCGACTAATGGCATTCATACAACTCGGCCTCCAGTGCAGGCACTGCCATCCAAAGTCAGACACAGGGCGCTCACACTGCCTCTACCTTGGGAAGTTAGTGTTTCAACTTGGCGCCTTCCTGAGAAGGAAATGCCAGGCGGTGATATCCTTCCTCTTGAGGCCCTTGGGAAGTTAGTGTTTCAACATGGTGCCTTCCTGAGAAGGAAATGCCAGGCGGTGATATCCATCCTCAGTGGAAATTGTTCTCCTGTACTTACTGTTGATAAATTAACACTGTCTTTGTATTCCCTTCTCTCTTGCATACCCTTTCGATGGGACAGGTGGTCTACCTCCTGCGGAACCTTCCCCCAGTTCCTCAGGTGGACCAGCAGTTACCAGTCAGAGGTCTGCTGATGGGATATCCAAGGGACTGTGGTTGTGGTAACTCAGGTTATTTACTGATTCTGGGACTGAAAAAAATACGTGTTACTTTGTCGAGAAGGGCATTTTCACAACCCTGAGCCAACCGAAGCCCCGCAGAAATCCGTAAGGTGAGGAGGGCGAGCCATGTGCTCGCAGCCACGTTGGTGTAAGATTCAAGAATTTAAGAAATGTTCTCAAGTTCACTCAGATTAGGAAATGCAGAGACAGTCATGGAGTTCAAAATGTCAGTCCTTAGCTTATGTGGCTTTCTTGTTTTCTCCTGCTGTCCAAATTCCATGCGCTCATGGGTGCAGGCTGGGGCCTTCTCAGAAGGCCTGGCAGGTTATGGTGGAGGGTTTGGGCTTTGTCCCATGGGCAGTGCAAGGACACTGAAGGATTTGAGGTAGGAACTAATATTTGACTCACCATTTTGAAAAATCCCTTTGGCTGCTATACAACGAATAACACGGGATAAGAGAAACGTGGAAACAGAAGATCAGATGCGTTCAAGAAAAGGATGAGATGCTTGGACCAAAGCAGGAGCCATAGAAATTACGAGAAATGACTTTATTGGGCAGTATTTTGGAAGCAGAGATGGCCAGACTCACTGATAGTTTAGATAGTAAAGGGGAGGGAGGAAAGCAGAAAAGAATCAAGAGTAACTCCCAGACATCTGGCCTTGGTGATCAATGGTCTCTTCATTTATTACTTATTAATCCATCTGTTTATTCAGAAAGTATTTGTCAGTGTCTATTGTGACTTTTACCAAGTTCTATGCAATCTGTAACCCCCAAAAGGACATTATCTGAGCCCCTTCACAGAGCTTGTATCCTAGTGGGAAACAGCCATTTGAACAACTAGAATCCAGTGTAATAAACTGTGTGATGGGGCGAGGCTCTTTTGAGCAGGAAAGACAGCCAAATTAGCTTTGAGCGGGGAGGAAGTGGCGTCTCTGCTGAGCCCCCAGAGATAAGCAGGACAGAGCCAGACAAATAAAATACCGGGAAGGACATCTACGCAACAGCAGCCATGTAAGCAGAAGCAGGACAGAGGGGCATTCAAAAAACATAAAGTCAGTCGGTTAATGTTGCCAGAGCAGGTGTGCAGGACGGAGAGACAGAAGACTAAGCTGGAGAAATGGGCAAGAACAAGGAGGTTCAGGGGAGCTTGGCCTTTGGGATAACCGAAGGCGAAGAGGGGGTGGGGGTTGACAATCCCTGGTGCGAGAACAGAGAAATGATTTCTATTTTAGAAATATCGGTGACATCAGAAGAAGGCAACTTGCAAAATATCATTTACAGCGTGATCTCATGTTTGTTAAAACCAGAAAAAGATGTGAAAATGTTTGAGTGGGTGTACAAGAAAAAGGTGCAGAAAGGTACACAAGCAATGAGATCATTGACTTTGGAAGTGTGGAAAGAAGGAGGGGCTTACTGTTTTTTTTTTTAATGTGCCTTATTATGTACAAAAACACATCTTTTTTATGTAAGTATCTTCGATGTTACAGAGGAATCGTCTGAGAACTGGAAATCTGGCCATCACCATGGAGAATGCATCAGAAGTGGGCCAGCCAGGTGGGGAGCTATGCCGGTGACCTTGGCCAGGAGGAATGATGGGCTCAGTCTGAGAAAACATAGGAGGGAGAAAAGTCAGGTTATGTTCAGAAGGTGATGTATGGAATCATCAGGACTTGGAGAATAATTAGCTCTTGGGGGTGTATGGGATGCTTTTCACTGAAAGAGAAGCACGCTTATGGAGAACAGTTAGCAAGTTTAATGTTAAATACTGCATTTGTGGGCCAGGAGCTCAGAAGAGGTGTTTGGTGGTTGTTACATAAATTTGGGAGACACTCGTCGCTGAAATCCACCACGGTGGGGAGTGTGAAGCAGAAAGAAGAGAGACTTGGCGTGGAGTCTTCGAGAATCCTGACAGGTTAGGAGATGCTCTGGGGAGCCCCTGCAGGGGACACAGACATGAAGCATGTAGAAAAGGGACCCAGCACTGGCTCCGGGACTCATCGCAAAGACCCCTCAAACAATCACCCCGCTATCAGTTTTATCTTCACCTCAAAAAACTTCATTCCATAATAGAACATTATCCTGGAGACGAATAAACTTGAGCTCTTTGGAAAGATTAAACAGGGTCCCTGTTGAGAGTGTACAGTGAGCACATGGGCCAGCCTCACCTACCTGCCCACCCCAGGTTCCTTGAAATGACAGATAAGATATACAGGGCAGAGACACTGTGACAGCACTGACAAATAAAATGTGGTGTTAGTGATGGATGGAATGATGAGGATGGTAGGAAAAAGGACGGTGCATGAGATTTGAATGACAGTGAAGACACACCCAGGGAAGACGCTTTCCCAGGGAAGGTGGAGAATGGAACTGCTGCGGCTGTGTTGGGGGTGACCCTGGAAGGACCAAGATGTCCTTTCAAGGCACCCCTCTCTGCACAGAGTCTCATGGGTCATGGGCAGCAATGGGGACCAAGAGTGTGCACGCCGCTCTCTGGGCGGCCCAGGCTCAGGATTCCCAGAAGACTAGCCAGCTTCCAGAACACTCTGCTGTAACTCCTGACAACCTCCAACCCTAGTCTTTCCCCATCAAGGCCCAGCTCCCTCCCGGAAGTCCCCAGCAGATCTCACCACTCAGGTCATAAGGCTGTCTTCACGACCTGTCTAGTGGACTCTTTGAAATACAAAGGTGAGACAATTAACTACTGCTCTCCTCCCCTCTTTTCACCTGGCTTTGACCTTCTGTCTATCCCAGTCAACCCTAGCTAGCTGCTAAGACAGAAGCTTGTTTTTTAAGTGTAGTAAAATACATGCAACAGAAAGTTGACCATCTCACCCATCTCTAAGTGTGCAGCTCAGTGGCCTCGAGCATACTCATGCTGTCACCCAAACATCACCGCCATCCACCTGCAGAGTTCTTTCCCATTTGCAAAACCGAAACTCTGTCCCCATTCAACACGGCCTCCCCATTCTGCCCTCCCTCCGCCCCCCATAATCACTATTCTATCCTCCATCTCCACGAATGTGACAATTCTCGGTGCCTTCTATAAGTGGATTCATACAGTGCTTGGCCTTTTGTGATTGGCTTATTTCACTCAGCTCAGTGTCCTCACGATTCACCCACATTGTAGCAGGTACTAGAATTTTCCTCCTTTTTTTTTCTTTAATTTATTTGTCAGAGAGAGAGAGAGAGAGAGTGAGAGAGCATGCACAAGCAGGCAGAGGCGGAGAGAGAAGCAGGCTCCCTGCTGAGCAAGGAGCCTGATGCAGGACTCAATCCCAGAACCCTGGGATCATGACCTGAGCCGAAGGCAGTGGCTTAACCGACTGAGCCACCCAGCCATCCCAATTTTTCTCCTTTTAAGGCCAAATGATATTCCCCTGAACGTACATACTAAGGTAGCTGTCTTTTACCTGCACTTTAAAGCAAAAGACCTGATCCTGGGGTCCTGGAATTGAGTCCAACATCAGGCTCCTTGCTCAGCGGGGAGCCTGCTTCTCCCTCTGACTGCTGCTCCCCCTGCTTGTGCTCTCTCTGTCTCTCTGATAAATAAATACAAGCTTTAAAGCGAAAGACCCTGACTCACCACGTTTGGCAGACTTTGGGTGTCACAGAGAAGAAGCTCAGGGACTGGGATGTTTCCCCAAAAATCCTGCTGGAGAAGTAGGATAGGGTCTGATGTTTGGGGCCCAGGAGGAACTCCACACAGTTTCCAGGCTGACCATGCTTCCTTCGTGTCAAGCTCACCCCTAAATGTTCTTCCAGTCTTAGCTTTGGAGGCCCTCATGTTCAAGATTTTTTTTCTTTTCCTTATTCTTCAGAGGGGACTGTAACTCCCCAGCTAGCACCCTGGGTGACACACTCCCTGCCACCCCCCAAGCCTAGGATGCAGTATCCTGGGTGCTGGGCTCAGATGACAGGAGCCAGGCTGTCAACCCCAAGCCACCAACTACGTGCAGGAAAACAGAGCCTTGGGACTATAGCGCTCACAGTTTGAAAAACTTAGCAGGAGCCTTGTGGAAAAATCAGCCCCATTGTTCACGGAACTCTTTGAAGATGAAGACAAGACAGAAAGCACATATTAGAAGTGCCAAGTTAAACCAATTAGTACTTACTGGAGTTTCCATGCAAATGACCTCAGTAATAGGGAAAAAATGATTTCTGCCGATCTACCTTTCTGTCTTTCTAAATTGCTCCAAACAGACTCACTTTGAATGTTTTCCATGGAGCGTCATCAACCGCTTCTGAACCTTCAGCTGTTGTTTTGTGGAAGGCATTTTCTGATCCAAATAAGAAGTGTCACAATGCACAACAGCAGGAAAACCAAACAGAACAACACTATGGCCTGGTTTTGTATTTTTAAAGCCAATCAAGTATGCAACATTAAAGCTAATGGCTTTGCGGAGGGAAATTGGATACCAAATGAAGATGCCATGAATGATAGCCTACTAATTTGATGTGCATTATTATGTTCCAGGCCTTGCCAGTCCCTAGCTCAGGGGGATAGCCCTACAATCGTATGGTCCACCCAGGCCAATGGATCTCCTTTCCCCAATGACCCAGTACAGAAGGGTGGGCAATGGGAATTCTGCTTGCCCTATGGCTGTCAACACAGCTCACTTATTCCACTGAAGTTTTCCATGACAGATGCAGCCCTGGAAACTCTCCCTGGGCATGCAGGACAAGATTACAGTGGTATCTTTGGTCCTTTGAAAGCATCTTTTGTTGATTAATTCTTTGGTTATTTCAGGAGTAATAAAGGAGCATATAAACCACCAGAAGTATGGAGCTGGTTATGTATCTTTCCATGTCTCACTGCTTTGACACAACCCACAAAGGACCAAAAAGCTGTATTTGCCATACTAAATGAAAAAAAAAAAAAAAAAAGAAAAAGAAAAAGAAAAGTACATAACTGAAAAAAACAAAAACTCTCCTCCAAATTATAGCTCTACAGTAGAGCATTCAAGGATTTAATCTGTGTGGTTTTGATTATTTAAGAGTAACCTTGAAAGTGCCTGCCATGTAGCAATTTGTACTTTACCCAAGCCAAAAATTTGACCACACAGGAGAAAAGACAGATGAGCTAGACGAACGATCCAGAAGCAGCCTGGCCCAGGCCCAGTACCTACCTCTCACTGGGGCTCTGCTGGGTTCTGCTCCACAAGCTCTGGTTCTGGTCAAAAAGTCTTTCATGACTTCTGAGAAATTAAAAGAAAATATGTTATCTCTTCTTGAGCCATAGAATATGACGTGAATCTTACAGATTTGGAGCCACTGCTGCTGGTGATCAATCGATATGGGGGAGAAATGAGAGCAAAAGACAACACAGAGGCATTAAGAGGGAAGTTACATTTTACCTGGATAGCCACGAATATCAAATTTGCAGGATTTATCCTTTATGTGGACCAAGGGTCTCTTGCATTTCTAGGGGTCAAACTTTGTTCATTCAACAGACACGTATTGGGATCCAAGGTACAGACTGGTGGAGTTCACCCACACAGACTTTCCTTCCCTACGAGGTGCCCTTACCAGCCCTCTTAGGGTTCAGTGGGACTGTATGGCTAGCCTCAGACAATGAAGCATGAGCACGAGTGACATTGTTCACTTCTGAGCTGAGGGATGAGAAAGCTGCTGGGCACTCTTTTTGGCCCCAGAGCATGGCAGTGAGCATGGAGACACACAACGTGAGGGCAGCGCCTTGAAGTAGAAGTAGCTGGAATTCTTGAGAGGAACCAGACCAGCACTGGATGTTGGGTGGGCTGGAGATAAACCATTGTCTGTGAGTCCAAGATTTCAGGGTTTAGTTGTTACTGCAGCATTATTTTACCCATACCTGCTAATAAAAGTGCCTGTTATGTGCTGTAAGAGATAAAAAGTCACTAGCAAAAGCATCTTTGTGGAACAACAAAAAAAACCTGTAAGAAAAATTAAATTTAAAAAGTCTGAAGGCATATATACGTGAAATATATATGCACATATATATGATATATATAAAATATATATGTATCTAATACATATATTAGATACAATATATGTAAAATCTGTTGAGAGCTGACAGGGCAGTAATAGCTGTTGTTCTTCTGGCAATTTGTTCCCACTCTAATCCATCCTCCACAGCACCATCAGAAGGAAATTTCCAAAAGACAAATCGTGAACTGGACTTTGTTACGTCCTTTTTGGAATTATCTGGAACCTGAAATCTCGTATTGCTTTACTTGCACTTCATCTCATATGTAAAAGGGATTCAGCAGCATCTCTGATGAGTACTGTGTCATTGAAAAGTGTCATGGAGGGGTGCCTGGGTAGTTCAGTCGGTTAAGTGTCTGCCTTCTACTCGGGTCATGATCCCTGAGCCCTAGGATCAAGCCCCATGTTGGGCTCCCTACTCAGCAGAGAGTCTGCTTCTCCCTCTGCCCATCCCCTTGCTGGTACTCTCTCTCTCAAATTAAGAAAGAAGGAAAGAAAGAGAGAGAGAGAGAGAAAGAAAGAAAGAAAGAAAGGGAGGAAGGAAGGAACAAAGGTATGAAGGAAGGAAGGAAAGAAGGAATGAAGGTAGACAGGCAAGAGGAAAATCAAGGAGCAGACATAGGGAAGTGATCTTCATAACACTGGGTGGCACCTTCTGGGCTCTGGGGAAGAATCTAGCAGATATGGAAGATGGTTAGGTCGCACTAGGGGAACTAGACACCTATGCCAAAAGATGAGCAGTGTAGGATATAGTTAATAAAGGTCATGAAAAGGCCCGCTCTACCATTTATAGTTTTCTTGGCTGTAAATTGGAGGTAATAGCACCAGTTATATGTTCACATATATAATTGCCCAAGATGCAGAGGCATTTCCATCCCTTCTGTGAGAATGAGGAGCCATGGGAGGATTTGCAAGAGCAGATGGAGTGAATCTGCAGCAATGGGCAGTTTCTATGGATGAGGGGGGAGGACAAGCAAGCAGACTTGTTAAGAAAATTCTCAAAATCCAACATGTATTACACTTTAGACCAACACAATGTTACATGTCAATTAGATCTTAAAACAAAACAAAACAAAACAAAAAACCTGACATAAAGTCAAGGAAGTTTGAAGTCCCTTATAGCAAATATAGTAATGTTGTCAGAAGAAAGGGACAGTTAACACCAGGCAGGCAACCAACAAGTAATTGTGCGGCCTCATGACTTCTCATTACTCTGTACTGTTTATTAAATTGTCAAAACCAAAGTCTAGGGAAGTATCAAGAATGAAGGGAAAAGTTAGAACAGCAAATGAGAGGTCAACAAGACATGGGAAGGTAGAAATTTTTGGTATTCACTTCCACTGTTCCAAAGCAAATAAAGGAGTGATTTCCCTAATTTCTCAATAAAATTAATCCAGTCATGTCTCTCTCTACCTCAAAACAACTCGAGTTTCCTTGACATTTGAAAACCTTTCAGGAAGGTGTCTTCTTTCTCCAAACTATAGGTCTTCTCCTGTGACATTCTCCCTCGTTCTTGTTCTATGGGAGGGGAGGGAGATTATATAAGAGCCAGGTTTGAATTTCCTACAGGAAATGGAGAACATTTCTTGAGGGGGTTGCAAGCATAAGACTTTGGCTTCTTCATCTTTAGACCTGTTTTCCCTCTTTCGTTAGAAGTTTATGATGTTGATAAACACATTTCCAATCCAACGTGCTTTTTACAAGTATAGCTACTGGGATTGGCAATTATTTATCCCCGTGAGGCTTTTAGAAGAGACTGAATATGGAAAAGACAACACTTCAGGGTGTGAAATTATTTTCGTGAATGGAGTATGTTGGGAGTACACAGTCTTTGTTGTGTAGAGTCAAACTAAATGTCTTTCAGAGTCCAAAGTGGCTGCACCAACTTGCATTCCCACCAACAGTGTAAGAGGGTTCCCCTTTTTCCACATCCCCTCCAACCCATGTTGTTTCCTGTCTTGCTAATTTTGGCCATTCTAACTGGTATAAGGTGGTATCTCAATATGGTTTTAATTTGAATCTCCCTGATGGCTAGTGATGATGAACATTTTTTCATGTGTCTGATAGTCATTTGTATGTCTTCATTGGAGAAGTGTCTGTTCATATCTTCTGCCCATTTTTTGATATAATTATCTGTTTTGTGTGTGGTGAGTTTGAGAAGTTCTTTATAGATCCTGGGGGTTTTGAAGGGGCAGGGGGTGGGAGGTTGGGGGAGCCAGGTGGTGGGTATTATGGAGGGCATGCATTGCATAGAGCACTGGGTGTGGTGCATAAACAAGGAATTCTGTTACGCTGAAAAGAAATAAAAATAAATAAATAAAAATTAATAAACAAAACAAGGGGAACCTGGGTGGCTCAGTCATTAAGCGTCTGCCTTCAGCTCAGGCCATGATCCCAGGGTCCTGGGATCGAGCCCCACATTGGGCTCCCTGCTCAGCGGGAAGCCTGCTTCTCCCTCTCCCACTGCTTGTGTTCCCTCTCTCACTGTGTCTCTCTCTGTCAAATACATGAATCTTAAAAAAAAAAAATCTCTAAAAACAAAACAAAACAAAAACAACAACAACAAAAAACAAACAAAAAAACTAAATGTCTGCTGGGTGGTATTATTGTAATTACAAAAGCAAAGAACCACCACACTCCTTAATGGACACCTTGACAAAGGATCATCAACGCTCCAAGACATCACCACAGGAAGTGAGAAAAATACTATCCCAAGGAGGTCAGATACGATGAGGAAGGTGTGAAAATCTGCCATCATTCTATCCCTCAAGACCCCAGTCTCAGAGACTTCTAACCAAGAACTAAGGCATCATATCCCATTGAAATTATATTACTAAGAAGTCTGGCCAAGCTTGATAAACCAAGCATTAAAAAAAAAGGCGGGGGGGGGGGTTGCCTGTGTGGCTCCGTTGGTTAAGTGATCGACTCTTGGTTTCAGCTCCAGTCACAATCTTGGTGTCCTAAGGGTAAGCCCCACATCAGACTCTGTGCTCAGCATGGAATCTGCCTGTCCCCTGACCTCTGCTCCTTCCCCAACTCTCTATCTCTCAAGTAAGTAAACAAATAAAATCTTAAAAAAAAAAAAAATCCAGCGTTGAAGTGGTGGAGCCTTTGAATGGGTCAGAGGCAACAGGAATGAAGGAAAGCAGATGTAAGAAGAAATAACAAGGAAAAAGAGATTTAAGAATGAAGAAAACAAAAGAATTTGGGAGGGATCTAGTTTTGTGATAATCACAACCTGCTCCAAATGCAAGTGTGAAGGAGACATTTCTCTCCCTTCATATAAGAATGTTCATCCCCAAAGATATACATGCACATTTATTGTACCTCTGAATATCCTCATCTCTCCTCTGTTGATGCTGACCCCTCCCTAAGCTTCCACTCCAACCTGACCTCCAAAGGAGCCAGCAACTTTTTTTTTTTTAAGATTTTCTTTATTCATTTGAGAGAGAGAGGATGAGAGAGACAGAGAGAACACAAGCAGGGTAGAGGTAGAGGGAGAGGGTGAGGCAGAGGGAGAAGCAGACTCACTGCTGAGCTGGGAGCCTAATGCAGGGCTTGATCCCTAGACCTGGAGCTCATGACCTGAGCTGAAGGCAGGCACTCAACTGACTGAGCTACCCAGGCACCCCAAGAGCCAGCAATTTTATTTGCCTCCTTATGGAGCCACCCCTGAGGGACACTCGTGGAACTCTTCTTCCAGCAGCCATTCCTGGATAATAGGACTTTCTAAAGATATGTTCAAAACCGACTCTTTGGGCTCTCTTCCCCCCCCCCAAGCCAGGTCCACCCTTTGCTCCATAACAGTGAGGGAATAGAATACAGGTAACTCTGAATGCATTCATGATCTGGGCAGGTTCCTGTCTTTTCACTGGAGTGTTATCTTATTTGCGTGCTAACTGGGTATCAAGAGACAATCACCCCAAAGACGCTGATCTCTTTGTTCCATCTCTAATAACCATCATGACTTTATTATTTTCTCTCTCCAGGACTCAATTTCTTCCTCTGTTAAGAAGAAACAACATTATGCCTAAGATTTCGCTCACATCAGAAACTAGAGGGCTCTGTTCTCACACCTTGAGTAGGACAGGACGTTTCCAGTACCCTCTTCCCATAAGAAGAGATGGAGATGTTACAGAAATGCTTCTGTCATGCTAGGCCGCCTGAGCAGCCACACAAAGGCCCCAAAGTGTCAGAATGGGTGACATGAAGAGCTTAAACCTAATGGATGAGTTATTAGCAAAAACCATTTAGACTGACAGGAAGTTGGGAGATAGTAGGAGATAAAACGTGCTGATATGCATTCTACACTTCCTAAGACCAAAGAACTGTTGTCAAGGAGAAGAAGGGTTGAGCAACCCTTAGAAGCTCCATGTTGATAACCTTGTACAGTGTTCTATTTCTTTTTTTTTTTTTTTAAGATTTTATTTATTTTAGAGAGAGAGAGAGAGAGAGAGAACACAAGCAGGAGGAGTGGCAGGCAGAGGGAGAGAGAGAAGCTGGCTCCCCGCTGAGCAGAGATGCCGATGTGGGGCTCAATCCCAGGACCCTGGGATCATGACCTGAGCCAAAGACAGACGCTTAACCCACTGAGCCACCCAGGTGCCCCTACAACATTCTATTTCTAAACCTTGTTTAAAATGCCCCTCTATGCCAAGATATTGCATAAAGAACAATGACATTATGACCTATACAAACAAACAACAACAAAAACAACAGGACACAGAAACAAATTAAACACTTAGAAGCTGCCACAGATATCGTGATACATTCACAGGGTAGAATAAACCACCCAGAGAAAACGAGCGAACAGAGCTACAACCACCATACACACGCGTCTCAGAGGATGGTGCTGAATGAAAAGCAGCAGATCCCAGAACTCCATATGGGGTATAAAGCTCAAAACTAAGAAAAATTTAACACAGGTGGTTAAAAAAATAAACAATAAACACACAAACAAATAAAGAAGCGCAGGGATAACAGGTTCAAAATCTAACCTGGAGGTTACTTTTTGTGTTCCAAACCTAAGAGCAAAGTGTTGAGTTTCCTTCATCATTTGTCGTGATGTTAGCTGTCGATTTTTCATAGTTTTTCATTATCAGGCTGTTTTTTCTATTCTTCTTAGCTGCAAGTGGCGGTCCCAAATCGGTCTTACCTTTTAGTCAATCCTTCTTCGGCACAGATTAAGCTGATCAGGAAATGTTTTCCCTTTTCCTGTTATTCTAGAGAAATACACTGATTGATTTCTGAATGTTAAACCACTCATCCGTTCTAGAGGGGGAAAAAAAACCCTGTCTTGTGGTGTATTAGCATTTTTACGTATTTCTGAACTCCGTTTACTAATGTTTCATTAAGGACACTGGAGTCTGTGCTCATGAGAGACACTGGTCTGCTTTCTTACAATGTCCTTGTCTGCTTTTGGAATCAAGGTTATGCCGGCCTCGTATTTTCCGACAGAATTTGTATAGAATTGGTTTCATTTCTTCCTTGACTGTTTCCTATACTTTACTAGGGAAACCATCGTGCACAGAGCTTTTTTTTTTTTTTTTTGAGGGAACGCTTCATCAGGAATTAAATTTAATTTCGTGTATTTTAACCGCTCCCATCATCTGTTTCTTCTTGTGTCTCTTTGGGCAATTTGTGTCTGTCAAGTAACTGTTCTGAGTCATCTACGTAGTTAAATTTAATGATGTAAATGTTCTCGTGGTATTTCCTTCCTATCTTTTAAATATCTGTGGAATCTTTACTACTGATGCCCCTCTTTATGTGATACAAGTCACTGGCTAGAAGTGACTTTATCAGTCTGGCTAGAAGAGTATCAATGTGTCTTTTTCTAAACGAGAGGTTTTTTTCAATTTTATTGATCTTTAAAAGAGCAAACCTTGGGTGTTACTGATCCTTCCCTATTGTTTGTTCATTTTGTATTTCACTAGTTTCTGATCTTATCTTTTTTATTTCCTTGGTTTTACGTATTCAGGGCTTAATTTGCTCTTTTGTTATTCCCAGTGTCCTAAGCTGGAAGCTTAGGTGATTGATTTTAAACCAGTCTTCTTTCCTAATAAGCATTCCAGCTGTTAATTCCAGCTGTTAATTCCCCCTGCAAACTCTGTTTTTGCTGCTTCCCTCAACTTTAATACATCGTGTTTTCTTTTATCATTTAGTTGGAAATATTTCCCTTATGATTTCTCTTTTTACCCAAGGATTATTCGGAAGTAGAGGATATGGCTTATTTTCTAATATCTGGGGATTCTCCAGCTATCTTTTTGCTTTTAATTTCTAATTTAATTCCAAATGACCCAATACTTTGATATTTATTAAGATTTGTGCTATGGTCCAACATATGATCTATCTTGGTAATGTTCCATGTCCACCAGAACCAGAAAAAAATGTGTATTCTACTATGGATGTGTGTTCTATAAATGTCAGTTAGGTTAAATTGAATGATAGTGCTGTTAAAATCTTCTATATTCTTCCTTATGGTACCATATACTTGATCTTATCAGTTATTGAAAAGGAATTGTTAAAACCACCAACTATAATTATGCATTGTGTATTTCTCACTGTAATTCTGTCAGATTTTGTTTTTATCATTATGAAATCATATCTGATAACACCCCTTGTCTTGGAACGCCTGGGAGGCTCAGTGGGTTAAAACCTCTGCCTTTGGCTCAGGTGATGATCCCAGGGTCCTGGGATCAAGCCCCGCATCGCGCTCTCTGCTCAGTCGGGAGCCTGCTTCCCCACTCTCTCTCCCTGCCTCTCTGCCCACTTGTGGTCTCCGTCTATCTAATAAAAAAATAAATTAAAAATAAAAAAAAACACTCCTTGTCTTGAAGTCTACTTTTTCTGGTGTTAATATAGTCACTCATGCTTACTTATGATTATTGATCACATGGGTTATATTTAAGGTATGTTTCTTGTAAGCTGTGTACAGTTGAGTCTGTAGTTACACATTTTTGAGGGAACTATCTCAAAAACCGTAAGAACACTAATGAAAACAAATTTTAATTTTAAAAAGCCAACAAAGGAAGTTGGCTTTCTTTCTTGACATTAGTATTTCTCAGTCAAAAGTTGCCAACAAATGTCATTGTATGGCTGGGTCCACAGCTGACCAAAACAATTTCAGTCGCGCTCATCTATGTCCAGCACAAATTGGTATGAGCGATAGGATCTACATTCAACTGAAATGATACATCGACAAAATTAAGTATTCAGTTCAGGCTAGATATGTCATATCAAAATATGTATCAATTCTACAAACATCCAGTTAGCAGGCCAGCTAGCTGGTTATTTCATCCGATTTTAGACACCATTTAATGACTTCTCTGAATGAACTGGCTGCTTTGGAGGAATTTCAGACTCTTCATGATTTGAACCTCAAATTTATCTCAAGACATTGAGCTATATCCAAGGGTGAACAGACCACTCAATTCGTAAATTCTGTTTTAACTCTCCCGTAGACACCACTGACAGACTCTTGTATAATTATTTCAAAAATATAACTGGGGTGAAGGTCATATGTACTACAAGAGCAGTAATTTATTCTTCCCCAATGGCCAGATTAGATTACTGTAGCTCTCGTCCCCCTGATCTTCCCGCCAACCCTCAAAGGAATGTGTTTATAACGATGTTCCCATGAGCTACAACCTAGTTCAAAGGCCATTCTTCTTCTACTTTGTACAAGGAATTGGTCTTTCAGAGGTTTGAGGCAGAAAACACTATGGGACACTCCTAAGCAATGGAGACCATTACAATGGATGGAACATCAATGTCCGACTGTTGGGAAATCTTATGTGTCAATCTTGGCTCAACTGGATAGGAAATCAAACAGCCAAAAGGCACTGGACATTAAGCCTCTGGGGAAAATTTCTTTTTTTTTTTTTTAAAGATTTTATTTATTTATTTGAGGGAGAATGAGTGAGAGAGAGCATGAGAGAAGAGAAGGTCAGAGGGAGAAGCAGACTCCCCAAGGAGCTGGAAGCCCGATGCGGGACTCGATCCTGGAAGTCTGGGATCATGACCTGAGCAGAAGGCAGCCGCTCAACCAACTGAGCCACCCAGGCGCCCTGGGGAAAATTTCTTAATAAAAATCACTCTGAATCTTTGATATTCCCAGAGGGGGGGGAAGGAATCATGAACCTTCTCCATGTAGGTTTAGGGCCAGATTGGAGGGCCATGAAAAGCAGACTCTTCTGAGCAGTAGTAATGATAGCGATGGATGGTCATAATCTCCATCCAAGGTCTATGGACACCTGCAGGAACCTACCTGGATAATCAAGTGCAGTCTTTGGTTTCTTATTCTGACACTTTCTAAAATAGTCAGAGATCTCTTGGCCAGTGGTTGTTCAGGGCACTCACTCGCTCTAAGCTTGGCTTAAAATCTTTTAGCCCATAACTCCTAGACTGGATATAGAAGAATAACGTTATCAGTCATGATGTTTGAAGACAGATCATATATCTACACACACATATATATAAAACTTCAGGGAGTCAATGGAAATCTTCATCCAGTAGTCCTTGCTTCCTGCAATTGAAAACTCAATCTCTAACAGGCTTAACTAAACCATCTTAATTCAGTCCATTTTTTCCCAATAAGTATAAGCAATTCAGAGCAAGTACTAACGCATGCTAGATTAAGGCTGAATCTGATCAGGTGAACATATGAGACGATATAGAGAAAAAGGCACAGGTGAGAAATCAGGATCTGAACCAGCTTGTACTTTCCATTCCCTTCAATCCATAACAGTAAGAGTGGTCTCTTTCAATCACAGATTGAAGATATCACCTATCCACTTAAAACCATTGAGGGACTTCCTGTTGCTCTTCGAATCTAGACCCTTCCTCTTAGTCTCTGTCTGTTATTTCAAACCCAGTGCCATTGCACCAGCTGGTTCCACTTTCCTTGGAATGCTCGAGGTGGCTGTTTGAGTGATTAGTTCCTCCTTATTCCTCAAACAGTACCTTTTCAAAGAGAAAGTCCTTGAAGTCACACACCTTGACATTCTCAACTTCCTATCATCTGGATTTAATTCTGCCTCAATCTGAAATTATAACTGATTTGTCTGTTTCTATCTTGTCTGTCTTCTGCACTAGGTCCATGAAGGCAGGAACCTGGCTGTCCTATTCCCCCAAGCCTAGAACAACACCTATAACATAACAGGTGCTCAATTCACATGTGTTGACTGAATGAATCAAGGATTATTTTGGTTCTTTTCCCAGCTTTGTCTCAAACTATATGATTATGTCTGTTTTCTTACCTGGAAATAAGGGCAAAAACATCTTTTCTTGAGAACTACAATAAGTCATTATTCCCTCTTCTTAATCACCTTGCCCTTCACAACACTCTCCCTCCCCTCTAAAAATAATAATAATAATAATAATAATAAGGAAGTTGGGGGAAAGGAGTTGCCTGTAAGGAAACACATTTTAAGATTAACACACGATGGATTGAATCCCAGATATAAAATCAACTGCGTTACACAGACTAGCTTCCAGCTACTCTTAATTTGTTTGAATATACTTACATTATCTAAACAACTTCCAATCAGCATGTAGTTGGTCATTCTTCAAAATGGAGGTGAAGGGTGAAGGGAGAGAGCTGGAACACACACTGGCATGGCCCATGCCAGCCCAGGGAAATCAGATAGATGCTTTTAATCATCTGATTCATCCACTTCCCCAGTTTTGGCTCCACTTTGGGCAAGCAGCCTTCTGATTATAACTTAGTTTGATTGTATTTGGAATTTCCAAGAGGGAGATAATGTGCTGATCACACATACTTTGAGTAGTCCGGTCATGTGACAATGGTCTGCTGCTGTAAATGACTACATTTGCATTCTGCTGTTTTTCTGGGTCTTGTGTGCTTTGGGTTCCCTTGAGTCAATCCCTCAGAGCCCATCACCTCTGCTCAGCCAGGGGAGCACGATTTTGTCCCAGGAGCAGAAGGCTTGATCCTGAGGCCTTGTTGCTTAGTTTAGGGTGGGCTTGGCCTTCCTGGGGTGGGGACAACAATTTGCTTCTAGCATATTCCTCAGGCAGCCCAAGTGTATGCTTAGAGACCTAGCAAAGAGAGAGATCATAAATAATAATAATAATAATATGATAGAAGTAGTTTAATGCTTAACAATATACTGCAAAGACTCCTCATCAAAAGAAACCATAACACAGCAGCACCTGGGTGGCTCAGTCTGTTAAGCATCTGACTCTTGATTTCGACTCAGGTCATGATCTCAGGGTCGTGAGATCTAATCCTGCATCAGGCATGAGCTCAGCAAAGAGTTTACTTGTCCCTCTCGTTCCCATTGCTTTCACTCCCTCTCTTAAATAAATAAATAAATAAAATCTTTTTTTTTTTTTAACTGAAACATTGTCAGAATTTCTTGCAACTATTTTACAGTTTAAAACACTTTGCATTTTGAATGGGTAGGGGTGTGAAGTAGCAGGGAGAGGGTGTCTCCAGGATAATTTTAGTGCTTAAACCTACCAAGGGTCTTAATGCATCCCCAGGAACAACTCTACAGCATGGGCCCCAACAGGTTCAGCAGCCTTTCGGATGCAGACAAGGACAATGGTCCCAAGCTACTTGTTCTCACACAGAGCTAAGATAGAGACCTCCACGGGCACACGTGTGCACCTGTCAATCAGTAAACCTTGCCCTCCTGATACCTTCCTGGGACCTATTTCATCTCCCATCCTACCTTCTTTCTTCAGGGGTCTCGTCTAGGAGAACTAAGGTTGCCTGCAGTTCTAACATTCTGTGATTCAGGAAAAGAATAATGGAAGAAATCAAATCCTGCACTCCATGGGGGTCCTCTCAAGCTTATACCCAAGCACCAGAGGACAAGGCAGACCTGCACATTCCCTCTGATTTTCTCTGGCCCTGGACTGTGCGTGAGGACAGGCAAGAAGCAGGGTTGAAAGCATAAATATTTTGTAAATGTTCAAGACACGCTGCAGCCGCACAGTTGGGTGCCCGATTTCATCCTTCTAAGCTGCTTTTAGAGCCACCTAAAGTGCCTACATTATTTAGGGCCCCTACAGGGAGCCTGCTGAAGGCAGAGTGATTAGTGATTGATCCAATTAGAGCAGAGACTCAATCAATGAAGAAGGGTCTGGTGAGCCCCTAGCATGGCGAGAGTAATGATGAAAATGTTGGAGTTGGAAAGGCAGGGGAAGGGACAGGATCCAGGAAAGAAATCCTAGATGCAGGCATGGGAGAAGCATCCCTCTTTTCTGCATCACCCAGGAGTTGCCAGTGTGCACCCTATGGCTCAGCACAGAACCAGCACAAGTTAGATACCCAGAGAATGTTTATGAATTGACTGAGCCAGATAAATGGAATTCTAACGACACCAAGGAACGAATCCATCATGGTTTGCTAAGGAAATGCCCGTGGTCTCTTGAAGAAAAGGAAACTCTCATAGCTGGATGCCTTTGCTGAGCTCATAGGAAGATTTTTCCTGAGTGACCAACAAACGTGGAAGTCTCAAAGAAGTAGAAATTGGATCTTTTCTTTTCCACCAGAATCGTGAGATCACTGTTTTCATAATGGCAAGCCAGGTTGAGGGAAGGACGGGAGCCCAATATTACTGGTGAGATTCATGTTTGGTCCCAAGCTCCTGTACCCAGATACTTCTGGGAAAGCCATTAGCCCTCAGGTCCCCATGCCAGGTGACCACATCACCTGGACAAACTCCCAAATTTCAAAAGAGGAGAGGTAGAAGACCTTGGAAGAAGCCTTGGAAAATCAAAATCAACTCCTTTTATAAACTCGTGTGTGTGAGTGTGTGTGTGTGTGTGTGTGTGTGTGTGATTAGAAGTCTTCAGATGGACGCATTCCTTCTAAACTCAAACGCTTTTATCTATGATGAAGATAAGCTATATGTGTAACCATGCCAAAACTATCACTTTATTCAATCATCAAAAAAAAAAAAAAAACAAAGTTTTTGCCTATATGGACACCTGTGATGTTGTCTGAGCAGGATTGGTCACTCCATGCCCCGCTGCACTCATTTCCAGCCTCAGGGGTAATGCTTACCCCTTGTCGCAAGGTTGCAATTCTAAGTTTCTACTTCCATCTCCCCTTAGTGAGTATCTTGGAAGAAGTGACCATGTCTCACTCATCTTTGCATCGTGAGCACCAAATACAGATTTGGACAGGTACAGGGAAGTCAACTGGTGTTTGTAAAACTGAGTGTCAGAAACTAAGGAAAGAAATGGATGGATGGATGGATATGTAAGTGAGCACGGGAATAAAGGAACAAGTGACTGAGTGAACCAATGGGTTGAAACAGCGGACTTCAGCATGTCATCATTTCGAATCTGGAAAACATGTCCATTCAAGCCCCTAGGGGAAATGGAAGAAGAGTGGGGAGAGAAGATATATTTATTTCATTATTGCCTTGAAGATTCATTTGTCCTCCAAAGGCACCCACCACACCTAGAACTAAAGTTCCTAAAGGTGAGCTTAACCTTTCCCATGTTTTCTGTGCCCAGCCACGAAAGCAGCCAGAAAGGCTGTCACAAGCAAGATGTTGAGTTTATTTTTTTATTTATTTTTTTAAAGATTTTATTTATTTATTTGAGAGAGAGAGAATGAGAGCATGAGAAGTGGGAGGGTCAGAGGGAGAAGCAGACTCCCTGCCAAGCAGGGAGGCCTATGCAGGACTCGATCCCAGGACTCCAGGATCATGACCCGAGCCGAAAGCAGTCGCTTAACCAACTGAGTCATCCAGGCGTCCCAAGGTGTTGAGTTTATTGTTCAAATATGAGCCGAACACTCATCAAGTTTTAAAAAAAAAAAAGGGACTTCCAGGCGGCACAGAGCAAAGTGTCCATTTGGACGCTGTCTACTTGACAGAGCATAAGTGTGAGGGTCAAATTGATACTTCAGAGCAATGTTAAAATCTAATATAATCCCATATATCTACAGAGTTCCAATGGATGCTCCTTTATATTTGATTTTGAGCTATGAGACCCAGGTCCAGCCTTTATAGATGCAGAGGTGCTCCCTCCCCAGGATGGTTGCATTGCCGGTGTGTGAACCGACTATAAGAACCACATGCCTGGGTAGCCTGTGTCCACTCTGGAAGGGTCTCATGAAGAACAGCACATGAAAGTGTCTGGGGTCTGTTGTGTTGCCAGAACCAGAACCTAAAACCTGCTGGTCTTGCTTCACAGGCTGACAGAAGAGCGAAAACTGACCATCACAAGAGCACTTGTCTTCACCACCCGTTACCTCTCTATAGAATTTCTTGCCTTTTTTAGGTACCCATCTACAATCATTGGAACTGTTTTGTTGTTATTTCCTCCTGTTTTGCAATGAGGATATTATTAGTGCCAGTGCATCCGGATAGAAATTTTTTTAAAGATCAGGTCAAATCAATAGATTGGCAAATCAGGTGCCTGATTAGTTCACTCTGTTAAGTGCCAACCTTCAGCTCAGGTCATGATCCCAGCGTCCTGGGGTCTAGTCCCGCATCATGCTCCCTGCTCGGAGGGGAGCCTGCTTCTCCCTCTGCCTGCCACTCCCCCTGTTTGTGCTCTCCTCCCCCTCACACAAACAAATAAAATCTTTTTAAAAATCAACTTTAAAAAAAAAAAAATAGAGTGGCAACTCAGCCCAACCAAGTCCAGCAAATGACAATCACTTCTCTAAGATTAGGAGGCATTGTTGGAATACTACCCAAGATCAATTATTTGAGGAGGAGGGCAGGATGATGTCCTTGAGGCATTTTTTTCTTCATCAAATATCTTTCAGGCCTATTATTTCATTTAACCTCAGAATATACCTATGAGTTACTTAGGGTTCTCATCAGTAAAGTATGATTGATTTGCCTCGGGCAAAAGACAAACCAGAAAGTTGTCTATAGAATTGGCTTATAACCACTTACGAAGCATGAATCATGACTTTAGAGAAACGTTAAAACAACACAGGTCTTTGGAAGCCACCTGTTTTCCCATCATTGTCTGCAGTGGCATCTAAGTCCCAGGAAAGTAAAAGGACTTACCCAAACTCATGCAGCCAGCAAAGGTCAAAGCCTTTTCTAATTCTAGACGGCTGTTCTTCGTACCTGATGATAAAATGACTACTGAACAAAGTTGGCAGATAGCAAGCCATTTGTCAGGAGCGAGAGCTCAAGATGGGAGTATGGCTAAGGGAACTTCTATGTTCGGTGGGTCATGGTGCAGACTCCTGGGGCCACATAGAACTATATCCACTGTGTATCCCTTCACCTTGCTTCCACAAGTCCTCCCTATTCAACCCGTTCAAGAGCCTATTTCCTCTGTTTCACACTAGACTTTATTTTTATAAAGAAGTGGTTTTTTTAGTTTTAGTTCTTAAATAGCTTTCTTGGAAATGTATTTTGCATATCACCAAAGTCACCCATTGCAAATATACAATTCCATGATTCTTAATAACTTTACTGAGAGGGGCGACCATCACCACGAATCAGTTGTAGGACATTCTCATCCCCCAGTAAGGTCCCTCACTTCCCTTTAAAGTTAATTCCCATTCCAGCTCCTTAGAAAGGACTGACTCTTTTTAACTGAGCTATGAAAAGAGAAGAAAAAAAAGAAAGCAAAACAGACACAGTTAAAATTTTTTATATTGAGAGAGTTTGACCTGCCACATTCTCTCACTCCAAAGAACAATTTGTACCCACAAAGACAATTTTCTCACCACGCTGGTTTATCTCCCAGAGAGTGGGATCTGCTGAGATTGGGTTTTCTTAGGTAGTAACACCCACTGAAGCTCTGAGATGTGAATGAATCTCTACACTTACTGTCTTCCCAGAACTGGGTGGGCAAAATGGCTAATTCTGGGTCATCCCCTCCCACACCTCTTTCTCTAGTTCATCTGTGTTTGTGTGGCTGAGGCGTTAAGGCCTACAGACATGAGTGATTGTTCCAAACCCCTTTCCCACTCAAAGAGCTGTTCCCCTTCCCCCATCTGACTGGCTCAGGGCTTCACCATCTGCCTTTTTCCCCCCAGGAGTGGGAACAGGGTCTGTGAGAAGTGAGTTTCCCATTGGCTCTTGTCCGGATGATAGGCTATTTCCTTTGGTCACCTTGACTTGCTGTCTCACGCTTCTCCCATATAGTATTTTCATAATGTCACAGCCCAGCAACAACCCGCAGACCCAACCATAAGGAAATGGCCAAACACGTCATTGAATATGTATTTCTAGACAACTATTAAAAAGACGGTGTAGAGGAATATCTCATGATGCAGAAAATTCCCGGTGACAGCATATCAAGGGGACACGAGGATTCCAAAATTCGACACACAGCTTGAGGCACATCTAGGACCGATGCATTTAGAGGGGTGAATCTGAGCGTGCCAATATCAAATATATCTGGACAAAATCCAGCAAAATAGTAACGGTGGTTACTTACCTTTGCAGGGTAAGAGTAATTGACACGGAGGTCTCTTTTTCTGAATTTTTCAATCCTCCCCCAATAAACGCATATCACTGTCGTAATGAGGGACAGAACCACCAGGGTTTGGATAAGGAGGAAGAAGGGCAGCTTCCTGGGCCCCAGCAGTGTCTGCCTCCCACTTGCTGCGGCCAGGTGCGTTGTCAGCAACTGCTCTTCCTCACATCACTGTTATTACAGCGCTAATCACAGTGCACTAACTCCTTCCTCTGTGCTAATCACCCGCCACACCTGGGAGGCTGAGCTCGGTTGAGGAGATGAGGAATCCCGGATAGACAGACAGTTTGGACTGAGTTCAGAGACGAGTTAGCCAAATGATCAAGGGAACAGGGAGGATTGTTGCTGGCGAGGAGATGAAAGGATCTCCATTTTTATGGTTCGGCTGAGCAGAGACTGGAGGGGTGGGGGGAGGAGAGAGGGGCTTGAAAATAGACCCAAAACATATGAAAATCACGAGCAATAAAGAGGGAGGTGGGATCCCCAGTGGGGCCTGGTCCACACTGGTAATCGGATGCTATGGGGACCGGAGAGTCAGAGCGTGAACATCAAGGGGTCTCCCATTGGCACTGCTCATCCAGCTTCAGGGCGCGTCCCCTGGGGAGGAAGAGCTTCACTAGGCACTAAGTAAAACATGATGTTGGGCTGTCCAGGGAAACCCTCTGGCTCTACCGAGCAATGTGAGCCCTGGGTTCCACATTCCTCAAGGTGAGGAGAGGCCCTTCTGGTTGCAAGCCCAGATGCAAACGGCATCCATCAATCACGGGCCAGGCTCTCCTGCGGCAAATCTCATTGCAGCCCCTGCCTGGCCCTGCCGCTTGGGCCAAGGGGCCTCCGCTGTTTATTTCTCTCTCTCACACCCCCTCTTTCAGAAGGGTTTCCTCAGAGGCTCCTGTTGCCCAGTTTTGTATTAAGTGCAGCTGAGAAGTGTAGCTAAACAAAAGATTTGATCTTTGCCCTTAACGGGCTTACACAATAATCATGAGGTCAAAAGGATGACCTCGCGGAGGTGTTGCTGGCAATGCTCTGGCACCTCCTAAAAATACTCAGGGGCCCAGAGCCTGGGGAGTATGCTGGGAGCAGGGCAACCCCAGCCAAACTGAGCCAGGTCCACCAAACCCAGCAAATCAAGCTGAACAAATTAAAGTGTCACTCCAATTTCCAGGCTTACAGCCAATGTCCATTACCATCCCCCCTCCTCCCCAAAAAGAGAAACTGAATACAAACTTTGGGAGCTTTTGAGCAAAAGATTCATTCTATCAGATCTTTCTCTCAAGAAGATAGGTGTGTGGGGGCACCTGGGTGGCCCCGTCGGTTGGGTGGCTGCCTTTGGCTCAGGTCATGATACAAGAGTCCTGGATCAAGCCCTGTGTCAGGATCCCTGCTCAGCAGGGAGTCAGCTTCTCCATCTCCCTCTCTGCCACTTCCCTCCCCCACTTGTTCTCGCTCTCTCAATTTGTTCTCTCTCTCTCTCTCAAATAAATCAATAAAATCTTAAAAAGAAGAAGAAGAAGGAGGAGGAGGAGGAGGAGGAGGAGAAAGAAGAAGAAGAAGAACAAGGTAAGTGTATGAAAGGGAAGGTCGAATTCCATTCCAGTATAAGCAATGGGAGGGAAGGTTGGTCTGTTAAGATGCCACCACAAGGTGGAGGGACAGCAAAATCCTGCATGAAGCTATGGCAGAAAATTCGGGGAAAGCAACAGACTGCAAATGCCACTCCAGCATCAAAGCCACACAAGTTGGTGATGGCTCTGACGCCCAGGTCTCTAGAATTACTGACTGATTGGTATTGATTCTAATTAGTGCCTAGGAAATCAGAAAGCAAGAGCCAGCATTTCAGGGAAGGTGGAGGTTTCAAGTCTCGGTTGTAGAGTTTGAGTAAGCCACATATTTGCTCCAGCAGACAATTGGAAATGTCGTTCTTTCTGGAGCCCGAGAGAAGGGTTGCATCAAAAAATGGAGATCGATGAGTCAATCCACACAGCAGTGGTGGGAGGCAGTGGTATCCCTCAGGGAGACAATATATTGAGAACAAAGGGGTGCTGAGAAGAACATCTTGGAGAGGGTCTGCTTTTCATGGAATATATTTAGCATCTGCTATGTTTTCAGAGGAAGAATTGACAATAGAATATCTAGGGGTGTTCATGAGATAGGCTGTAAAGAGAAGTCATACAATTAATTCATTTTCCTTCAATATTATTCCAAGTTCTCCCTCCATGTAGTAAGAATCATGTGCTCCTGGGGGAAGGAGAAATGGACATGAAATGGACCCTGACATCTCGATGCTCATGGTCCAGTACAAGAAACACATATATGAGAAGATGGTTGCAGTTCTGTGACATGAGAGAGGATGTAGAACCACAGAAAGAGCACCATGGGACAACAGGGAGAGATAATGGTCTGACACAGCTAGAAGCCAAGAGATGCCAAAGATGGATGGCCACCACCAAAGCCAAGAGATGGCAAGGGAAGACTTTACTCATAAAGTCTCAGAGGGAGCACATGTCTGCTGACACCTTGATTTTGGACTTCTGGCTTCCCAAATGGTGAGAAAATAAATTTCTGTTGTTTTAAGCCACCTGGTTGATGGCACTTTGTTGCAAGAGCCCCAGGAAGCTAATATACTTGGGCACGAGAATCCAGTTTCTGGCTGTAGGTTCCAACACACCATGAGAGCCTGTAACAGGAATTGTACGAGTGGAGTAGCAAGGAAGTATCATAGTCTCACCCCATCTGTCAGGTGTCTGCTGTGCACAGTGGGCACCGTCAGAGTAGGGGTGAGCAGCTTGGAGTTCCTTTGTCACACCCCAGTCTGCTGAGGCTATGGCTACAGAGCCACTCCCACCTGTATACTCCTCTGTCCTGTACTTCTCCCAGCAGCCTGGGGCTGCTTTATTTCTAAATACAGACAGGGAGGAAGAATATCAAATATAAAGAGTATCAAAAGAATATCAAGAACATCTAAACTTACCTTGTGCAGGAACACTTCCCCATGAGAATGGATAAAACAGGTGGCAGATACTATGTTTTCCATAGTAACTCTATTGTCTGAGCTCATTTTTTTTTTTTTTTTTAAGACAGAGTGAGTGTGTGCAAGTGGTAGGAAGGGAGAGGCAGAGGGAGAGAGGGAATCCTAAGAAGGCTCCATGCCCAGCGTGGAGCCTCATGCAGGGTTTGATCTTATGACCCTGAGATCATGACCTGAGCTGAAATTAAGAGTCTGATGCTCAGCTAACTGAGCCATCCAGGCACCCCTCTATAGCCCAACATTTTAAGAAGCATTTATTCATCTAAAGCCAAAATCTGGGGCACCTGGGTGTCTCAGTTGGTTAAGCAACTGCCTTCAGCTCAGGTCATGATCCCAGGGTGCTGGGATCAAGTCCTGCATCAGGCTCCCAGCTCAGCGGGGAGCCTGCTTCTCCCTCTCCCACTCTCCTGCTTGTGTTCCCTCTCTCTCTCTGTCTCTCTCTCTCTGTCAAATAAATAAATAAAATCTTTAAAAATATATATAAATAAATAAAGCCAAAATCTGCCCCCCAGTACCTCTCACCCATTGATCTCCTTTCTCCTTCTGAAAAGACACTGAACAAATTAATATAATGGTTTACAAATATCTGGAGATAGTGACCATGCATAACCCCTTGAAGGACAAATGCTCTAAGATTGTCACATATCCTGATGTATAATATCTTATCAAAAAAGATTGGTCGGGGTGCCTGGGTGGCTCAGTGGTTTAAAGCCTCTGCCTTTGGCTCGGGTCATGGTCCCAGGGTCCTGGGATTGAGCCCTGCATCACGCTCTCTGCTCAGCGGGGAGCCTGCTTCCTCCTCTCTCTCTCTGCCTGCCTCTCTGCCTACTTGTGATCTCTGCCTGTCAAATAAATAAATAACATCTTAAAAAAAAAAAAAGAAAAAAGACTGGTGATTCTGCTCTATTCTGGACATATATAGAGTACTTGGTCCAGTCCTGGGCATTATTTTTGAAGCAGAATGATACAAAAAAAAAGCTTTCCCTTGGGAAGTATATTGGTTATGTTTTATTCAAGGAGGTCCCATCAGAAAATAAATTCAGAACTCTGCATAGAAGCCCCTTTCAGTCATCTTCAGAGGAGGACAGCTGTCAATAATGCAATAGGCTGCCTCTCAGGGGTAGTACCATGTCCTCCCAGATCCCAAATATCCCATCTACAGGACTCTTTGGCCCTTTGGACAATGGGTGCAGGCCCACAGTTCCCCTTGGACCTGTTCACCTTTGCTCACCAGTCCTGTTTGTGGACACAGAAGTCTAGTGGTAGGAAGAGAGGTTCTAGAGGTACTAGAGTGCAGAGAAGAGTAGCTAAAGTTCGGAGCCCACGTGGCATGATATCTTGGACATCTCATCTGTGTGGTGAGAGGTGTCCAAAAGGCTTGGGACAGAAGACTCTAGTCAGATCTATCTTCAGGAAACCAGCTCAGTCCCAGACATTCAAGGCAAAACTTCTTACTGGCTGGTGTGCCTTCAAGAAAGGGGTTTTCTCCTTTTGAATAGAGGATGAACGTACAGATAAGTTGGAAGAAGAGGAAAGCAGGCCTCCTTTATCAGGTCAAAGGAGTTTACTCATAATCCAGAAGAACTTGGCAGGAAACCTCACTGCCACCTGGAATCCAGTTGTTGTTTGAATCAAGAGTATGGCCTTGTCTCTTGGACATCTATGTCCTGGGACCCTCGTGGAAGGGTGGCTATGGCAGGAGGAGACTCAGGTTTCAAGACCTCATGTCCTCAAAGATGTCACCATTGCCCACCAGCCATGAAAATAACTTCAAGACTCTAAAGACATTACATATACTACGCAAAGTGTATAGTGAACCAACGAGAAAGAGGAACTTAAGAAGGAAATCCTCATAAATGGAGTTGAAATCTTTGAGGCTTACTACTCGAAACTTTCTGATTGGAGGTGTCCTGGGCTGTGTTGTTCATTTGTTGATTGATTCAGTCACTCACTCACTCAGTAGACAAATTTTTACTAGGCACTTACTAAGCAAGGCATTCTAAAAGCTGGAGGAAAAGCAGTGAATAAGATAAATTAAAATCTTATAGTCTAGTCGGGGAGACATAAACAAGATAATAGATAAATATTATATATTACTATATGTTATATATATTAAATATATTATATTCAATAGCAGTAAGTGCTAATGTAAGAATAAAGCCAGGAAGGAAGAAGCAAAGATTGGAGGATATTTTGACATTTTAGATAAAATCATCAGGAAGATCTCATTGAGAAGGTGACCTTAGAGAAAAAACAAACCAGCAAAACACGAAAGGGAATGAAGCAGTGAGCACTTAAGACATGAGGTAGGTCCAAGCACTAGTTTGTGGGCCTGAAGGCAAGGTAGACCTTATACCAAAAGGGATTTGAGGGTATTGGAGGTCATCAAGAGGACATGACCACTGGTTGACTTGCAAGCTGTGCCCCCAGGTTATCAGAGGCTCCTCACGTCCAAACCTGTCCTTGGAATGTATGTTCTGTCCACTATTCCTTTGCTGGAGCCTTTTGCAAGGATGTAGCCTTGAGAGAGCAATGTCTCTCTCATTGAGACCTTGGTGGTTTACATGACTGAACCCCGTTAAGGTCTCTGTACGAACTTTTTAAGATTCAGGTGGGCAGGTGTGATCTATTCATCTTGAGGCCACCAAAGACAAGCCTCATATAGAAGTCCCCTTGCCTATTAAACATAAAGGTGACATTAAACATCAAGGTGACCTTGCCTCTTCCTTCCATCTCTCCCTGCTCTCTGGGTATAGGGGCCAGTTTTGGAACCAACAGAAAAAACAAAAGACTAAGTAAAGGAGTTGGAAGAAAATAAGCATCAAATAATAAATAAGAATAAGAAAAATAATTAAAAAAAAAAAAATCCCAGGGACACCTGGGTGGCTCAGTTGGTTAAGCAGCTGCCTTCAGCTCAGGTCATGATCCCAGCGTCCTGGGATCGAGTCCCACATCGGGCTCCTTGCTCGTCAGGGAGCCTGCTTCTCCCTCTGCCTCTGCCTGCCATTCTGTCTGCCTGTGCTCGCTCTCTCTCCCTCTCTCTCTCTGACAAATAAATAAATAAAATCTTTAAAAAAAAAAAAAAATCCCAGAGTTGATTCTTTAAAATTCAGGAGCAAATTTCCTCAAGAACTAATAAAATGGGCAAACTCTCAGCAAAAATCAAGGAAACGAATCTCGCTACCAGAATTAAGAAAAGTGTATACCCCAGGCACAAAGAAGATGAAAATGTTTTTACGAAATAGCTGTCAAAACTTGATGCTCATTATTTTGAAGCCTGAATAAAATAAATGGTTGTCTATAAAAATGCAAATTATCAAATTCACTAACCAAGTAAAAAAGCTGGAGAAGAAATTGAAAACACTGTCAAAAAACTTCTCTAAATAAAGGTCAGGCCAAGAAAACATATATTGGTCGTGTAGTTAATAGTATTATAATTCAATTAACAGTATTGTCTCTAGTTTAGGAATGTTATTGTACAAAAATAACTGAATCAAAACTGAAATATGTGAGAGAAAAGAGTTGCTAATTACTATATAAAATTGAATTAATAATTAACAAACTAAACTTTTTTCATTTTCTTTTTTCATCATGCTAAGTGGACTCTTTAATCTGTATCACCTCTTTCTCCCACAACCCCACCTACCTCCCCTCTTTTGTTTCTTAAATTCCACATGATGAAATCATGCGGTCTTTGTCTTTCTCTGACTGACTTATTTTGCTTAACATAATCCTGTCTAGCTCCATCCATGGCATTGCAAATGACAAGATTTCATTCTTTTTTATGGCTGAGTAATATTCCATTATATGCACACCCCATCTTCCTTATCCATTCATCTATCCATGGACACTTGGGCTGCTTCCATAATTTGGCTATTGTAAATAATGCTGCTATAAACATCGGGACACATGTATCCCTTTGAATTTGTGTTTCGTATTTTGGAGGTAGATACCCAGTAATACAATTCCTGAATCATAGGGTAGCTCTATTTTCGCCATACTGTTTTCCACAGTGGCTGCACCAGTTTGCATTCCCAGCAACAGTGCAAAGGGTTCCTTTTCCCCCACATCCTTGCCAACACTTTTTGTTTAGCCATTCTGCCAGGTGTGAGGTGATATCTCATTATAGTTTGGACTTGCATTTCCCTGATAAGTGATGCTGAGCATCTAACAAATTAAATTTTTAAAACATATCTTACTATTGAGGAATAGGCAAAGAACATGGATGTAAGTGGCAGCATTTCTAAATGAATATATTCAAGCTCGTTAATAACCAAATAAAAGCAATGAGCTATTACCTTGTACCTATCAATTAGAATTCAAGTAAAATATCAGAATTGGTACGAAAAAAACATTTCTTTTTTTTTAAAAAAGATTTTATTTATTTGGGGAGAGAGAGAAAGAGCATGAGCAGGAGAAGGGGCAGAGGCAGAAACAGACTCCCTGCTGAGTAGGGAGCCTGATGCGGGACTCTATCCCAGGACCTTTCGATCAGGAGAGCTGAGCCAAAGGCAGACGTTTAACCAACTGAGCCACCCAGACACCCCCAAAAAAACATTTCTACCTTGCTCTAGGTATGCAAAATGGCTTAGGTTTTCTGGACGGCCGCTAAATAATCCATATGCAAAAGCCCTCCAATTTTGTGTTTCCTCTGACCCAGTGATTTCTCTTCCAGAAATGCACCATAAGGAGAGACAATGGCTAAGCAAGAAGATTTAGACCCAAGGATGTTTGTTATACAATGATGCATTGCTTATAGCAGCAAATATATGAATACATATTTTTATGGTAGCAACTATATATATATATAAAATATGGATTATAATATATAATGAAGTAATAATATATTATATAATATGTTATATAACATAATATATAATAAGGCTCATATAATATATAAATATATAATAATAAAATTCATAGATATAATAGGGATTACAATATAACCTTATAACTGAGTCAGCAAAAACAAAATCTTGTTTAGAAAATATTTCTATCTTGAAAAAAGTAAATTACAAAGCAGCATGTCCAGCATGATTTCAGTTTTTAGTTTTTGCAAAGAAGAAAAATAGAATATGAGAGAATAGAGACAAAAAGAAAATATTAGTTATGAAACAATTTATTAATTACGTTTCTCCATGAGGTGAGATTTGGACAGTTTCCAATTTTCCTCTTTTTGTTTTCATTTTATTTTCAAAAATTTCCCCCCAGAAAGAAAATATGTTACTTTTGTAGTTGAAAGAATAAGAGTTGTTTCTTTTTTCCAAAAAAAAGGGGGGAAAAAGTACCGACTAGTGTATGTTACAGGAAATAGCTGGTTTTCAGCACCTAAAATTAAGAGTTTTCCAGGGTAGTATTCTGTTCAACAAAGTAAAGGGAATTTTCTTCTCTTTTATGCATGGAGGTTAGCACAAATGAACTCCCTCAACTTTCCTTTGATTTAAGGGCTCTATTTCCTTATTTTGCCACCTTCCCCGTGGTTTTTTGTTGTTGTTGTTGTTTGTTTGTTTGTTTGTTTGTTTGTTTTTTATAGGAGAGCTGGGAACTATTTAAAAAGTGTCAAATAAAATGCAAGATTTTCAGTTGTCTTGTTTTCCTGGGTCTTCGGGAGCCTTCCAGTTAAACCAAAATCCAACCTACCATTAGATGGTTCCATTAAACAAAACCAAGTTCTACCAAGTACCAAGTGGTACCAAGCAGTGAAAACTAAATAAATTTGGGATTTCTCCCAAGCTGCAGAGCTCAAAGTGTTACCTGGATAATTATCACTCCAAAATCTCCCTGCAGCTGAAGCTTAGAGGAAACTAGGGGTCTGTGTCTAAGGGCTTTGCTCACTTTCTGTCCTGTAGAAAATATCTAGGGGAAAGCAAAAACAGAGGGAATTAAAAAAAAAAAAAAAAGGACAGTGTTGGAAAATCGGAATTGGGAGAAAAATGATTATGATGACTTGACCCCCAAAAAGAGAAGGCTCATCTGAATGTCACTCTTTCCAAATATTCAAAGATATATGATGAAAAATAAGAGTAAATGGGATTTTGAAAGAGTTTAAGATAGAAGAAAATCTCCTGGCAGCTTAATTAAGGTATGCAGAATGGTAGGGTAGGATTCTTATTTTATTTAAGAGAGAGAGAGAGCAGGAGCAAATGGGGTGGGGCAGAGGCAGAGGGAGAGGCAGACTCCCTGCTGAGCAGGGAGCCCAACACAGGGCTCAACCCCAGGACCTCAGGATCATGACCTGAACTGAAGGCAGACACTTAACCAACTGAGCCATCCAGGCACCCCTCGGGTAGGCTTTTGAGGGATGTATTAGCATTTCTTTCTTTTGAGAGCTTGAAGCGTAAAACAGAAAAATGTCTGCTGGGAATCATTCCTGAAGGTGGGAAAGGGTAAATAAGGACACTTAGGATGAATGACGAATGGCCCCCAGTACCCACCTGTGATATCCAATGTCCATCTCAATGTATCCTCAATGGGTTTACTTGCATTAAATGGTTGGAGATTCGACTGCAAAAAGGCAGGTGTATACATGGGTCTCCTGAAGAACCAGGAGGCCACAAAAACATTGAACCGTTTTGCAAATGTCTTGGGGTTGGTGAAAAATCTTCAACGATCTTTCAAGTGTTTTCGGATCTGCTAAAATCCAACTGTGGTTTGCCCCTGAGAACTTGTACGTCTCAATATTTTATGCGTGTTTATTTTAAGAAGAACATAGGTTTGGGGTTTCTGGGTCCATTTTCACTTAGCTCGTTAGATGGTTTGTAAGTCTGTTCAATGTCCAAGATGCCTTGTGAGACAACAAAGGAAGTTGCCTCTCAACTGAGGAGTTGCATTTGGTCTGCAATGAAACAGAAGCTAAACTGCAAAAAGGCTTGAGTTCAGCTCTCTCTTCACCACACAAGAACCTCGAGCCTGAAGACAACAAATTGGCCAATGGTTCCTAAGCTGCATTTGAAGTGGGTTTTTTTTTTTTTTTTTTTTTTTTTTTTTTGAGAGTGTGGAGTGAGCAAGCAGGGGGAGGGGCAGAGGAAGAGGGAGAGAGAGAATCCCAAGTAGACTCCATAGTGGGTGTGGAGCTTGACACAGGGCTCCATCTCACAACCTTGAGATCATGACCTGAGCTGAAACCAACAGCTGGATATTCAACCAACTGAGCCACCCAGGTGTCCCTAAGCTACATTTGTATCTACTGTTTCCTTCTCACATCTGGCCTGAACCAGAAATTTGCCTGAACATGGTGTGTTAGAATGAGAATGGATGTTGAATAAATGGTCTTGCTGGATGACACTTTGCTAGGAAATTATGCAGAAGTCAAAAGTTCAGAACATCAGTTTGGAGAAGAGCCCTCATCTCTTGGCTTCCCGGTATGTCATTTTTACCCAACACTAAGTTAAATGGCCTAAACGTTTAACTCTGAAAAATGTCAGTCATTCAACATTCATGCCTCTGCTTTGTGCACTCACAACGTGCATTCACATTGCTGCTATGTGCACTGCACTGTGCTAGTTAGAAAGTTTATAAAACACAGATAATAAATGGTCCATGCAACCCTCATAGGCAGAGTTTATGGGTGTGAAGCAATTAACATTGAAGTAATTAGGAATTGGATGGCAAAGATTTCAAGAGTGATAGGAATTCACGGAAGAGAAGGATGTGGTTAAAATCAGGTGAAACATAAGATGCCCCGAGATTGCTTTAAGTATAATATATATAAGAAGGAAAATCAAGAGGGAGAGAAAAACAGAGATAGACAGAGGTATCTATTTGGGAGCACTGGAAAATAAAATTAGAGAAACTTATTGGAGGAAGGACTTTGTCCTTGATGCAGAAAGTCCTAGAACGCAATGCTGATTTTGAAGCATCAGTGTAGAAAAAACAGGATTGAAGGAAAATTAATATGGACTAATTGGATCCACCCTAGAGTGGAGGGGGAGATCAAACTTACCTGGAGTCATATGGCTTTAAAATCTGAGGTCCCAATAGGAAAGAGAGGAGAAGCTGTGTATCTGGGAAGGCCACCAACAAAGATCTACTATGACATCACCGGACTATGGTTTTCGCCTTGACCTGCTCCACTGTTTCCCCTAGAGGCACAGGGGCAGGAAAGAGGTAGGACCAGAAGCCCCTCTAGCCTAGAGGGCTCTGCCTAGCACAGCAGCCAGCCAGTCTTAGGAAGAGAGCTGCCCCGGCAGAAGCCCTTTCTCACACTCTTGTGGGTTGAGGAAGTTTGCATCCATTGGCCTCCAGAAATGATCAGAAGTGTATATGTAATCTTGCTTTTCATTGATTCAAGGAAAGGGGTATTAAGATCATCAGAGCTCCTGATAATTCACTTATTGTGGAAAGGGGGCAAAGAAAACTGCCCCTAACATTGCAGACCTTAGGAAAAGGGTAGAATAAGTTTCTCCATCTTGCCGCCAAAACTTTTATTGGTGTCGCACAACCCTTTAAGAACGGTCCTGACAGTGCATAGCAGATTCTCTCTAAAACTCTGGCCCCATACTGCTGGACCTCTTTCTCAGGCTGCGACCAATACCCCAGAGCTCATTCTATCTGCCCCCAGTGGATTCCTTTCACCTTAGTTCATTACCAAATACTGTGTCTCACTAAAACTCATCTACCACGCTCCTGCCCATTAGCGTAGCCTCTCGAGCTCTTCCTGCGCCATATCCCAGCAGCATGGCACAGCGCTTTCTGGAGAACTTTATGCCATCTGCCAGATTAAAGATTTCATGGTGCCTGTTTGTCTGGATTATTAATTTGGGGGGAAGAAGAAAAGTTAAACAAGACCAGTGTCCACACCAGTCTCTGGGGAGAATCCCTGTTTTAACAGCCGCTGAGCATCAAATCCAATCTTTGGTGACTTATAGCTGTTCCCACTCTGGTGCTGTATTCAGATCCTTTCGATGCTTTTGCACCTGGAGGGGTTACAAATGCTGCTTTTGTTTCTAGGTGCAACAGTTCCAGGGTAGCCAATATGAAGCAGGACAGGTGTTTGCCTCATAAAACAAATCAAAGGCCTCAGGGGACTTGGTGGACTCCCCACTACCATTTTTTTTTCCTGATTTTTTTTTTTTTTTCCAAATGCTTCATCTCCACCCAGGGGGACAGCTGGCCGAACAAGACCAAAGAGAGCCGTCAGCTGGATGCTTATTTTATGATGACTCAACAGCTCAGCAATAAAAAAAAAAAACAAAAAAAACAAAAACAAACAAAAAAAAACAACCTTAACCACTTCTTCCCAAATGCACTCCAGCCTGTGAGAAGTTTGCACTGTTTTCATAGGAGCATATAGACCCCAAGGCAGGCTTTTCCTGCGAATGCCCCAACAGCAATTAAAGACTAAATAGGGTTGACAGACGCTGGTAATGCGCAAGCCAGCCATGGAAACACTCATCTAACCAGATGTGTGGGCAGAATGAGAGCAATCTCAGCATCTGTAAGATTGAATAGATTAAGATCTAAATCTGGGGTGGGGGTGGGCAGGAAGTGGGAAGTGGGCAAGATGGGAGGATGCGGAGTCCCGCCACGCTCCAGCTGGATCGCCGGGCTTTTGCCAACATCCAGGAAGAGTGGGAGAGGGCGCCAGGCTTAGAAAACCAGCCTCTTATCTGCAGTGTCCGTGTGGAGGAGGTGGTGTAACGCCCAAGTATGCACCATTGTTTCTTGTAACTGATGGCCCTAAGCTCACATCCTGCAGGGATCTATGGTACCACGTGACCCAAACATATTCGTCTGTTTTCTTTTTGCTAATATCGATGGAACTGCCAATAAAGAAAGGATTCATCCTTCTTAAATGACAAAGAGATGCAAAATAATAATACAGCACGTTTCAGTTGCTAAGTAGACTACCTTTTTTTTTTTTTTTTAAAGTAGTATCCTTTGGCAATACATAGCAAGAGTTTTAAAAATATGCCTTTTCGGGCCACCTGGTGGCTCAGTCGTTAAGCATCTGCCTTCTGCTTCGGTCACGATCCCAGGGTCCTGGGGTTGAGCCCTGCATCCGGCTCCCTGCTCCGTGGGAAGCCTGCTACTCCCCCTCCCACTCCTCCTGCTTCTGTTCCCGCTCTCACTGTGTCTCTCTCTCTGTCAAATAAATAAATAGGGGCGCCTGGGTGGCTCAGTGGGTTAAAGCCTCTGCCTTTGGCTCAGGTCATGATCCCAGGGTCCTGGGATGGAGCCCCACCTCAGGCTCTCTGCGCAGCAGGGAGCCTGCTTCCGCCTCTCTGCCTACTTGTAATCTCTGTCTGCCAAATAAATAAATAAATCTTTAAAACAATTTTAAAAATAAATAAATAAATTAAATTCTTTAAATAAATATATAAATAATCTTTTAAAAAGATAAAGAAATAAAATATGCCCTTTGACCTAGTGATTCCAATCCCGAAAGTAATCAAAGACTCCAGTCAAGTAACATGACACTGGTACACAGAAAAAAAAAAAAAATCTAAATTCTCAAGAAGGGGAATAATTAAGTATCTAGGGTACCTCCCTACATTAGAATATTATGCAGCCAGTATATATTCCATTTTTATATGGCTATACTAGTAACTAAATAATAGTAATTGAATAAAGTAGAACACACATACATAAAATGGGTACACAATAAAAAGCCCAGTGTGTTATGTATATGTATGCTTTTCAAAATCAAGAAGGATTTTTTTTCTGTTAGAAGTTCTTCATTTTCCTAAATTTCTGAAATAAATATTTCTTGAAAGAGAAAACAAACATACGATTTTAAACATTTATCTTCCTTCTTTTCTTTTTTTCTTCTAAGATTTTATTTATTTGGCAGAGAGAGACAGCAGAGAGAGGAAACACAAGCAGGGGGAGCAGCAGGCAGAGACAGAGGCAGAGGGAGAAGCAGACAATCCTGGGACCCTGGGACCATGACCTGAGTTGAAGGCTGCCGCTTAACGACTGAGCCACCCAGGCGTCCCTCCTTACTTCCTTTAAATAACAAAGGCGAACTAAGCAGATCCCTTAAGCCCCCTTGAAACTATCCCAACCACCAAAACAAACCTGAAACCTGAAAATGCTCCATCCTGAGTTTTTTCTCTTCAGGAATCCAGGCTGAGGGTTGGGGCGGGGGTTGGGGGGGGGGATAAAATCGCTGCCCAGCTGCCCAGGTTCCTGACCCTCCTGTCCTCACATCAGGGGCCACCTGTAACAGCTGTATGTCTAAGCTAGAAAAATATGCCCTGGTCTGTATGGTTGTACAGGCTTTGGGAGGGAGGACTTTAAGCACTTCTTGTCTGCTGCTCTGGGTCTCACCTTCATGTCCTCTGGACCCCTAAGCAAACCTCTACATCCCACACCTGATCACTGGACTTCTACTTCATTCTCCGAGATCCACTGCCCATCCCATATCCCGTCTATGCCTTTGTTTGCTGAACCATTGCTTGCACTTCTGCCTCTCCCAAACCACGTGTCCAGCCTTCTTCTTCCTGGCCTGTGGATCATGACCCACTTATGGTACTGACACCACGCTACCAGTCTTCGGCCCGAATCTAAAAGGATCTCGGCACCCTACTTCTTGGGAATCTTCATGGTTGCCTTCTGCTGCTTCAGTCACCAAAGCTGATGAAATGTTCACTCTTCCTCTAGATGGTCACCCATCCCTTGACCTTCTGGACTTCCTTTGGCCGTCTACACAGTAGAATCGGAAGATCTCGGACAAGCCTGGTCTCAGCCCTTGCCTGTCTGCATAGGGCACGGCAGGCAAGCAGGAAAGACCTGGGGCATTTTCTTAAGACATAAAACCCCTTGCCATTCTACCCAAGTCAACTCCAGAATCCATTCTAATTGCACTTACATTTTTTAAATTAATGGGCATCCTTATTAATTCATAATTGTAGTTCAGCTTATTGGACACTTAGTCAAATCTCTATGTCAGATTCTCCTGAAATAAATCACCACAGTTTTCCTAAATATATTTCATAAGGAGCAAGCAGAATTCAGATCAATTATGTCTCTGTCTTTGGATGAAAAGATACGAGGATAAGCTCTTCTACTATGGCGTTGAAGAACATGGAAATGCTATCCAACAGCAGGACAGACCCTGTTCTGTTTGGGGAGTTGTTACCAGAGGTATCCAGGCAGAGGCAGGGTGGACACTTGGGGATGGGCTGAGGGGAGTCAGGCAACAGAATGCAGAACTGGATGGGGAGTCCCATGAGACTTTTCCTGAGGTTCTACCATTCCCCAGTTAGGACTCAACTTTCATGTAGGTTTTAGCTTTTAATTCTCCTCTAGAACCTCTATCAATAACATTCAACAATATTTCTTGAATACCTACTATGGACCAGCACCATGGCAAGGAAGTAGGGATACAAGTGATGATCATTGAAAGCTACCACTAAACCTAACCTTCCCCCACCCAAAATATCTACTAACAAGTGAAATTCCTGTCAATGGGGTCAAACAGGGAAATTGTTTCTTTTCCTTCTTTTTAATGTTAGCCTAAAAGTTGTTATAATGGAATCTAGGGCTAATGGAATGAAGGAAAGCAAATGGTACATTGGAAACTTGGTTTTAGCCCATCCTTATGGTGTGCCAGACCTTGGGCTGGAGGCTTTACCTGTGTCATCCCTATTGTCCTCTATTCCCAAGGGTTATGGGTTTAAAGATAAGTGGGATGGCGTTAATATTAACACCTCGTGTCCCTGGTCCTGGGATATTCCTGCTGATGAGAATTCTAGTCCTTTACAAATACTCCTCTAACTCAAGAATTTCTGAGAGCTTCCAATGGCAATGGTCCCTGGTCCCATGGCCCAGGCTTAGTTAATATTACACTGTCTCCTATAGCTACAATCTCCTCTCTACCCTTGGGTGGTTCCTGCTGTCCTAACTGTCCCCATAAGATTGGTCTCTACCAGTCTACCCAGCCCACCACCACCCCTGCAAGGGGCTTCTGGACCTGCTACCAGACATTTCCATCATTCTCCAGTACTCCAGTACTCACAGGTAGGACTGAGTTACAGGACTCTAGAAACCAAGGAGACTGCTTCTACCCTATACCTAGACAGGGAACCCATAGTAGAGATGCTTGTCCCACAAAATATTTAATGTCCCTTGTTTCGTACACACAGTGCCTTGTCTCCATGGGATGTGGACATGCCACCAAAGTACCTGCCTTGGGATAGTTTTCAACCATGGTGTGCTGGTAAACCAGTTGTCAAAATTTTGAAAAAAATAAAGTAAAGCCCTGATTTGTAGCGTTTGCCAATTTCTGTAGTGTAAATTTCTACCGTGGCCCATTTCAAGCTATCAATCTGATGTCTCTGAACACAGGGTTGGGCTCTGTTGTGCACAACAGACTTGTGGGAGCAGGTGTGAGCCAACTCTAGCACACCCTTAGGACCACAATGCACCACCACTGCCTTCAGCAACAGGGCTGCCTATCAGGAGTCTCATCCCTGTGTGGGTGCCTTGTTCCCTGATGGAGAATTCTCTTGGGACTCTCTATGGATCCCACAGCTTGCTGTGTACTGCCTCCCACTCTGACACCCTGCAAACATACTGAACATGACTTCATACCCTGAATGTCAGTGGTGGACAAGTTTAGGTTCTAAATTTAAGTCTCTTCCCATGCCCACTTCACCCTTGTGTCCCTCAACCTCCATTTGGTAAGCTAAACAAGCAGGCTTTTATTATCCAGAAACAATCAATTTAGAAAAATAGTCTTCCCTTCTCAACTCCTGCAATGAGACTAGTTCCTCTTCATTCCATGGAGGAAACATGGGCAGTTCCCATGAGCTGCCCGGTCACTTTTTTTTTTTTTTTTAAGATTTTATTTATTTGACAGACAGAGATCACAAGTAGGCAGAGAGGCAGGCAGAGAGAGAGAGAGGAGGAAGCAGGCTCCCCGCTGAGCAGAGAGCCTGATGCGGGACTCATCCCAGGACCTTGAGATCATAACCTGAGCCGAAGGCAGAGGCTTAACCCACTGAGTCACCCAGGTACTCCTGGTCAATTTTAGAATACGGAAAAAAATTACCTGTGATCGCAAAAGAAGAGTCCTCATTTTGGTTATTAAAATCTCCAGTTTGTTGTAATAACTAAACTTCTGAACTCTATTTAAAGAAAAATGTCCTCCAATTCTCTAGCCTGACTGAAATCATTACAGGCTTTAAGGACAGAAGGAGGGGGTATGGTGGGCTTTTTCTCCATTCCCTTAATTCCCTTGTCCCACCAGGCTGTCTACTTCTCCAAGCTCGAAGCAGAGGTGGAAGAAGAGATAATGACTCTTTCCTGACTGGCACCAGTTAATCTGCTGTTACTTCCTTCTGGCCACTGCAAGTGTCTGAAACAGCCTCTTTGTCTCCTGATGTTCTTTGTGGATTCATTGGACACAACCCCAGATACCCTATAGATTCCTTGGTGCAGGTAAATGCATGTCCTTCAACTGGATATGTGACGATATGTCCAGCCCCCTTCTACGGAGACCCACCATCCTCTCCAAATGCCACCCTTGGGCAGAACCCAGGATTCAGCCAGCAGAAGCCCTATTTCATACTATTTGCTTGCTCACAACACCTACAAAATATGTGACAGTATTGCCATTTTAGCAAAAGAGGAAGCTGGAGCTCATAAGAGCACCCATTTTTTGAGCACCTACTATGTGCCAAGAACTAGGTCAAGATATCTACAGGCATCAGTTAATTTATTTTACTCAATGGCTGACATATGGATGAAGGCAACTGTTATATACCCATTCTGAAAATGAAGAAATGCAAACCTGGGGTGTCGAAGTAATTTGCCCAGGGTCAGTCAAAGGATGTAACACCTGACAACAAGGCTCTTACTCTAGTCTTCTTGGTTTCCTGGTTTGGCAGAAAGGGAAGCAAACGATCTTTGCTTACTGAAGACAAAAGAACGTTAGCCAAAGACAACGTGACCATTCAAAATATTTTGATTTATTCTGAGCTGGTTTATACCAGGAGAAGCAAGTCAACAAAAATGAAATCCTCAGGGACCTGATAAACATTGATCTCAACTAAAATTATTGTACCTTCATATTGTTATGGGATTTTTCAGTTAACCATTTTGGCAGGCTTTTTAAAACAATGCCCATCTTAGTGCAAAAATACGCTGGGCAAACCAAATTTAAATTCTCCTCAAATCGATATAGCAATGGTGTGGCAATATCTATCTTCAAAGATGTTCAGATTCAAATCCTGCCTCCACACATCATCAGAACTTGAGGGATCCCTGTTACTCTGAGCTCCATGAAGGGAGGAAGTGTATCTTCTTCACCTTGTATAGCATCTATGACTGGCATCCGGTAAGTGCTTAATTCATACATGTTGAATGCATATGGAAACAACCCGCCCCAACACTTAAAGTAATTTCTCTGTTCTCCTTTTTGCCACTTCTGAGACAGAAGACATCAAAGTCAAGCTTGTGACCACAAAAAGCCAAAGTCTCCTTAGCCTTTTCCTTAGACGACGACACACTTACAATTTTTGGTGTTTTGGGGGTTTCTCTGGTTTTTGTTTTTTAAATCCTCATGACACACTGGGGGAAAAAAAGTTCTTATGGGAAATGGCTAAAACGGGCTCAGAGACACTTGGTAAATGGTAAGGTCACACAGGGAAATGTACCTGACAGTCCTGGTTCAAACCCTTGTCCTCAGCCTGGTGTCTTTAAGACTGTTAAGACTGGCCATCACTATGCCACCAGAAAAAAAGCCTTGCTCCCTCAAGTCATGCAGTGACAACAGGAGGTCTTTCCCTTTAACCGGAATCTATAGCTGTGTTCTCCTTTGCCATTCATGAAAGAGCATCCCCATAGGATGTGCACTTCATCCCATGTCACTGCTCTCCAGTCACTGCACATGCGTCAAGTGGAATCGGAAACAGACACCAGAGAAGCCTTCTTCCGACCCGCATCCCACACTCCGAGTTAAGGCACTGACCTTGTGACAACAACTCACAAAACCCAGTCTCAAGGAGGCCAAACAAGCTGAGGGTCACCTTGTCAAAGAACCATAACCCTCCCCTAACCTCAGGTCTTCGTGGACGGAAGCAATGAAGGGGTCTTTTTAGGGTTTTTATGACCACATTCTGCCATAAGACCTACACACAGTGTGTTAATAGTATAATGAATTTATGTCAAATAGGAATATTTATACAACAAAAATATAACCTGAGCCCAGGGAGATAAGATGGTGAAATGTAATGTGTTGTAAGGTGATGTGGATCCTGGAACAGGAAAAAAGGACAGCAGATAAAAACCTAGGATATCTGAATAAAATATGGAGTTTAGTTAATAATACCATTAATTATTGAATGATTGATTCATTAATTCTTGCGGGCAAATGTACTATGCTAATACTAAGAGCAGGGGAACCTGGAAATGGTGTGTATGGAATGCTCTATACATCCTTGCAATTCTTCTGTAAATCTAAAAATGTGCCAAGAAATAATGTGTCCCTGCCTCTCCTCTCCCATTCCTCACCCTTCCCCACCTCCCCCTGGCAACCTGGTGTCGTCCCTCAGCTGTGTTTCCTTCAAAATGTGCTCTGCGTGTATCAGTAGAAAAGAGATTTTTGAATGTCCTCAGATGGCAAGTTTTCCTTCCTATTTGAACCCCACATATTGCAGAGACATGGATTCCTTAATACTTTCTACAATACAAGTAAACACTCCCACTCTAGGAGTACCAGGGTCCTCCTGTTCCCTTGTAGGCCTGTCTCAGAGGGGGCTTCCTTCACCGCCTAATGCAGAAAATCATCTATCCTCATTAATCTCCTTACCTGCTCTGTTCCCTCCGCCCCAGAGAGCACCCCTTCAAGGATAAATGTTTGTTTACTTGTATATTCTCTATCTCTCACCACTAAACGTGAACTTCAGACACGTAGACATGTTTCTTTTTTATTTGCTGCTATCTCCTAGAAAAGCACCTAGGAAAGGAATTCAACTGCCTTAGAATCACCTGGAAGGCTTTGAAAACCCCACATACCCCGGCCACACTCCAGGTTGATTAAACCAGAACCTCTAAGGACAGAACCCAGGCATGAGAGATTTTTGAAGCTTCCCCAGGGTGATGGTTAATTGTATTGTCACTTGGTCGGGCTAGGATGCCCCGTTGTTTGGTTGAACACCAGTGTATATGATGCTATCAAGGTATTTTTGATAGATTTTGAGTAAAGTGAAGTCTTGTGTGTGGACCTCATCCAATCAATTGAAGCCCCAAGAGAAAGGACTGAGATCCTCCAACATTCTTCCTCAGGAAGAGGGAATTTTGCTTCCAGACTGCCTGTCTTGATGCTCACGATTATGATGTCAACTCTTCCCTGGATCCCCAGCCTGACCTCCAAATGTTAGACTCCCATCATCACATGAGCCAATTCCTTAAGATAAATCTCTCTGGGGGTGCCTGAGTGGTTCAGCCTGTTGGACATCTGCCTTTGGTCATGACCTCGGGGTCCTGGGATCGAGCCCCACGTCGGCTCCCTGTCAGTGGGGAACCTGCTTCTCCCTCTCCCTTTGTCCCTCCCCTCGTGCTTGCTCTCACTCTCAAATAAATAAATAAAATCTCAAAAAAAAATAAAAAGATAAATCTCTCTGTGTGTATCTGTACATCTTGTTGGCTCTGTACCTCAGGAGAACGCTCACTAATACACCCAAAGATTCCACAGCTGAGAACTCGTGACCTAGAATAGTATCAAGGGCACGGCAGGCGGGCAGTAAGTATTCAGATGAAGGAGTATCTGTTGGATCAGTTTCTCTTAAAGATTTTATTTATTTATTTGACAGAGAGAGATCACAAGTAGACAGAGAGGCAGGGAGAGAGAGAGACAGAGAGGGAAGCAGGCTCCCCGCTGAGCAGAGAGCCCGATGCGGGACTCAATCCCAGGACCCTGAGATCATGACCTGAGCTGAAGGCAGCAGCTTAACCCACTGAGCCACCCAGGCGCCCCTGGATCAGTTTCTCCTCCGAAGTGTAAATTGCATTGAATTCTGGAAAATCCGTTTTCTGTGGCACCCAGATCTAAAGCACCAGAGGGAACCTAGGGGATGGAATGGAGTTGGTCATCAGAGTTAAGAGGCTTTGGGCATAGCCTGAGCTCAGCCATTGTCAGTCAGTACAGCTGAAATACAAGGGGTCTCATCTCTCAGACAGGAAGCAAACATCAAGTCGGAGATCCAAAAAGGAATCACGTCTTTGAAATACAGTGTAAACAGGATTGTGTTTCTTTCCATTTCAAGAAACAAATGTAAAATAGATGGAGAGAGAGGCAGACGATCATTTTTCAAAAGTTTGTTTCTAGAAGTTAAGTCTTGGGTGGATTAAGCATGAAGGATGAGAAACATTCTCAAATTGGAAGCATCCCATTTGGGAGAGCCTCCCGGGCCTCTCTGCCAGGAGGTTTTCCAAGCACCCACAGAAATGACCAAAGGAAAAGCTGAATCAGCTCAGAACGGCAGAAGAGGGTATCCATCGGTTTGAATCTTTAAGGAAATTCTCCAAGAAACAGGGCAGTGGAGACCAGATTGCAAGAGGGCTTACACATCCCCAATTTGCCTTCTATGGAGGAAAAAAACCCTCTGGGGCAGCCAGCTGATGCTCAGAACCACAACCCCAAGGAGGACCTTGAAGCCAAAAGAGAGGAAAGAAGTGTTGGTCTGGGAGCTTCTTCTGGGAATGCTTTCCGCACCTGGGTCTTCCCAAGGCTGGATTTTGAGGCACACACTCAGCATGGAAGGAGAGAAAAACAAAATGGGTATGCTGTGGGCTGTTGCGACAAGGGGGGGCTCGGAGGGCTGGTTGCATCTCTAGCCACACCCCACAGAAGATGCCTGCAGCAAGCCAGCTTCCAGCCCTCTCTGTTCCTCCGAGCACAGCAGTTTCAAACCGGGACCCTAACACGCTGATAAAATCCATCTCCACTGCTCAAAGTGGAGACACAGAGTTACCCACACCCTGCTCCCAAGCCACAAGCCGCTGGCAGAATGAAAAAAAACAAAAATCAGTGCTTGGAAGGAAGTACAAAGCAAGCTGAGGCATGAGATCATATGCTCCCCCATAAAACAGACCGACTTCTAGAAACAAGAGAAAAATCGCCACAAATTTCTAGGATTCTTAGAGTAGGGGAATAAGTGATGATCGTGCACAACACACAGGGCGACCCCTGCCAGGTTAATAATAAGAGCTGATCATTTGATAAATTTCAGGTTTCCACTCCTAGACAGTCTCACATTTTGGTTTATCCAAGAAATTCCAGCCTCCCTTGGGGAAAAAATGGGACTTGCTTCCTCGAGGGGTGGGGAATGTGGAGACAGTGCTAGTGTCTGGAAAAAATAAAAAAGAACAGGATGAGGGGCACCTGGGTGGCTCTGTTGGTTAAGCGTTTGACTTTGGCTCAGGTCATGATCTCAGGGTCCTGGGATTGAGTACCATGTTAGAGTCCTCGCTCCTAGGGGAGCCTGTTTCTCCCTCTTCCCCCCAAACTTCTCCCTGTTCCTGCTCTTGCACTCTCTCTCTCTCTCTCTTTCAAATAAATAAATAAAATATTTTTAAAAAGGAAGAAAGAAAGAAAGGATGAAAATGTACCTGTAACAGCAGCTTCCTTTTGTTTAAACATGACATGGCACTTTCCAAAGTCCATCTTAAAAATCCATCTTCAAACACAGAACCAGAATGTTTCCCTTTTTTGTTTTGTTTTTTTTTTTTTCTTTTTGTTTTTTGTTTTTTGATTTCTTCTGTGCTTACTCACTGCTGGGCTTCCTTAGAATCTAACATGAAATCTATCAGATTTCAAAGAGATTTGAGTCTGAAAACTTGTTTTTTGCCTGTTATCTCACCTGTTATTAATTGATGAGGTGTTTGTTTGTTTGTTTGTTTGACAAAAAAAGAAAAGAGCCAAGACAAGAGCAAATCACATGTTTCCCTAAACTCAGAAATCTGGGAGAGGAGAATAATTTGAGAAAAAGCTACCTTAAAATCATATATTATATGAAACAAATTATTGAATAGAAATCTTTACACACCCCTAGAAACCTACGGATATGCAGCAAAAGGCAGCGCCTCTCCATTCCAAAATTGGGGACAGGGGAAATTAGAAAGAATTGAGTTAGCAGATTACTAATACTAATGTTTAGACAATGGTAGGGAATCCACAAATGCCTTGGGGAATTTACTAGCGCCTAAAATCCTGCATTCTGTTTTGTTTAAATGAAGGCTTTCCTTTTTTTTTTTTTCTTTTCCTTAATGTGCACATTACCAGGAAGGAGAGACAGCACCAGACCATAATGGTTTAATACACTGTGTAGAGGAAAAAGGCCTAAAGAAAAAGCAGATGGCAACCCCTTTTGCAGGAGCCATATAATTTCATGGTGCATTTTCTCTTCATGGCTTCACTGAAATTCAAGCCCAGGGGCCAATTCTTTCTGGCAGTGGGGATGGGCTCAGGGGGCAGGGAGGAAGCAGCAAGGATGGGGAAATCTTAACAAAAGGTGGGAGAGTCAGATCTCCCCTTCCTGGTGAATGTCCACTGTTTCCTTGATCAGTGGCTTTTGCCCAACCAAAGCCCATGATGATCACGCCAGCCCCGTCTCTGCTGGCCAACAATCCAACTTCCCTCCATGTCACCTCATGCAAATCCCTGGTGGATTGGTTGGCCTCACCTTTTGAGTGAGGTCATACAAGTCAAAGGTCAGCAGCCAATGTACAGATGGATGCCCCTTTAGGTCAGCACCTGGTCATTTAGGAAAACAAAGGCTGTGTACGGTTAGATCCCCCAGAAGAGTAAATGGGCGGGTAGCCACCCTACAAGATATGGTAAGTAACACTTGGATAATCAATGAACTGAATCCCTTCAACAGTGGTTCTTGAAGTGTGGTCCCTAGACCAGTGATGCCCATACCAACTGGAAACTCATTACAAAGACAAATCCCCAGACTCTGTCCCAGACATAAGTGAATCAGGAACTCTGGGATGAGCCCAACAACTTTTTTCAAAGCCCTGCAGGGGACTCAGATACACATTCAAGTTTGAGAATTAATAGTCTAGAACGATCCCCATGTGTCTTCAAGCTCAGTGCAGCAGCAATGAAGGTGAAGACAAATTTTATCCACTTCAGAAGACCACAGACTAAGGTTCATTGATAGATGAACAGATAAACAAAATGTGGTCTGTACATACAACTGGCTATAAATCAGCCTTTAAAAGGAAGGTGATAGTGATGCATGTGATAACATGGGTGAATCTTGACAACGTTATGCTGAGTGAAATAAACCAGACACAGAAGGAAGTAACTCAGACTAGTCAAATTCATAGAGATAGAAAGTAGGTAGAGGGTAGCCTTACCAGGGTATGGGCAAATGGAGAGTTAAATGAGCACAAAGGTTTGGTTTCGGTTGATTGCAGTGTTCTGGGGATGAATGGCAATGATGGTCACACAACTGTGTGAATGTAAGTAATACTACTGAATTATACACTCAAAATGGTTTAAGTGGTACCATTTATGTTATGTATAATATATTAAAAAAAAAAAAGAAAAATAGAAGAAAAAAACAACTATGGACCAGTGGTGCCTGGTCAGCCAGTTAAGCCTCTGCCTTCAGCTCAGGTCATGATCTCAGGGTCCTGGGATCAAGCCCTGCATCCGGCTCCCTGCTCAGAGGGGAGTCTGCTTCTCCCTCTCCTGTTCCTCCCCCTGTTTGTGCTTGAACACTCTCTCTCTCAAATCAATTAATTTATAAAAACAACAGCTCTGGATGGACACAGCGATCCAGCTAAGATGCCTCCTCCCAATCTGCACTCGGTGGAGACAATACACAGACATGATGCCAGAGGGATCTATAAGAAGGGGTAGGCTGTGTTGGTCAGAAGAAGGGGCCGTGAGTGACTGAGTAACTCAAGGCAGCCACACCACACCCAGAAAGGAAGCATTTGTCACTACCGGCACAACTCTCCCTGAGTGTTGCCCTCCTCACTTCTTGGCCGCCCAAGAAATTCGAAAACCTGCACGTGTGAGCTTCCTATCTGCAAGTGAGGGTCTGACTGGACCTTCGGATGGCAGGCAAACCTCCATCTTGGGAAAGATGTGAAGAGAGAACTAGTGGGGGCCCACAGCAAGGCTATTCTTGGCTCATCGGTCCCCCACCCTCATTTGGAATGGATGGATTTTGAATCAAAAATGCTGCATCTCCACGGGGCTACTAAGGAGGACATGCCAGCTAAAGAAAAGTTTACCCTCATCCGTCACCACAAACACACGAAAGGAACCATTCACCACAACTGTGACGTTCCTGGTTGTACATCTTCCTTAGCTGGTAGAAGCTTTCTGCCAACACCTCACCAATGACTAGAGACCACATTTCACAGCATGCAGACTCTGCTTTTTCCACCTGAACATTAGAATATGCACGCCTACAGTCTAGATGTCACCACTTACGTCCCTTCTCAAGTAAAAATGAACACACAGAAAAACGTCACACCTCAGAAGACATTTGATGACTCAAAATGAAGAGGGCAATTAAAGGGTTCAGTACAAACTCCACTTCTTCTGTGACACTGATTAATGCCATAAAATTTTTTAAAGAATTATTTTTATATTTTCAGGGGAATTTAAGAGAGTGTTGCATTGACCATGTGAGCCATTTAGTCATCAAAAAATGGAAGAGCTGTGATAGGAAAAACAAACTTGCCATCATTTCTTGATAGATTTAAAGACCCAGGAAGAAAGATAAAAGATTTTTTTAAAAAGGAAAAATGTGAAGTAAACCCACATGTACTCACCACCCAACTTAAGAACAGAATGGGACCCGAAACACACACCTTTCCAACATGTCCCTCCCCAGGCACCTCTGTCCTTCTCTCTCCAGGTTGAAGCACCTGGTTACAATCTTAAATTGTGACCATCCAATTTTTAAACATGGAGGTGACAGGAAATAGGTCATATAATCTAGAAGCTCGAGAAATACTTGCAAAAAAAAAAAAAAGGGACAATGATTTGTTGCAGTGTTTTCATATTTTATAGAGGCTTAACTCATTTTCAAAAATGTTAAAAGATGGTTCTTGAACAAGTAAAATTTGCTTCAGAGATACAACGGATTTCTTTTGTTAGAAACCCTATAAAATTTCTTGGTAATAAGTCTAACAATCCAAAATGTTCATTGATTGTGAAAATGCCCATAAGAAATATCATGAAATTTATAGTCCACTTCTTCTTTAAAAAAAAAAAATCCATCATAAATCACCAGTCAGAACATTCTTTTTTCTTTCGTGAAATACGAGTTATAGTAACATTATTTGACAGAATTCTAAAGCACCAGTCAATGCAATAAACACACAAAAAAATAGTTATAAGAAATCTACTCTTATTTGTGGATGGTAAACACTCAGAAAATCAAGGAGAATACACTAAAATTAATTGAAACTAAAAAGAATTCAATAAGATGGGCACTGGTAAAAGCAACATATAAAATTTAATAATTTTACCACATATCAACAACGGCTAATTGGAAAATACAGGTTTTGTGCTAAGTAAAATAAATCAGAGAAAAATAAATACCATGATTTCACTCACACGCGGAATTTAAGAAACAACAGAGATGAACATAGGGGAAGGGAAAGAAAGAGGGCGGAGGAGGGAGGGAAACAACCCCATAAGAGATTCTTAACTATAGAGAATGAACTGTGGGTGGATGGAGGTAGGGGTGCACAGGAAGGGCTAAATGGGTGATAGGTATTGAAGAGGGCACTTGTGATGAGCACTCAGTGTTGTATGTAAGTGATGAACCACTAAATTCAATACCTGAAATCAATGTTACCATATATATTAACTAATGAGAATTTAAATAAAAACTAGAAATATGAATGAATGAATCAATGAATGAATAAATGAATAAATTCTCCTTGAATATAAAAAAGGGGGTGGAATGTTGGAAATACATGTGTCCATTATGTTAGCCTTTTTGCTTGGATTTTTAGAATATTTCAAAATTGTGCATAGATAGACAGATGGAGGTATAATTTGAGGACTCATTTGGAAGAAGCAGTTTGTCTTATTGCCAGCACCTGTCAACTTGGACTGGAATATAAACTCACAGAAAGAAAGTGCTGTGTTTGAATGTCGGTGATGTTGCATGGAGTTGGGGACCGAAAAATGAGGAGTTGGGGCTTGAGTTTCTACCTTCCTTAAGATAGGTGGTACACCTCCTAGAACCTTCCCAGATTGAGAGGGGTCACCTACCCTGCTTTCTGCTTGAAGTTAAGAAACACCTGGGTCCATAGGAGAGTGATCAAATTCAGCATGTGGAAGATGTTCTTGAATTTAATCTCAGATGACATCTAATCATTCCTACTTAGTTATTCCCATTTATTTAACTAAATGGAAGGAACAGACTTATATCACAAGCTGAAGCTATGGATATGGGTTATGGCTTAAAGATGTGGGGGTATGCCGAATCCTGAACAATTTTATAAAATTTGAGCTTCATGTGTTAACCTGGACCCCATTTTTTAAAAAGGACTTTATTTATTTATTTGACAGACAGAGATCACAAGTAGGCAGAGAGGCAGGCAGAGAGAGAGGGGGAAGCAGCTATCTGCTGAGCAGAGAGCCCAATGTGGGGCTCAATCCCAGGACCCTGAGATCATGACCCAAGTTGAAGGCAGAGACTTAACCCACTAGGCCACCCAAGCATCTCTGGACCCCATTTTTAAGTAGAGAGATGCCTGCTATGTCCAAGAGGGCTTATAATGATCATGTCTCTTCTGGGACTTCTCCAGTCACTTACATTTCCTTGTTTCCAAAGTCATTGTCTATTTTTCTGAAATGATCACTTCCAGAAATTAGAAGTCACGTCTTAGACCTTCGAATTTTAATTGTCTTTCCTGCGCATTCAAGTCTTCTTATTTCCATTTTGGGGATGTTTGAGACCATCCATGTTTTCCAACCTTTGAAATTTTCCAAGACTTCCAGTTTTAGAAGTCCCAAGGTGAAAATATTTCAGCCCTCAGGTCTAACCCACTGTGTAACTGTATGAGTTAGGGTTCTCCAGAGAAGTCGGACCAATAGGATATGTATAGAGATATACATAAGAGGAGATTTGTCATAGAATTTAGTTCATAGAGTTACGGAAACTGAGAAGCCATGCTGTCTGTAAGCTGGAGAACCGAGAAAGCTGGTGGTATATGTAATTCAGTCAGAGTCTGAAGGCTTGACAACCATAGGACTGCTGTTTTGTTTCCTGGGGTCCAAATGTCTGATGTCCAAGGTCAGGAAAAAATGGACATCCCAGCTCAGGAGAGGGAACTCATCCCTTTTTTCCCTCTCTTTGGGATCTTCAGGATTGGATGACACCACCCAAGCACAGTGGTGGGGATTAATCTTCTTTACTCTAATGTTAATCTCTTTCCCAGAAACACCTTCACAGGCATGTCCAGAAATAATGCTCTACCACCTATCTGGGTATCCCTTAGCCCACTCAAGTTAACAGATAAAATTAACCATCACAGTAGCCATTATATTATATCCTGTGGTAAAACCTAGATTGCATTAAATTTTTACATGAGCTATGAAACACATTTTAAGTGCAGTAATTATATTTTTATTGTTTGAAACACATTATTTTCTGTAAATTTTATTGGCAAATAATGCATCACACACCTCATATAATCTGTTCTCTTAAACATCTTAAACTGTCATGGTTCCCACAGACCTAATTTGTATCAGTTAACCACAGTTATTGTCCACACTGTGATCTTGGATAAGGGGCGGGGATATAGGGAGTGTGTAAGCTGGCCCCTTTGTCATTTCAGGTCTGTACCATATATCCTTGATATCTGGGCCTACACTGATTTTCTCCATGCTAAAGTATGGAATCAATTACTTCCCAGGGAACCCTGGCTGCTACATGCTGAGTATCAGCATTAATGCTCAACACCAGGTCCCTCTGTATGTCTATGATTACCCCACATGAAGACTGGGGATAGACACTCCTCCTAGATTTCCTTTATGATTGAGAAAAAAAAATTAATCCTCTTCTAAAAGGTAAATTCATATTGATGTTTGTTATAGCTGATTTTACTAAATTCTAATTTAGTCTTATTCTAAAATATTTTTACTACCCGTTTTCAGCAATCAGCTTCTCAACAGCCATTTTATATCAAGTTCAATATACCATTCATTTAAATTGTACATCATTTAAATTTTAGGAACTTCATTTTCTAAGAAATACTTGGAGAAGCTTAAATTTGTAACCCTCTCACCTAGACTAAAATTCTGCCCATACTTTCCATAATCCTTTTATGTCTCATTTATCACTGTTCCATAGCATACACTGTTGACAGCAAAAGAGCAACAAAATAATGCCAAAGAAAGAGGAGGAAAGGATTTAATAAAGATAAAAGGAGAAATTAATAAAAAAGAAAACAAAAGCAGAACAGCTGCTCAATAAAACCAGAGTCTGGTTCTTTGAAAAGAGCAACAAAATAGATAAACCTTTAGGAAGTTGAATCAAGGATAAAAGAAGAATAGACTATTTATAATAAAGAAGGAGATATATCTGAAAACAGATGGACTTTGGAGAAATTTTAAGTGATAGTTCTGATTGATAGTGAAGGACACAGACTCTGGAGTCCAAATGCTTAAGTTCACATGCTGGCTCTGGTTTTTTGCTGGATATGGCTAAAAGTCACTTAACCTCCCTTTGCCTGTTTGTTTTTATGAGAAAAGGACAGATATTTATTATACCTACTTCTTAGAACTATAGCAAGAACCAAATGAGTTAATCCATGTAAAGCTCTTAAAGCAGTGTCTAAAATATAGTGAGTGCCCAAATTGTTCCTTTCCTTGGTAATTAGCACCTCCATTCTTCCAGTCTCCTGTTGACTAAAAAATTCTAAAAGTTATCCAGCATACAGTTTCTCACCCCTCCACTACTATTACCCTACTTCAGGTTATCTGTCAGCTAGATTATGGATTATGTAATCAATAATCAGTAACTTCCTATCTGATCATCACTTAGTCTCCTGTATTCTATTTTCCACTTAGCAGTCAAAATGAACCTTTTGAAAAGTAAGTCAGATAATGTCAATCCTCATTTCAAATGGTTCCTTATTTCTCAAAGATTTTAGCCAAAGTTTTTAAACAGCATCCAGAGTCTTATCTGATTTTGCTTTAGGCTATCCTTTGACCTCACCTTCTACTACTTTGAGGTCTTTATTCACTCCACTCCAAACATTTTTTTTTTAATCCTAGCTATTCCCTGAAATGCCAGCCTGAGACTTTCCTGAGGGCCCTTACACATGATCTCCCATCTTCCTGGAATGCTGTTCTCCCATGTAAATGTATGGCTGCCTCTCATCTTCTTTAGATCTCATCTTCAAAGTCACCTTCCCAACAATATAAAGTAAATTTTCATTCATGATAAAATCTCTTAAAAACTAGAAATAGATGAGAACTTCCTCAACCTGATAAAGGGCATCAACAAAAGCTTACAGGTAACATCATACTTAGCAGTGAAAGAGTGAATGTTTCCCTATAAAATTGGGGATAAGGCAAAGATGTACAAGTTCACCACTCACCATTCAACTGCCAACTAAAAGCCCTGGTCAGTAAAACAAAGCAAGAAAAAGAAATAAATGCATACAAATTGGGGAAAAAAGAATTATGTTGTATTTATTTGCAGACAACATGATTATTGATGTACAAAATCCAAGGAATCTATAATAGAAAAAAAGTCTCTTTAAACTAATGAGTTTATTGATTTTAAAGGATAGAAGGTAAATACACAAAAATCAATCAAATTACTATTTACTAGCATTGAACAATTGGAAAATGAAATTCAAAATAATACATTTACAATAGCTTCTCCAAAAATGACATAAACTTGGGTGTAAATTTAACAAAACATGTGCAAGATCCATATATTGAATACTGAAAAAGACAAAGGAAGAACTAACTAACTATATGGAGAAACATGCCATGTTCATGGATTGAAAGATTCAGCAAAGTAATGACATGCATTCTCCCCAAATTGATCAAGAGATTTAATATAGCCCCCTCCAAATCTCAGCAGGATTATTTGTAGGTATAAAGAAGCTGATGATAAAAATTTATATGGGAAGACAAAGGAAATAGATAGCCAAAACAAATCTGAAAAAGAACAACAAAGTTGGCTGAGTGACAATACTTGATTTTAAGATTTAAGTCGTATTGGTAAAGAATCAGACACATAGATCAATGGGGCAGAAGAGAAATCTCACAAATAGACCCACACAAATACTGTCAATTCATTTTTGCCAATAATGGAAAGGCCATTCAATGGAGAAAGGATAGCCTTTTTCAGCACTTGATGTTAGAACAATTGGATATACATATGGGGGAACAAAGAACAGCCATCTAAGCCTCACCTTACATAGAAATTAATTCTGAATGGGTCATAGCTCTGAATGTAAAATGCAAAACTATAAAACTATAAAACTTAAAGAGTAAAAGTATGAGAGAAAACTTTCTGACCTGGAGGGGGCAAAGAGTCTTTCAATATGACACTGAACGCATAATCCATAAAAGAAAAAATGAGACATTGAATATCATCAAAAGTTACAAATTTTGTCCTGGAATGTGTGTTGTTGAAAGTATTAAATGACGAATTATAGAGTGGGAGAAATATTGGCAAAGTACAGAATAAACAAAGGACTTACACCCAAAACACATAAGGAACGCTTGAGACTTACTAATAAGAAAACAAACCGCTTAATTTAAAAATAGACAAAAGATATTTCATCAGAAAGGATATACAGGAGGCAATTAAGCAGATGAAAAGATGTCCAACACAATTAGTCATTATAGAAATGCAAATTAAATCTACAACGGATACCTCCTCATACCTACTTGATTCACTAAAACTAAAACGCTGACAACACCAAGGGCTGGTGAGGACAGGGAACAAGTAGAATTCTCATAATACACTTCTGGTGGGAATGCAAAATGGAACAGCCAATCTAGAAAAGTAGTTTGGGAGCTTCTTGGGAAGTTAACCATATAATTTCCATATGACCCAACAGCCTTACTCTTAGGTATTTACCATAGACCCAGAGAAATGAAAACTTAGGTTCACACAAAAACCTGTATGGATGTTTTTAGGCTCTCAGTTCATAATTGCTAAAGAATTACTGGAAACAACCAAATTGTTCTTCAATCAATGAATAGGCAAAAACTGTAATACGTCCACCTGTAGAATACTATTCATCAATAAAGAGGAAAAGACTATTGATAAACTCAACAGTTTAGATGACTCTCAAAGGAATCAAGCTGAGTTAAAGAAACCAATCTTAAAGATCACATCCTGTGGGATTCCATTCATGTGAAGCAATCAGTTTTTTAGAGGGAGGGAACTATCATTACAAAGGGATAGCCCAAGAGAGTATTTGGGGACGACATTGTTCTGTACCTTGATTGTGGAGGCGCTTCCACAAATTGCATATGAAAAAATGTCAAATTCATGTGACTTCAAAAGTAAAATTTAAAAAGAAGTATAGTATGGGGACCAGACCCAATAGTCTTTACAAACATTCAAAAAATAGAAAATTTCCTAGTTATATAAATTTTGTAGAAAGTCAGGAGGGAGAGTTCAAAAGATTTCCAACTCACTCAATGTTGTGAACCTAACCTTTAAAAAAATCCCAGAAAGATCATAGGAAAACAAGAGAGTGATGAGCGCATGTCATTTTTAAACAGAGAGACAAAATATATAATTAAATTATCCTAATAAACCTAATAAATCCAGTGAAGTATTGAAAATATAATGCATCATGGGCAGCTGAGTGGCTCACTTGGTTAAGTGGCTGCCTTCAGCTCAGGTCATGATCCCAGGATCCTAGGATCTAGTCCTGCACTGGGCTCCTTGCTCAGCAGGGAGTCTGCTTCTCCCTCTGCCCCTCCCTCTCCCCCTACTCTCTCTCTCTCTCTCTCTCTCTCTCTCTCTCATGAACACATGCAAAAGTAAACAAATAAATTTTTTTAAAAATAAAATATAATGCATCATAAATAATTTGAGTTTATTCCAGAAATGCAACAATGTGTTATAATAGAAAAATGTTATTCACAATGCATATGAACAGATTGAGGAATAGAATCAATACAGTAATTTCAAAAGATGCCAAACATACTTAATAGAACTTTAAAGGGGAACTTGTCAGAAACCTACATTAACCATAGACTATAACTATCCTTGATAGAATTCCACATTCTACTGTAGGTACTAATAATGAAATTAGGTTTTAAATATGTGTAATTAGGGATGCTTACCAGACAAGCCGACTTAAACATCAAAGAGACGCAGCTAAAAAGCAGATTATGAGAGACCAATGGTGGCAAGGACCAGGTAGACGTCCCTTCCCTGTGCACAAAGCTGGAAAACATTTGTTAAGTGGGTCTATGTCTGAGGCAATGGTGTGGGAGGAAAGGGATATAAACATCTTCTAAGCTTTGCCAATAAACTTACCCTTTCAACACTCCACCTTCTCTCTCACTTTGTCCATCTGTAGCCAGATGCTGAGGCACCAGTAGAGGACTCCAAGGACCTAGGGCATGACCGGGATATAAGAGAGAGGGACCTAGATCCCTGAATGACTCCATGCAGCAGAGATCCCACCCCTGCCCGCATAGACCGACTTATGGTGATCTGGACATGAGTGCAAAATGAACCTTTATTTTAAGAAACCGCTGAGATTTTAGAGTTGTCTATGACAGCAGTTGGTCTGTCTTGGCTAACACATCAATAAAATCACTCGATATCAAATCAACAAACAAATATTTGTGGCTTTCCTATATACTAGCAAAAAACATTAGAAAAAAATATGATGGACGGGAGTGCCTGGGTGGCCCAGTTGGTTAAGTGTCTGCCTTCAGCTCAGGTCATGATCTCAAGGTTCTGGGATCAAGCCCCACAGTGGGGAGTCTGATTCTCCTTCTCCATTGGCCCCTCCCCCTCCACTTGTGCTTTCTCTCAAATAATTAAAATCTTTTTTAAAAATAAGAATATCACAGTTACAAGACCCTCTAAACACACACACACACACCCCCCAAAACTATTGTGTACTTGGGACTAACTTAAGAAAAAATGTGAATAATCTATGTGAAGACAACTATAAATTTTGGTGAAAGAGGTAAGAATGAGGTAAGACCTGAATATATAGAGGGATCTACCATGGACCTAGATGGGGAGATTTGGTATTACTACCTGCTTTGTAGGATTATTGATGGCCCATTTCATGCTATCGGTGTGGTGTCACTGATCACCGAGTTGAGAAGAGATGTGTATCACTGGGTCTTGAAAGTTGATACAATGGCTCCCGACACCATTGAACCTGCCCCACCAGATACCTGAGCATGACATAAAGCAATTTAAGCCCTGTGATTTCAGTGGAGGTTTAGACAAATAGATCAATGGAACAAACTGAAATCAAACCATGCAAATAGAAAAATTTAGTTTGTAGTTGATTTGGAAGTCAAATCAAGACATAGGCAGGCTGATTGGTAATAGAGTTGGGACAAACATATCCTGATTAAGAGAAAAATAAATACAGAGTCTTATTCCATAGCATACATAAAGAGAAAGGATAAAAGAATATGTTCAGAATTTTGAAAGAGAAAATTTTTTCTAAAAATAAAACATGTAGAAAAAAAAGATCAAAAAGTCTATTCCCATTAAAATTTAAAACATCTACCACAAGACACAAAAGTTAAAAGACACAAAATACATGGAAATGCTTGTGACACTACCCTATGACCCAGCAATTGCACTGCTGGGTATTTACCCTAAAGATACAAACGTAGTGATCCGAAGGGGCACGTGCACCCGAATGTTTATAGCAGCAATGTCTACAATAGCCAAACTATGGAAAGAACCTAGATGTCCATCAACAGATGAATGGATAAAGAAGATGTGGTATATATACACAATGGAATACTATGCAGCCATCAAAAGAAATAAAATCTTGCCATTTGCGACGACGTGGATGGAACTAGAGGGTATCATGCTTAGCGAAATAAGTCAATCGGAGAAAGACAACTATCATATGATCTCCCTGATATGAGGGAGAGGAGATGCAACATGGGGGGTTAAGGGGGTAGGAGAAGAGTAAATGAAACAAGATGGGATTGGGAGGGAGACAAACCATAAGTGACTCTTAATCTCACAAAACAACCTGAGGGTTAATGGGGGGGAGGGGTATTGGGAGGGGGGGTGGGGTTATGGACATTGGGGAGGGTATGTGCTATGGTGAGTGCTGTGAAGTATGTAAACCTGGCGATTCACAGACCTGTACCCCTGGGGATAAAAATATATGTTTATAAAAAATAAAATTAAAAAAATATATATATATATAAACACAAAAAAACAAACAAACAAAAAAAAATATAAAAGATTAATATCTATGTAAAGAAGCTCTGAAAAGAGAGAGAGAATGAAAACAATAAGCCCAATGGAAAAAAATGGACAAAGAATAAGAATAAAAAAGTAGCCAAGGGGAAACAAAGCCAATAAACATGTAATCAAGAAATGAAAATAGGAACATAAAACTGTTAAAAAAAATTTTACTAATCACCTTGCTAAAATATAAGTACATTAATAAAATCTCAGGTTGGTGATATGTTTTAGTGATTTTTTTTATACCATTGGTAGACATTGAAATAATACACACCTTTTGAGGGTTAGAAGATGTAACTGAAACTTAATTATAAGTATGAACCTAAGAAAACATCAGAAGCATGGAGAGGAAAGTGTGCAGATTTTTATCTCAATATTGTTCATTATTTTAAAAATGGAGAAAATATATTTATCTGAAGGTGAATATTTTACACACTATTAAATATTTTACTGGCCTCACAAAAAATAAAGTAGGTCCACATTTTTGCATGCAGAAAGATTGCTGAGAAACAACATGTAGAACAATTTATAATCATTCTAATTACATAAAAGTAATGAGGCAAAACCATGTATTTCTAACTATATTTTTATGTGAAAGCAAGTGAATAGAAAAAGTGAGAAAAGTTCCTCACCAGATTAAAAATGAGAGGGAATGAGAAAGTTTTGAAATCTCTTTATTTAAAAATTCCTTTTTCTTTTTTTTCTTTTTAGGTGGTAGGGGCAGAGGGAGAGAAAGAATCTCAAGCAGACTCCAGAGCCCCCTGTGGGACTCAATCTGACTACCCTGAGATTATGATTTGAGCCCAGATCGAGAGTCAGACACTTAACCAACTAAGCCACCCAGGTGCCCCTGTTTAAAAATTCTTGTAACAAGAAGGTATTTGTGAATTATTGATGTAGTAAACAAAGAGCCAAATCAGAAGGAAAATGGAACAGTGAAAAAAGGAGCAAGTCAACTGTGTAATATGAGCCTTCCATAAAGCCCCAGCTACCTTCATGCAAGAATGGAGATCGGAAACTGCATTCAACCTTCTGCTGTTCATAGAAAGAGAAACTTCTGTGTCTGAACCTGGATTAGGACACAGAAAGAGGAGTGTGACCTGGTGATGGAGAGCAGGCTATTACTACTGGGTTCTCTGTGTCCTCAGCTCCTCCATAAACTGATGGGATTGACCCTATATTTTGGGTTCTCAAGACATGTATCTATTGCGGTGGGTGTGTGGTGAGGGGAGGCATTGAGGGTCTCAAGGGCTCTACTAGCTGGGCACACGGTCGAGCAGCTACAGCCTTTTTTGCTCCCTAAATGTACCTTCAAATAACTCCACCATTTGCAGGAGTCCTGGCAAGAGACTCTGGACTGGGGATGGTGCAGGGACACACCGCACCCTTCAGGTGCTAGAGACACCAACCAAAATCACCCTCAGAGGTGTTTATGGACACTTTCCTGAACATACTGCAAATGCTGCCCCAGAGAAAACTTGTCTGCTGAGAATATCAAACTTGCCAGAGTCTGCGGAAGACTCTGCAGATACACCAAAATCAAAATCTAAAATCAGAAGCCACAACCAAACTATTTTATTCTTTTACTCAAATGATGTGAGAATGTATCTTTCTAGAAGTTTCACTAGTAGCTATCTATTCAGATCACTGTCTTTGTCTCTTATCAAAATATTTCATCAGAATTTCCCAGAGTAAATTTCCTAGGGGAAATTTAAATAACTCTTATCCGAACATCATTGTAAACTAAATTATGCAGCACACCCTGTATAACATTCCAGGTTAAAAAAAGATCCATTTGCTAAGTACCAAATTCATCCTTTGTCCTGCCTTTAAAAGCTTTCCTTTAGCTGGGTCTGCTTTTCAAGATCACTTCCCAAATAGCATAGCACCAAAGACTTCCTCCTTAAAACATAATTTACAGCTTCTGCAAAATCATGCCATATTTATTTAAATTCCTTAACTCTGTTATTTAATTTATTCTGGTATGTGTTTAAACTTAACTTGCTCACTTTCCTAAGCTCTTAGGGTCTAGCAAGAATGTATTCTTTATAGCAGAGTAGGAGGCCCATGGTAGGGACTAAACAGCATTTTGATGTCGTTCCAAACACATGATCTGGCTGAGAAGGTTTGTTTTTTTTCTTACTTTAACTTTTTGCTCTTTGAGTGACCAAAAAGCTGTCTTAGGAGTAATGGGACGAGGGGAGGAGTAGTTATCTCTTTAAGAAGTAAGCAAAGAGGGGCACCTGGGTGGCTCAGTCAGTTAAGCAGCTGCTTTCCGCTCAGGTGGTGATCCCAGGGCCCTGGGATAGAGCCGAGTATCAGGCTCCTTGCCATGCAGGAAGCCTGGTTCTCCCTCTGCCTGCCACTCCCCCTGCTTGTGCTTGCTCTCTGTCTCTCTCTCCCTCTCTCTCTCTGACAAATAAATTAAAAATAAAAAATCTTTAAAAAAAAAAAAAAAGAAGAAGAAGAAAAAGAAGAAGAAGAACCAAGCAGAAGCCCCAAACAAAAGGAGAAGAAGGAAGAGAAGAAAGGGGGAGAAAGAGAAGGATGAGGAGGAGGGGTAGGAAGAGGGAAAGAAAAGCTTAGCTGAAATTATTCTACTCTTGTCATTCATTCTGGTTGGTGTTCAGCCAAGAATCAAACAAAAGGTGGTATGTCCTAATCAATTAAATATCAGGGTGGATATTCTCTATTGCATCATTGAGTCTATGATTCAGGGCGCCAGAAAGTTACTCAATCAAGCTTGCTCTGCCTTTCTCTTTCTTCTCTCCCTCTTCTACCTTTTTTTTTTTTTTTATTTGTTAGAGGGAGAGAGAGAGCACAAGCACAGGCAGGCGGAATGGTAGGCAGAGACAGAGGGAGAAGCAGGTTCCTTGCCGAGCAAGGAGCCCGATGTGGGACTCGATCCCAGGACGCTGGGATCATGACCTGAGCCGAAGGCAGCCGCTTAACCAACTGAGCCACCCAGGCATCCCCCTCTTCTACCTTTGACTAAACAATTTTAAACAGTATGGTGGGCATCATGTTCGATTCCACTCCTCCATTTTGTAACATCCATGGCACTTCAGGAAAGAATTCCAGCTTCAGGAATGAGATGAGTATTGATTAATTGAAGCCAAATGATTTCATCAGATTGTTTGAGGAACCTGGAGCAAACCTATCAGTGTATGGCATTCCCCTAGCTGTAGGTATCAGTCCAGAGTGTGCACGTAACGATCACATGGAAGGAAAGAATTTTATTTCATGCCTGGAAGAGAGGCTCTTTTTTTCCCTCTACCATTGGATCCTACAACTGTGAGGGGAACTACCCTGGCAGAAGCTAAAATGGCCTTTGGATGGTCAAAGAAAGGAATCATGAGAACCCATGTCCTTGGTGACAATGTCAAACTGCTGGGTTCACCAACCCTAGATTCTGCTCCCTATTGTTGGACTTCCAGTTACATGGCCATAAATTTCTTAGGATTTAGGCCAATTTGTGTGGCATCTTCTGTTTCTACTAAAAGTACCCTAACTCATGAAACCAACATCAGTGGACTTATTGAGTCAAATGGTCTAGTGTCAATTGCCTAAATAGTTTGGGCAACATGGAGAGACAAAGCTGGGTACTCAGCTGCAGTATTTAGGTTCTGAATCTAGAAAACATTATTTTTTTTAAGATTTTATTTATTTACTTGACAGACAGAGATCACAAGTAGGCAGAGAGGCAGGCAGAGGTTGAGAGAGGAGAAAGCAGGCTCCCTGCTGAGCAGAGAGCCTGATGTGGGGCTCGATCCCAGGACCCTGGGATCGTGACCTGAGCCGAAGGCAGAGGGTTTAACCCACTGAGCCACCCAGGCGCCCCTAGAAAACATTATTTTGTACATGGGTTGAATAAGTATGTCTTTTCTCTGGCCACAGGCCAACTCTAGGTTCTATGCTCTCCTTGGAGCATTAGAGGGAAAGACCAACCGTTGAGCTGTAGACTCAAGTTCATCACTAACCGAGCATCGCATCTCAATGGTGGAGCTATGATTTCCTTCCTTTTATCCACAGTAAAAAATAGCGATTAGCTAGAATGTAAGCTAATGAAATGAGCAAGGATGTCTTCCTGTAGAAGGTGACCATTCCTTTATTACTGGTCAATTCCACCGCAAGCAGCACCTTCCAAAATGTAGGCATCTCCCTTATTAATGCAGGAGAATGAAAGCATAGCTCGGGCCATGCCCTCCTTTGCTAATTTGTGTCTCTGCTAAGTCAGCAGTGATTTAGAGTTGAAGTGTAATTTATTACAAGAGATTTACGGGTAAACAGTTAAGTCACAGGGCTTAACCTACCCCTCCCCTGGTGTTTCACTCCCACTCTGCTTACTTCCTGCTCCACCACCTGAATCCCTGTCCTTCAGCTGAACTAGAAGCACCAGCTCCTCCCAGTACTTGAAAACGCCTTCTTTGGAGGCTACTTTCAGTTTATAGCTTAGTCTCAGATCTGAACTCATGAACAAAAATTACAAGACACAAGAAAACAGTCCTTAAGGAGAGTGAGCAGATGAGAAACCAAACAATAAACCCAAGGAACAAGAAACAATCCAAACAGAATATTAATTAAACTTGTTAAAATTGTTGAAGGAAGTAGAAAGAAGTGAATTTCATAAGCAATAATTTTTTAAAAAATCATTTGAAAAAGAGTTTCTGAAAAACCAAAATTTGCAAGCCTACAAACAATAAAAAGATAACTAATATAACATAAAGCTCAGAATTTTGCCTAATGGAATATAATGTAGGTGAAAGCAGAATTTGTTTTGTCTGCCTTGTCTAGTGTTTAAGCCTTAGCACTTGAGATAGTACCTGCATATATACGTAGATACATATGTAATTGATAAATACTTTAAAATATAGTGAATAAATAAATCGGTAGGCTAAATAGAATTGGCAAAGATTAGTAAATTGGAAGATAGAACTAAAATAATATCACACAAAAGTTGCGAAGAGGTAAGACATAAGAAAGAAGGATGGAAGGAACTGAATGATGGAAGGACAGAAAGACAGAAGGATGGAAGGATGGACAGAAGGAAATTTAAGAAACCTGCACGAGGGAAAGCAGTATTTCAACAACCACTTAGTAGGGATTAAAAAAAAAAAAATTCTGTATTGAGCAGAGACAATATTAAAAGGGACGTTCTTCAGTAAGTTTCCAGTGTTTACAATGCATAACAAACTCCTTCTAAAAATTAATAAGAACTAAACTAGCAAAGAGAAAAATGGGGGAAAGCTATTAAGAGACAATGCAAGGGGCGCCTGGGTGGCTCAGTGGGTTAAGCCGCTGCCTTCAGCTCGGGTCATGATCTCGGGGTCCTGGGATCGAGCCCCACATCGGGCTCTCTGCTTGACAGGGAGCCTGCTTCCCTCTCTCTCTCTCTCTGTCTCTGCCTGCCTCTCTATCTACTTATGATCTCTCTCTGTCAAATAAATAAATAAAATCTTAAAAAAAAAAAAAAAAAAAAAAAAAGAGACAATGCAATAAAAAAAGACCCAAAGGGTTGGTTAACATATGGGAAGATGCTCGGGCCCATTAGTAACCAGGAAAACTCAATTGAAAACAGTAATTAGATAGTGTATCTTTCCCATCAGATTGGAAATAATTAAATAATCTGATAACATCAAGTGTGGGAAAATGGCAACTTTTTATGCATTGCAGGGACGGAGAAGTATGATTTGGAACGATTAATTTTGACATTAATTAGCCCAATTAAAGATGCTCACCCTACAACACAACAAATTTGTCTCTAGTTTCTACCCTAGAGAAGTTTTCATATATGCATCCAAGGTCACATTTGTAACAGAATTGATTGGCACATTGTGCAGAATTGTGAATGTGGAAACGGGCAAACTGCCTTGGGTGAGGGAGATCGACAGTTAAATTCTATTGTGAGACTGTTATAGCAGCAAGTAAAATAAATGCACTAGACCTGAGTGTGTCAATGGAGATAATTTCAAAGACGCGTGAGTAGAAAAAAATGCATGTAGGCTAGATACATTAGGACACGAAACAATACTCTACATTATTCACAGAGACAGGGCATATGTAGTAAATATATAAAAATGTGCATGAGAATAATACACATCTACTTCCAGACAGTGGTTTTGTCAGAAGGAATAGGCAGAGCAGGGATGCAGGGAGAGGGAGAGGGAGAATGGGAAGTGAGATTTTAGATGTGTTTATATAGACTTCCAAAATATAAGAAGCAAAAATGGCAAAATGTTAACTCAAACTCAGTTACGTTACTGGTTGTGCTTTTCTGCATCTTTAACATATTTAATAATTCAAAGTTACTTCTAAAAGAATGAGAGCAAAAGAAATGGCAATCTGAAATAATAATTAGAATAATTATATCCAGATAATAATATTTTCAAGTCTGCAAATATGGAGAATTTAGAACATAAAGATCCTCGCTGAAATGTTACAGATCATGTTGGAAAATTTAAACGACTATGGACAGTAAAAAAAAGTGATTACTACCATTAATTATTTGCTGTGAAATGAAACATGAGTAAAATAGTAGCTAAAAATCACCTGAAAGAAGGGAGAATGGAAATCAGAAAAAAAAAAAAAAGGTTTATTTCTTAATGTGTTCAGGGGAAGGACCGATATATTACCTTTAGAATTTGTTTACAAAACATAAGTTCAGTATATGTGGTAGAAGACCTAAGGTGATAGCTAAAAGCATATGAATAGAAGAGATGATTTCAAAATCAATACAAAAAAAAAAAAGAGGGAACTCTGAAAGGCTTTATTAATTCAACTGAAGGCAAAGAGCAAACAAACACAAACTAAACAAAGACAAAATACAAATATAAGTCACCCACATAAATGTGAGTAGGTCTAAACTCACACTTTCGAGAATCTGAAATTTTTTTTTTTAAAGATTTTATTTATTCATTCGACAGAGAGAGATCACAAGTAGGCAGAGAGGCAGACAGAGAGAGAGAAGAGGAAGCAGGCTCCCCACCAAGGAGAGAGCCTGATGTGGGGCTCGATCCCAGGACCCTGGGATCATGACCTGAGCCGAAGGCAGAGGCTTTAACCCTCTGAGCCACCCAGGTGCCCCGAGAATCTGAAATTTGATACAGAAAAAAAAGTATTGTGCTATTTATATGAGACATCACACCACGACTAGAACACCATACTTGCAGTTCTAAAGCGAAAGAACAGAAGGTTATATACCATGGAAAGAGAAATGAAATAAAGCAAACAAGTCAACCGCAACAGAAAAACCCCAGCAACAATTACAATAAGACAGAAAGGAGCAAAAGAGTAAGAAATTGGTATAGCATTAATAACTTCACATAAAACAGAAAGCAAACTAGAAACACTAAAAAATACAGGGAAAAAAATCTAAGTCATGTACAATGCCAACTGCTGGTAACAGTCACTATTATTATTTGTACATGTGTCTCCAAAACTGAAATTCTAGCAAACATGTTTTTATTGCTTGTCTTAGCCATTTATTGACATATTAGCATGTCATCATTCCTGGAAGTTCTTCAACATCATAGCGTTTACTCTTGTCTACCATAGGGATGGTCTATTGTTTACTTATTATTTTGGGGTTTTGGATCCTTTTTTTTTTTTAAAGATCCTTTCTAAATTTTTTTGGTGGTATAAATAACATTGTAGTGAACGCACCCTTGCATAAATCTGTACGTAGTCTTCTGAACGGTTTTCCATGCCTTTGGCAGTCAAAGAGTAGAAGGAGCTAAATATATGTGGGTGGGAAATTATTTCTGTTTTGGCATCTTCAGGTTAACCCTTGTGTGATGCCTGGGTTTGACCTGGTTAGGTAGAGGGACAAACTTGATTTAACAAAATGTTCCCCTTCGCTAGTGTAATGCCCAGAAGGAACAAGAAGAACCGTGTTGGCCCTTCCTCCCAACAACGGGCTGGGGAGTTGCTTTGGTCCAGCCATCAAGTCAAAGTCTCTGCAGACACAGAGACGGAAAGACAGAAGCCTGGTCCTCATGGAGCCCAGACATGTCTAAAAAGACAGGAAGAACAAGATGACAATTGCTGCAAGGGAAGGGTCAGATCACTCCAAGGTGGCTTTTTGGGCTTCCGGTTTACCTTTTACTTAAATCAGGGGCAGACTTATAACATAATTGAATTATTGATAGTACTGATTAATACATATAAAGCACTGAATGTTAGAAGTACTCTCTGCATATTTGCATTCTCTAGAAGCATAATCTTCTAAATAAAACATAAATAAAGTATAATCTTCTAAATAAACTGCAATCATCATATTGCAGTTTCTCAAAGAGCAACCTGTGCCTCATTCTGACCTCCCAGTCTAATCCACCTGCATCCTGAGAGCAGCATGACCCTAAGACTTCCACAGTTCACCCTGGACCTGTGTGACCAGCCCCATGTAATGGATGCCCCAGCAACGTCCCACTGAAAGTGAAATTTATGAATGTTTCGCCTGTCCTCATGCCTCTCCCTTTCCTGAGAATAGAGACTGAACCCCAGTGACATGCAGGGACATCCCAGGACACATTGGATGTTTTGCTAACAAGATAGTTCCAGGAAATGCGAAGACCAGACCAAGATTTAGAGCAAAGGTATAGACTTTTATCACCACAACGGATTTTTACTGCAATTGCCTTGCCAGCAAACAAGGCAGATGATGGGGACGGGGGGGGGAAAGCAAGCAGTGCCAACAATGGCTTCACCATAAACACCCCCAAAATGTGGTCCAGGCACTTGTAGACCAGCCTTCCAGAAACTGGGCAGCTCCCATCACATGTTGGAGAAGACATTTACACACAACAAGGAGAGTTCTTGACTCGTTGAAGTGGTGGTGAATATTGGTGCACAGCTGTTAGGGAATCTCAGGAAAATAACAATATTCCCGTGATGTTCTGTAAACTAAAAGCCAGTCAACGATCCTCCGGGCACTTCTGAAGCATCGACTATCATTGGCCCGAAAGGAAAGACACAAGTCGGACAATAATGGGAGATCACGTAGGTCGGGTGAATGTAGGTGTTAGGGAATTTTGGAAAACCACTGTAGCCGAATAAACAATGATCAAACACAGTCTGTATTGGGGCTGAATTGATTAACTTGCCAAGCAAGGAAAGCTGCCTTGTGGAAACAATCCGGTGCAGGTTCAGCAGATCTCCCCAAATGTGCGTGGGGTGGGGCAGATACAACAAAGGAGGATTCTGCAAAGTCCTTTCTGGCTGATGACTAAGAATTGAAAAGTCTCCCTTGGGACCGATAGTTCCTACAGTTTGACATCCCTGGGGCATCTATTACATATGGTCCAGGGTGAACTGTGGAAGGCTCAGGCAGTCTTGGGTCTTGCTGCACACAGTCCCCTACGCACACTGCCCTGGGACTGAGCAGAGATTCCTTTTAGCACCCACAGGCATGGGGAGCTACTGAAGCCTCTTGAGAAGGGCAGTCAAGAGAGTATTTTAGAAATATGGCTAAGTTCCTAGCCCATTGTTGCCCATCATGTACCTTCTATTTGTCATAAAGATACGACCGGTATGATATCGATGTCAGTTTCAGGAATGACTTAGGTTTGCTTGAGCCAGTTTCCATCCCTTGGTTATGTTTCTGTGCCCTAATTATTTATGGATCTGGGACTACCTCTGAAAACAGATCCTGTTCACTATACATCGTATTCTAGAATTCTAACGTGGTAAGTAGAAGAATTGAGTACACACCTAGCATCCACCAGTTCTCTTCCCTGCAAGCAGAAGGGCAAGGTTGTGGGCTGCTCCTCCGGTAAGGGACCCTTTAGGCTGGGGCAAGTTCAGGCCAGTGCCTGGAGGAAGTGGGAGCAGGGGGCATCTGAGCCAGGAGGCTGAGGCAGGACTGAGGTTCCAGAGCATGGGGGAGGATGAGTTTAAGGAATCCTGGAACGATGCTAGCCAAAGTACAAAGTCATTCTTGGTGAGCAGGTGTGGGGCTGGGTGTCCATGGCTAGCAGCTGGCTTTATGAAGCCCCAGAGGGCTCCAGCTTCATGGAAAAGACCTGGGGTGGGCTGAATCATGATTTCCATACCGACTCTTCTTGGGACCAGACCGACCACTTCTTCAAAGAAGTCTTTTTTATTCATCTCACATCCCCAAGCATCGGGCACATTGAGTCACAACCTTGGATCCTCAGTGCCTATCAGTTACATTTTATTAAAAGGCCTCTTTCTGCCACAGTTGGAAACCACAGAAGCTTCAAGGTCAAGGCTGTATTCGCAGCATCAAAATCTACAGTTGGCGTTTTCTCCCTTCCCGTCACCCATGTCTCAAATCCCGGCCTCATGCTTACCTGCCGGCTCTCTTCCTCCACTCAACCTCCTCCTCTGGGGATGTCTGTTCCCTGAAGATCCTGCTTCCTTTCAAAGGAGCCGTGTCCCCTTCCCTGTTGCAAATCTAAACCATACCAGAACACAGATTTATAAACACATCTCAGCCAAGCTGAACAAAGGCTTTCCGTCAGAGATAAAAATGGCAACGTGGTTTTTCCACATCTGTCCTGGCTTGGGGCCAGCTCTGCTCCCATGGGCATGGAAAGGTCTGGCTGGATCTGGGTCCAAAAAGATATGCCTCCCCACCCAAGGGAGCAGGCTCCTGCGGCCCTGCAACCTAGCCTCCCCTCCCCCGCCCTAGGGCTGCAACCTCTGAGGTGCTTTCTGGTTGGAAACTTTGAAGTCCTGCGTTCTTTGTGATTGCACACTGCCCATGTCATTTGGGGCATCTTACTACTTTATTTTTCCACCTCTATTAAGGTATAATTTGCAAACAATAAAAATGCCGATGTTAAGTATACAGCGCTGTGAGTCTTGACGAATGTATGCCTGTGTTCCTACCACCATGATAAAGATACAAAACGTGTCCATGACCTTGAGGGATTCCTCGTGGACCTTTGCAGCCCACCCCTACCTGAGCTCCATCCCTGAGCATTCACCATGTCTGTCTTTTCCAGAGCTTCCTACAAATGACATCCTACCATGTGCAGTCTTGTATGTCTAACTTCTTTGACCCATTCTTATTCATCTATGTTCTTGCTTATAATGGTAGATGGTTCTTTTTTTTTTAAGACTTTATTTATTTATTTGACAGACAGAGATCACAAGCAGGCAGAGAGGCAGGCAGAGAGGAGGAAGCAGGCTCCCCAATGAGCAGAGAACCCGATGCGGGGCTCAATCCCAGAACCCTGGGATCATGACCTGAGCCGAAGGCAGAGGCTTTCACCCACTGAGCCACCCAGGCGCCCCTAGATGGTTCTTTTTTTAAATCCTAAGTCATTTTTCAGGACAGGGATATATACCCAAATATTTACCTACTAAATGGTCCTCTGTGTCGTTTCCAGTTTGGAGCTCTTACGGAATAAAGCTGCTATGAACATTTATGGGCAAGCTTTAGTGGACGCATGTTTACAATCCCTGGGTAAATATCTAATTGGAATTGTTCACTCATATGCTAAGTCTACATTTAACTTTATAAGAATTGATAGGTTAGCAAAGTTGGCCGTCCCGTTTTGCATTCCCACCAGTAATGTGTGAGTGTTCCACTTGCTCCGTACAATCGTCAACAGTTGGTATGATCAGTCTTTCCATTTCCTTTTAGCTAGTGTCTTTGTGGGTTTATGTTGTGTATCCCTGGTGCTTAATGCTGTTGAGCATCTTTTTTTTTTTTTTAAGATTTTGTTTATTAATTTGACAGAGAGGGAGAGAGCGCACGAGCAGAAGGGACGGGGGAGGGAGAGGAAGAAGCAGCCTCCTCTCTGAGCAGGGAGCCTATGCGGGGCTTGATCCCAGGACCCAGGATCAGGACCTGAGCTGAAGGCAGATGTCCAACTGACTAAACCACCCAGGCGCCCCTCTTTTTATGCTCTTATTGGCCATTCATATAATTTGTGAAGTGTCTATTTAAATCTTTGAGAAAAGTCACTTTTAAGAAGCCCTGGGGATCATGGGAAGACTCTGGATGGGGAGTCAGAGGTCTAGGGCTTGAAACTTAGCCCTATAAACAGCTGTGGGACTTTGGGACTTGAGGTTATGGGTGTCTTCCATTTACAATTAGGAAAAATGACTAGATTAGCCTTAAAGCTTTTTCTCTGCTCCAGAGACTATGGTCACAATCTCCTTTTTTTTTTTTTTTTTTTTCCATTTTTAAAATAGGTGCATCCCTTGGGTTCAAAGAAACACACAGTCACACAATGTGAAACTGGAAAGGGACATTGGAGATCATGCAGCCCATACGTGACTTCATGATTTCAAAGTTTCTGATCAAAAATAAACTCTGTGTCACATGTCCAATAATCACAATGAAGCAATGGCATGGATACAACTAATCCCAGGTCTCCTGGCTCTGGTAACTACTAAGATGAGTTTGAGAAAAAGGCATATATTCTGCCTTTCACTTCCAAGACAATCCCTGGAAGTAAGACCTGGGCAACATGGTCGTGTTTTGTTTTGTTTTGTTTCTTACCCAAACTAGCACATGTCTATTTGCACCTTTGGCGTTCATGCCAGCAATCGAAGGCAGTTAACGAAGGATCTGGAGGGGTCCCGAGACCAGGCAACCATCTAGGGAAGTTTCTGCACCCTGGTTTTGCAGGTGCATTCCCATCAAAATGCAAACCCAGCGCCCCCAGCCCAGGCAGCCTGCCTGTTTGCAGAGCTGTGACTGCTATAAACATTTCCACACAAATTACATTTACACTCCAGTCCATAGACTGAGTTCTGTAAACTGACAAGTACGTAGGGGTCAGAGTATATTCCTCCACAATTACAGCACGCCATTCCCATGGGTGTTAATGTTTATAGAAGGATAGTTAACCTTGCACAGGATCTGGGATCACAGGGCTGTGTGTGCCGTTCCACTGCAGAGCTGGAGTGCATTTCTACACTAGCAACTTCCAATGCCACGGTGGAGCAGAGCGGACAGTCGAGGCTTGTTCTCAGGGCTAGGGCAAGGCCCTGGCTTGCATGGCCTCCGGTCCCTTGATTGCTTGACCAAGGCCTGGAGCTTCACTTTCCCTGAACAGCCCCAACTTAATGGACTGTGATGATTGGTCTTACACTATAACTTGTTCTGTGACTTGAGCAAACCATGTAGTTACACATTCGTTTGTAACTTTCCAAGACCCCCAGGAAAGAAGGGGCCATTGTAAACCTTTGAAACAGAACCCAGACGTGCTGAGCGCCTTGGAGATTGTTTCAAGTAACAAGTAACTGCTTTTCATCATGTACTCAAGAGGCTCCAAGAGGGGCAAGGCCTGGTGCTTTTGTTCCCAAAGTTTACAATCTATAGTTTTTGGTAGACAAGCCAGGCATACCCGAAAAAAGTCAATAAAACCCAAGAGGGAATGTGCTTCATCTTGGCTGGAGCGTGTGGATATCAGTCCAGGAGAGATTCAGAAGTGGGCGAGACGGTTGCAGTGTGACCAAATGGAGGAAAACTTCAGGATAAGAAGGGAACGGAAATGGCCCTTGGCGAACGCTGCTGTTGGGGTAGAGAGTGGATCAAGGCATGGAAATGGGTGGAATGTTCCAGTTCGACCAGAGAGACTGGTCTGAGAGAGGGAGAGCACAGCAGTGAAGAAAAAGCCAGCAGATGCTGGGCACCAAAAAGAAACAAACGTATAGGTAACTAACGTCTTCTTAACTCTCTCGCAGTAGAAGTGCTAAGTCCTAACGATGGCCCTACCTTGTTTGCCCCCTGCTCCCTCCCTTGCTCTGACTTCCTGGGTGCCAACAGTTACTCTTTTCTCCTTTGCTCACTCCCTTCCAGCTACACCAGCTCTCTTATTCCTGCCACCCCAGGGGCAACTCCTACGGGGGGCGCTTTTGCATTTTCTCTTCCCTCTGCCAGAAATACTCTTCCCACTGGTATCCACCTGGTTCTTGATCTCATCACTCTGTCCCCTTAAATGTCCCCATTGGTGACCCTTCCCTGGGAACTCCATTTATTTATTTTTTTAATTATTTTTTTTCATTTTTTTATAAACATATAATGTATTTTTAGCCCCAGGTGTATAGGTCTGTGAATCGCCAGGTTTACACACTTCACAGCACTCACCATAGCACATACCCTCCCCAATGTCCATAACCCCACCACCCTCTCCTGACCCCTCTCCCCCCAGCAACCCTCAGTTTGTTTTGTGACATTAAGAGTCTTTTATGGTTTGTCTCCCTCCCAATCCCATCTTGTTTCATTTATTCTTTTCCTACCCCCCAAACCCCCCATGTTGCATCTCCACTCCTCATATCAGGGAGATCATATGATAGTTGTCTTTCTCCGATTGACTTATTTCGCTCAGCATAATACCCTCTAGTTCCATCCACGTTGTTGCAAATGGCAAGATTTCATTTCTTTTGATGGCTGCATAGTATTCCATTGTGTGTATACACACACACAACACACACACACACACACACACACACACCACATCTTCTTTATCCATTCATCTGTTGATGGACATCTAGGTTCTTTCCATAGTTTGGCTATTGTGGACATGGCTGCTATAACCATTCAGGTGCATGTGTGCCTTCAGATCACTGCGTTTGTATCTTTAGGGTAAATACCCACCAGTGCAATTGCTGGGTCATAGGGTAGCTCTATTTTCAACTTTTTGAGGAACCTCCATGCTGTTTTCCAGAGTGGTTGCACCAGCTTGCATTGGGAACTCCATTTAAAATGGCAACAGCCCCCACCTTTGGCTCTTTCTATCTTCTTTCTCAAGTTCATTATTTTCCAGAGACATTTCATCATCAAGCATCTTGTATATACTTTTACTTTATGTATCGTCTCTCTTCCCACATTAGAATGAAAATTCATGAGGGCAGGGGCACCTGTGGCTCAGTAGATTAAGTGTCTGCCTTCAGCTCAGGTCATCATTTCAGGGTCCTGGGATCAAGCCCCACATTTATTTATCTGCTTCTGCCCCTCCCCTTGCTCATGCTCTCCCTCTTTTTCAAATAAATAAATAAAATCTTTTAAAAAAAGAAAATAAAACTCATGAGGGCACAGGATTGTGTCAATTTTATTGATACATGCCCAACACCTACTGGGATGCCCAGATACTCAGTAAAAATTTCCCCAGTGAACAAATGAATAGGTGACTTTTAAAAGCACTGATCTGCTTTTGCATGGTGCATGGAAGGGGCTAGAAAAAAATGATTTCAGTGGCTTCCCTTATTAGACAGGTTAGGGCAGGCATTCATTAGCATGCCTTCGTTGCAAGCAATGGAAATTAAATCTACCTTAGGCTAAAAGCAATTTGTATAAAAGGGACAGGAGCTCCCAGAATTGACGAGAGGACAGAAACCAGGCCAGGATGTGGAGAAGAAGACAGCTCTGGAGGCCAGGTTTCAGAAGGCATGACATGCATGGGAACAGCATAGTTAGGAGGTTGCTGCCTAGTGGAAGGGAATGCCCACTGTTTTCAGTCTGCTTACTCCTCTACTCAAGAATTAAATGCCATGAAAGGAACATCCAACTGACCTAGCTGGGGTCACATGTCTACCCTCACCCCTCATCGTGAAGATCTATTGTGTGTTGGTGGTCCAGTATCATCTCTTCCTAATATCATCACCAGTCTCTTCCTGGATAATTTCTTCCTCCTCTAGACACCATTTGGGGGGATTGTAATTAAGAAATTCTCTCTCCTCTGCCAAACATTTGAGCTTGCTTTTCTTTTTTGTTTTCACTCAGAAGGTATAACATGGGCAACCAAAGATATTTCACTATAATGATCTTTTAAGAGCTTAATGCAATACAAGTAACGTTGAAGTTCCTAAGACATTACTGTAGAGAAAACACTTCTGTGTAGATCGTCTCGTTTGAATCACAGCATTTCTGTGGAGTAGGTAGGCAGGTGTTACTATCTTCATTGTATATATGTGCAAATCAAAGCTTGGAGACTTTAAGCAATTTATTCAAGTTCATAATGCCAAGACTGTTTTAAGGTTAAATTCTGTTGTAACGGTGGCCCACATTGATGACTCCTTGTGGTCTTCAACACTCCAATGCACAATACCTGTCAACACAAAACTCACTTTCACACTAACCCTATGGAGTGACTGCTAATATTCTAGTGAGTAGCTAAGGAGACTTGAGGTCAGGCCATGTAACTTGCCCAAGGAGACCTATTTATAAAACTTTTTTAAAGATTATTTCTTTATTTATTTGAGAGAAAGGAGAGCACAGAGGGAGAAGCAGACTCCCCGCTGAGCAGAGAGTCTGACACGGGGCTCGATTCCAGGACCCTGAGTTCATGACAGGAGCCAAAGGCTTAACAAATGCTTAACAGACTGTGCCACCCAGACGCCCCAAGGTGACATATTTATAAAGTGCTAGAGCCAGACTCTTGCCCCTGAGTCTGTGCACTGAATGCTAAGCTATACTGCCTCTCAGGTTTTATTAAATAAATGTCAATGGCTATATGAGACATCAACAGGATGTATGTTCAGCCAAACTTCCAGGAAAAGGCATGCATCTGTGGCTCAAGTTAAAGATTCTAAAGATGCGCCGTGCCTGTTCCATAGTGGTCATTCAGCAAATATAAGTTGAATAAACGAGTGAACGAATGCATGTCTTACTCTCACAGATGCTTTGCAGCAAGAGGCTTTGTCTTTCAAGTAGTGTTGCAGAATTGAGGACATGAGAGGGAGGTTTCATTAGAGTAAGGATTGGGATATTTGATGTTCTACTTTGTACGCATATGCTGGTCACAAAAAGGAGGCAGCTCCTTTCCCTTGCTTTCCCTCCCTTTGCTGTGTCCAGAGATACAACGTGCTTAGGAAAGGAAGTAAAGATATCTTCCTTCTCTGATATCCTGTATCTGGTCCTGCTCTGGTCTTGATCATGGTTGTCAAGTAGGGAAAAGCCTTCTGATTTGGAAAATAATCTAGTAGCACCTTCCATCCCAATGGCTGTGTCAATGTGCCTACTTTAGAAGCCCCTACTGATGAGTTTTCCTATCTGTGAGTGCCCTTTGCTGATGAATATTGAAGTCAGGAAGAAACAAATCCATTTTAATTTTTTTTAAGCACTTGGATTTTTATCCTTTTAAGCATCATGTTAAATTGGCCATGAAACCAGGGATGGTACCACTGAATTATAAGAGGGCCGAAGCATTAAGTAAAAGTCTAGGAAGCAGTCAAAGTGAGAAGTATATGTATCTGTTCATGTGGAAGGCTTGCTGGCTCTGTGCACCAGGCACGATGCTGGACTCCAAGAACACAGAGGTGAGCAAGACATGATCCTTACCTCTTGGGCCTGCTGCTGTTGCCTCTGTTTGAAAAGGTTCAGGTTGATCCATATAGAAACCATACCTTTTGGGGAATATCTTTTGGGGAACATGCCAGCAAAGTGAACTTTACTCAGATCTACTTGATCAGGAAGTCAGAAATTCAATTGGGAGGCTGCAGTGAGTGTATATCCATGAGAAGCTGAGGGTCTGGTAGAGTGGTCCTCATGGAAATGAGACGTGAGGACAATCTGAAAGATGCTGAGTGAGGGCCAGGTGTTCTCCATCACCCCAAATCCTTTAATAGGTATCTACTATTATGTAGTGCTATAAGACGGGCAGAGGCAGAGACCTGACTAGTGTGGAGTAGGGGAGCAAATAATCATTTGGATTACTACATGCCTTTAAAAGGCCGCAAATGGACTCAAGGCTCCCTGCATGGACGATATTACAAGCTATGGCTGTAAAAAGTTACATCTCAAATAGCGGTTCTATTTCAAACAGGTATAACTGCGGGTAACTGGATTGATTGGGAAGGGAAGCTGCCATGTGGGAAGTTACCAGCCCTATTCTGTCCTAATCATTCTCAAAAAAAAAAAAAAAAAAAAAAAAAAAAAAAACAAAAAACTCAGACAATAGGTATTTCAACAGCTCCTTGAAAGACAGAATCAAGTCATTTAGCTCCATTCAGATTAGGTACCAAACATCACTTAAAATGCAAATCTAGGGGCACCTGGGTGGCTCAGTGGGTTAAAGCCTCTGCCTTCGGCTCAGGTCATGATCCCAGGGTCCTGGGATCGAGCCCCGCATCGGGCTCTCTGCTCAGCAGGGAGCCTGCTTCCCTTCCTCTCTCTCTCTGCCTGCCTCTCTGCCTACTTGTGATCTCTATCTGCCAAATAAATAAATAAAATCTTAAAAAAAAAATGCAAATCTACAGCTCCAATGTGGTTTGTAGCTTAGACCAACTCCCCTGTACTCATTTAGATAGAAATCAACTTAAGCAGATATTTTCTTCATGCTGAAGGAATGGGATGAAGAATGGAGGGACACAAAGAAAGCAATGTAGGGGAGATGGGTCATGACCCAGGAGAGGTCATATGACACTAAATCTAATTCAAGATTTCCATGAATTTTTTTAGATTTACTTTTCATGAGGAAAACCATTGACTACAAATCTGAGTCATTGAGATTTTCATATGGAAATGCACAGTTTGATTCTGAGAGGTACTTCTGCATTTTCAAGTTGTTACGGAGAATAAGCATCAATGGGGGACACACGATTTGGATGTTCATGTTCAAGAACAGTTTTACTCCAAGGATGGCCCTGAGTTTATTCCTGGAAAAACACGTGAATTAAACTTAGAGAAAGAACCCCCAATAATAGTTCCAGATTTTATGAGTAAACCCTCCCATTCCTCAGGCCTGCAGTTTTACACCTCCATGGGCTCTCCAAACATCAACAAAAACTCCAAGGATTTGATGGAAAATGGTGTTAAGTCTCATGTTGTTTCAGGAATTTCCCAATATGCACTAAATTAACTTTGGGGCCATATGAGGCTGAGTGGTAGGAAATCGCTCCATTGGACACAGATGGCAGACCTAATGTTCCCAACAGCTGTTGTGCACACATGAAATCAGATTGGGATTAACATTTACCTTCAACGTGGTCACACCCGGATGGGATGGCTTCTCTGTAATGTACACCAAGCTTAGCTTATGTCTCCAAAACCACATGACCTCACGGGCCTTGGGAACATTTGATCCAGGAAATCTGAACCTGGGCAGAAATCATAAAGCATCAGGTACATGTTAAGCAGGAATTTATCTGCTTTTTGTCTGAAGTGGCCTCACATCCATCCAGCTTTTGTCTGCCTCGGAGTGAAATATTTATAGGCAAGCTGCTTTCTAAGGCAGAGTTACAGACCTATTCAGGTTTGGTGTGAAATGTCTCTGCCCGTTGACCACCTGCTGAAACCTACATTCCAAGCACAACCAGAACTAAGCTCTTTTGTATCACTGTGAGTTTTAGCGCTGATACCAGGATGGTAACCGAAGTAGAATTTATAATGAAATCTAGCTGGTTTGCCAATATAACTTGTTGTTGGCAAACATAGTAAAACTCACCAGGTTTGTGATCATGTTAAGGCCCCCAAAGACCTCTTTTGTCTCGTCTTGGGAAGAGCGGTACTTCACTTAGTGGGGCTGCAGTTGTACGACTTCTGAAATTCTCCTGGACTTTATTTTCAGAATTGTGGCTCAATCATTCAAATACACTTAAAACTGTATCCTTGGACGGTAGATCTGATACTCAGAAATGACCAAGGGTCATTCAGAGCTAAATCTGATGATTTAGGAAAGGAAGCAAGTTGAGAGATATCAATATATGTCAAAATGAAGTGTGACTTTTAATTAGTAAGCTGGATTTTATTGTACGGCTTGTACATATGGTCTTAAGGCAATTCCAAAAACCTCTCCTTTTAATAATGCCTATATTGTAGCAACTTGAATGTTTAAATTCTGCAATGTTTACCTAAAAAACTGTTTTATTAACCTCCTATTACAGTTCGTATGTGACCCTAATGAGAGCAAACATGTGGCAGGATAACAGAAATGATCCCCCAACCTTCCCTTTGGGGTTGATCACAAAGAACTAAGCAACTCAGAATTCCTGACACTTAACTCTGATAGTCTTTGCTTTTACGATTATTAGAATTCCACATTTCCTTACTTTTCTGTCTTAGGAAAGATCTAATAAACAACTTTAAATTTCCTTCTATTATTTCCTTTCATTATCCCAATATATATGGCTTATGTTTTGCAACAAAGACCAGAAGACCAGTAGCTGAAACCCAGCTGAGGTTTGTTTCTCTCTCATCCCATTCAAGTTTAAGCAGTCTAAGGCTAATAGGGTTGGAGAATCCAGAATTTTGAAGGCAACAGATCCTTCTGTCCTTTTGTTCTTCTTTCCTTCACAGATGGCTTCCATCTTGTTATCCAAGATGGCTGTTCCAGCACCAGCCAATGTACCCACATGCTAGCCAATGGATTAGGAAGGAAGAGAGATCACTTTTCTTTCAAGGATACAGACTTAAAAGCAGCTATATATACTACTTTTATCACTTTTGTTTAGATACCCCTGGCCAGAATTAATTTGAAAACAAGGCTGGAAAAAAGAGATGAACTCCCAACCATGTATCCAGTTAAAACTTCTGATTTTGTTCTTCAAGTGAAAAAGAAAGAATGGATAGTGGGTAAAACAAGCAGTCCCTGACGCACAAAATCTGGCAGAGTTTTACTGAATGTGGCTGATGGTTTTAGCTGTGTCTTGAAGAATGAGGGGAGTGGAAACGTCCAGTTGGGAATGAGCAAAGCAGCCAAAGACTAGCAGTGAGATGACAAGAGTGCAGTGGGGGAGCACGTGGTGGAGGTGAGAAGTGAGAGAGCCAGTCAGGATGGATTTGTAAGATGGCTGCTTTCCTCAGGATATCCCCAGACTGATTCCCCTGAACTTTTGCTGTCTGTCCAGAGGGGCACAGTGTATTGGTATTTAGATATTAAAGGAAACACAATGCCAGAAAACAAGAGAATGCAGGGACAGTGAGGCTTAAGCTCATCCTCTCATTTACACGAGAATATTCCCAGTTCTGAAATAGCAACCCTTCACTTGTCAGAGCAGAAGTTCATTCTGACATGTCTGCTTTTTAACAAATGGTAACAGACCAGAAAGCGATCATGGTTAAGGGAGAGAATAATTTAAGAGCATGTGGGATTACTAGAAAACAAGTTGGAAGGAATCATTAAACTCCCTGTAGTACTTCCTTGGCAAGTGCTTGAGAGCTAGCACTCTAATTATTCCGCAAAGTGGAAAGAGCATTTAATAAACTTAAGATCAAGAAATTCCACAGCATCTGGCCCCGTCACCACATTATGTGGATTGATGTATCGACTCAGGAAATACCACTCGGCTGTCAGGCAGGATATTTCTCCTCTGGCATCAGTTCCCAAATACTTCTGAGAATATCCCTCTCATCACTGGGATCCTCCAAGTAGCTGTACACAGAAGCCTGGAATAGTTGGCTGACAATTGTTCTCAGCGTGTATGTGTTCATCATCAATGTTGCATGTGGTTTAGAGTCCTCCTTACAAAAAGACCCTTTCATGAGAGATGGAAATCATGAGAGATGGTTCTCGATTATACACCTTAGCAAACATCATATACCAACTCAAACATCAAGTCAAGTTGGTGGAGACATACATAAAGAGAAGCACTTGCTTTTGAACAGTGCAGAAAAGTCAACTGATATGAAGATTTTCTAGAAGGCTGTGATTAAAAACTCAATCTTGCAGAAAGCCAACCAATTGGTAGTCAGATGGTGGCAGAGCATCCAATATAATCCAAGCCCTAGCCCAAGTCCTACTTAAGGAGAAGGAGATGAAGGAGAAGGTGGAAACAGAGAAGGTGGAGAAGGAGATAAAGGAGGAGGAGGTGGTAAAGGAGATGAGCAAGGAGGACAAAGAAGACGTTATTAACAGTGTTGGAGAAGATAGGGTGCCACCAGTGGATCTGTGGACCAGAAACGTTTAGGAATTCCTAAAACATACAAAGCAGTTAGACTCAGAACATATATAAAAACCCAAACAACAAGCAAAGTTGGAAATGACAGCTCAGAAAATATGCAAAAGGAGCCTTCTTTGGGGGAAAAGCAGTTCTGAAGGACAGAAGCTAGAGCCAATGGTCACAAGAAGCAGGAGAACCTGCACAATTAGGGTGCTTGCTGTCATGGTGACATCTGGAGCAACTTATTCTTTGTTCCTCTCCTGTGGTGATCAGAAGGCAGCAGTGATAAGGGTATCAGGGACAGAGAAACAAAAACAAAAAAACCCAAATTGCAGTAGCCTCAGAAGACCCAAGGAAGCCCTACACCCTGAAGACAAGCAACCAGCACCCCTTCCAACAACATAAGAGATTAATGGCTAAAGGATGTGAGATTTCTTCCTGGGGTGGTGGAAAATGTTCTGAAATTGATTGTGGTCACACAGCTCTAAAAGCCATTGAATTGATTGTTTTCAATAGTGTATGGTATATGAGTTAGATCCCAATAAAGCTGTTTTCAAAAAAAAAAGAAAAACGGGGGCACCTGGGTGGCTCAGTGGGTTAAGCCGCTGCCTTCGGCTCAGGTCATGATCTCAGGGTCCTGGGATTGAGTCCTACCTCGGGCTCTCAGCTCAGCAGGCAGCCTGCTTCCCTCTCCCTCTCTCTCTGCCTGCCTCTCTGCCTACTTGTGATCTCTGTCAAATAAATAAATAAAACCTTAAAAAAAAAAGAAAGAAAAAGAAAAGAAAAGAAACAAAGAAAAAAAGAAAAAAGTCCTGAATGAACCAGTAACGGAAGAATGCACCCTAATCTAATAAAGGGTAACCATCAGAAAACCACAAAAAAAAAAAAAAAAGATCTAATGAAGTTTCCATAAAGATCAGATTAAAATTAGAATGTCAGTTCCCACCACCACCCAAGACTGAACTCAGTGTACAGTCATATCCATGCATAAAGAGGAGAAACAGAAATATTAATATTGAGGAAGAGAGGGGCCAAACACTCTCAGTATGTTCAGATGATAATATTATCTATTTTACAAATTTAGGGGAATCTGACAAAACCTCTTAGATCGGGGGCAGTTGAGTGTCCAACTCTTGATTTCGGCTCAGGTTGTGATCTCTAGGTTGTGAGATCGAGCCCTGCATTGGGCTCTATGCTGAGCATGGAGCCTGCTTGAGAGTCTCTCTCTCTCCCTCTGCCTCTGCCCCTCCCTACATCCCACTCTAAAAAAGCAGGGGAGAGGTGAAGCCCAAAAGCTATTAGACTAATAAAAATATTCTGCAGAGCAGCAGATAGATATGGTATCAACAGACAATATTTTTTTTAATATATTAACTTGCTAGAAAACAGTTCAGGCAAAAACATTTCATCAACTGTAACTATAGGAAACCTAAGACCCCTAAAAGTTAATACATAAGACCTGTATACATAAAAGTATAAAGTAGCACCAAAGAACATAAAAGAACTAAATAAATAGAAGGATACATCATTCGTTGCACAAGACAATTTTATATTGTGAAGATTTGAGTTCTGCCCCAATTAATATACAAACTCAAATAAATTTTATCTAAATCACTGCAGAACTTTATGGACTGTAGCTAATTCTAAAGTTCATGAGGAAGAGAAAACATGCAAAAATAGCCAAGAACAATACTGATGAAGGAGAACAAGGTAGGAGACATGACCTATGCTATATTAGCTTCATAGAATGTGGATTTGCTATTTTGTTTGAATGTTTAGATCTTGTTTGGATCCTTGAGAAAGCAAAGGTGTTCATGTATTACTTTTAATGCATATTGCCACTTAGTTTATTCCCCAAAATAGTTTATTCCCCAACCATAATTTGGAATTATAGTTGATATCAATATCCTTTGACATCACTTAGCTTCTGAGCTACATTTTACAGGCGATGCATTACTAACAATTTGGGTTAGGGGAATAAAGAAAAAGAAAGAGCACCAGATCACAAGGGACACAAGCAACAGTCAAAATGAACCAAGAAACTCTTAAGAAAGCCAGCAAGTGTGTGACTTTTTCCACAACCCATTACCTTCCCTGAAATCTGGAGAAGTCATCTCTGATGACCGGTTGTGATGGTCTATCTTATCACCACCATACATGATGACCAATGTCATTTGTATCACTGTTATGCCAGGATTGAGGTTGTACCTTCATAAAACTGCAAACTTTGGGGGGCACCTGGGTGGCTCAGTTGGGTAAGCGTCCAACTCTTGATTTTGACTCAGGTCATGATCTCAAAGTCATGATCTTAGGGTCATGAGATGGATCCCCATGTCAGGCTCTGAGGAGCCTACTTAAGATTCTCTCTCTCCTCCCTCTGTCCCGCCCCTTTTACTCTCTCTCTCTCTCTCTCTAAAAAATAACAGTAAGTAAAATAAAATTTTTGGCATACTTCTAGCCAAAAATCTTTTTGCATCCCCCTGCCTCATTACCCCAGATGCCAGCAGGTGCTGGATGTTTAGGTGACTTTCACTAAGCAGGCTAAACCCTTCCACTTTATCTGAAACGGATGAATAAAATGAACCTAAGAAGAAAACAGATTTCATGGTTTATGAAAAGATTACCTTTGGTAAGAAACTAAATATAAATAAGCAATAAATGGAAGTGGTACGTGTTCTCAAGGCATTCTGTTCAGACCTCCATTATCAGGCTTGTCCGTCATTATTTTAATTATCTGTTTACATGGACCAGCCTCATGTGGGTCAAATCACTAACAGTCCATAAATATTTATCAGAGATTAAAACAAAAATGCAAAGGAGATGAGCACCATGACAAAACAACCAACTATTAGTTGATCACCACATTTGCCCTTGGTTTGAGCCTATTATTTTAAGATGGATTGTCCGTCTAAAATCATCTGTGGTCAGTGGGGAGCCCTCAACACTGACAGTGGGGTGCCCTGCCCAAGCTACCATTCCACGATTTGGTAAAATCCAGAGGATTCGTAAAGTCTAGACGTCTTCTCATTTCCTTCAGCCTACGTAGGGATTGCTTCACACAGGGAGACAATCATCCCACACTCAGCCGCACTAGCCCAGCACACTCTGCCCTAATGGGGAGGTCATCTTTCTCATTGTTTTCTGTCAATGCCCCAGTCAAAATATGCATGGTAACGTGCTGATTGTTTGTTAACCTAGTTACAGTTTCATTCCCTTAACTAGGGCTACAGGTATCCCATTACTGTTAAGGTTAACCTGTGGCCCCCAGTGATCCTTATGCCCAAACTGTGGTCTTCTTCTCCTGGGCTGATTCACTCGGATTTCCCCCTCAGCAGCTTTGTGGCCGGCCCTGGTTAACCACCACTGGCCTCTTGGATACTCATAGAGCTTCTTCAACCAACACTGAGTGGACAGATTTCTTTAGAAGCAAACTCCTGCTTCCCAGGTTAAAATTGTTTCCAGTTTCCCATTAAAATACCTTCCAAAGGAGGCAAAAGACAGGAAACTCAAAGTGCTATAGACCAGAATTGACAGGCCACAGAATATAAGGCTCCAGGAGGAGTCTCTACTCCTAAAGCTGGGTACATAGAAAATTCTATGTACAGGACACTCTTTTCCTAGTATCCCTCTTCCCCACCTTCTTTTTGTTTATTATTATTTTACAAATGACTTAGTTCCATTCAGATGGATGGACCCCTGAGTTGTCATTGGCCACTCTTAGAGAACTCCTAGGTGTCAGCAAACTCTTTCGGCCTTAAGAACCCACAATAAGGCAAAATAATTCCTTGCAGGCCTAAGGTACAGATGGGAAAACGAAAAGAAAGAGTAAAGTGTGAGGAACAAAAAACTAGACCTAATTTCCTTACTCAACTGCCACCAATGGACCCTTCACATACTCACAGAAGTTCCAAAGCCTTTGCCTGATATAAGAAGGTTCTTTGGTGAACCTATGTGTGCATTCCTTTTGGGTATATTCCTCTGAATCAAATTGCTGAGTCATAGAGTGCACATTGGATTAGCTTTAGTCGGTACTGTGAAACATATTACGAGGCAGTTGTAGCAAGTTACACACCAACCAGAAGGTTGCTCTACGTTCTACCAACACTTGGTATTGTCAGGCCTTTTAATTTTACCAACACTGGAAGGTGTGGTGTAATAGTAACACATGATGGTTTTAATTTGCATTTCCCTTTTGATTAATGAAGATGAGCACCTTTTCTATAATTAGTGGCCATTTGGATATTTTCTTTAATGAATTATCTGGCCAAGACTTTTGTCCATTTTTCTCTTGGACTTTCTCATCTTTTCTTAATGATTCATAGAACTTCTTTTTAATTTTCTGACTGAAGTCCTTTGTTGGGTGACAAAAAAACGAGAGAGGAGAGAGAGAGAGAAAAAGGGGGGGGAGAAAATTTCTTCTCACTCTGTGGGTGGCTTTTTCATCATTTTTATGATCCTTTTTTTTTAAGTCCCTAATTTTTTTTAAAATAGTTTCATCTATTTCTTTTTCCTTTAAGGCAAGCACTTTTTGCATTCTGGTTGAAAAAACCTTTTCGTACATCAAGGTCATGAAGGTGTTCTCTTGAGATGCTTTTTCCCTAAAAGCTTTATTGTTTTACCTTTCACATTTAAATCTGTAATCCATCTGGAACTGATTTTGTGTATGGTGTGAGTTAGGGGTCAAGATACTTTTCTTTTCCATATGGCTACCCAATTGACCTAGCACCATATTGTGAAAGACCACCTTTTCCCCACCATTATTTCTTATTTAATTTTCATACTGCTGACTCATGTTGAATTTGTGGTCAAGCAAAGAGTACAGGTGCTTTTCATATGGACTGCATTATCGGGTTTCTCCTATCCTGCATATATTGCACAAGTGTTTTATATTTGTGTTTGTTTGCTTTCACCTAAACAGGGAATTTGATATTTATTCCTGATAAATCTCCTCCTATCTTTTTCAACCTATTTTTTCCACTGATCAGGAAATTTATAACATTTCTTGTCACCATTTAATATACTTACTATTTCCAATGAGTTTAAGAAGTATGCCTTTTCTTTTCTCTCTCTCATCCAAAATACTTAAAATACTGAAGAGGCCAGCATGCCTGCCTGGTTCAGATGGTGGAGTATGCAACTCTTGATCTTGGGGTCATGAGTTCAAGCCCTAAGTTGGGTGTAGAGATTACTTTAAAAAGTAAAATAAAAACTGAAAAAAATATACATTGAAGAGGACCAGAGCTTACATTGTCCCTATGTCAGGTCACTCAGGAATGTCCCCAAGTAAGCAGTTCAGACAATCTATCAGTTACTGTGTATCATCCAACTGTGTTTACTTCTTGACTTGTCTTCCATCAATTTTAGGTCACCAATAGACTTCCCCAAAATCAGTTCCTAAAATTCAAAATAACATCCCGTTAGCCTTCTGACAGCACAGTAAAATCTTCCTCACAATCCAGAAAGCAAATCTTCTCAGTGAGCTTAAACTGTGCCAGCTCCTTGAGAAATAAGAAAATCCAACAAACTCCTAGCCAAGGACAATATACAGGATCCCTACTCCTAAACCACCACCACTAATGCATACATACCATAGTAACACTTGTCAAATAAATACCCAGTATCCTCACCCCCCCTCCTATGGCAAGTTGGTGTACTTAGAGGACATTTTAGGGGAACATTTACCACTTTCAGCCCGTGTGCTCTGGGGGAAGTTGACTCCAACTCTATTCTCCAAGGGTAGAATACATGACTTAGACCAAAGCCAGTTGGCAAACTTTCTCTATAAAAGGCCAGCTAGTAAATATTTCAGGCTTTGCAGGCCATAAAGTCTCTGATGTAACTATTTAAATCTGCCATTATAGCTCAAAACAGACATAGACTACACATAAACAAAGAAGTACAGCTGTGTCCAAAAACACCCTATTTGAAAAATGGCATCGTTTGCCAACCCCAGACCTAGACAAAGCTAGTTAGCACGTTTCATACCATTTGGCCACAGTGACTGGTTCAAGTCAGGCCAATTAGGACCCATGAGCCTCCATTCTAGAACTTGGAGACTGGGGGAAGCAGAGACTCCATTACCTTGGATTGGATGCTGTGAACATGCTAGGCTCAAGCTGCTGGGGACACAACAAGGCACCCTGGAATGGAGCCTTCACAGAGGGAGTCGAGGGGAAGAACAGATTTTAAGTGCATCCTTCAAATTATGCCTCTAGAAACACAAAAGTTGTCATGTACCACACAAACATGTATCTCCCTTTTTTGTTTTCCTTAATATACTTTGGTTTGTTTTCTAGTCCTTGCAACTAGAAGGGACTTATCAGACACCCATATCAACCCCTAATCCAGATCTCCCACATTCTGCTTACCAATCAGGATCCTAGTAGCTTCAGTGCTTCAATATGTGTCCCTTTGTCCATCCTCATCAAATTCCAACTTTCTCTGTTTACCTGGTTAAGCCTTACCTATTCTATAAAGCCCAGGGGAACACACTGAGAGGAAGGGAATCTCCTTTATCACTTATATTTTGTAAAGGTGTCCCAGCAAATGTATTTATAAGGCAGGAGGTTTTAATAAAAATTATCAAAATGGTGATTTCTTCGGGGTGCTAACCAACAGGTTTATGCAAAATGGATTTTAGTGATAGGACCTTAGTGAAGGTAAGGTAGACATTTAAAGAAAAGTTCTCTCTCCAGAACAAATGTGGGTCCCATTGTTCATGGCCCACCAAACTGCCATCCCTACCCTCTTTCCCTATGGTTACACACCTGGTTTTGTTCAGGTTGTGGGGAATAGGCCCTGCTCTCAGGGAAGGCACTGCCTCTGCCAGGCCTGGGGATATAACAGTCATGATAATCTCTCTCTTTTCCCAGCTCCTCCTGCAATAAGGGGTGGGAGGTGAGGGGGTTCATGAAACACATTTCTGAACAATAGGTCCTGGGAAGTTTGGAATATGTGTTTCTGGGAAGGACTTCCCATGAAGACTAAGAAGACAAAACTTTAGGAGAAGAAAAGTTTTGCTTCTATCCCTTCCTTCTTACTTGGGATGCCAGTCTAAGGACAAAGGATTGGTGCCACTGCAGCTATCTTGTGACCATGAGAAAAAGAACAAGAGTACCACAGAGAGGCTAGCCCAGCATGCTGCCATCACTGCTGTGCTCAGTCAGCCTTGCTGGTTCTTCTTACACAAGATGATTCCATATGTTCACCACTGGAACTACCATATCTACAGATGTTCTGTCACTGACAACTGAAAGTATTACTGACACATCAGAAATTCAAGAATATGCTTAACCCTTCACTAAACAAGACTCTCCAAATTTGGGGGTGGGTCTTGAATAGACACAGAAAGAGTATTAGGAAATATGATCATTCCCTGGAGGACCCTGAACTTTTACAAAAAGTTGTATGCTGCTGCTCCAACCCTCTTACCCTACTCCTACCTACTCTAGTCATGCCTGCCTTTTGAGGGGTCACCCACAAACTTTCCACATTTGCATTCAGTCAGCCCGAGAGATAGGTATGCCAATTAGACAAGGTTAAGAGAAGAGCAGCCCAGCTTACCCCTATGGTCCAAGGGCTGCATATTTCAAAGACAATGAAGGCTGTCATGTAATATACATGTAATAGGAATCATGATTAGAGAATCGTGAGAACCATGAAAAAAACACAGTATACATGTACTTCCTAACATTCACATTTGTTTACAACCCTAAGCCAACCAAGGAAATGCATGGAGGGCAGATCTGGCCTCCAGACCCTCTGTTCTAGGTCATCACTAATTAAGGTGTTTATATAATGTAGATCCAAACTAGAACACTTCGGGGACAACAGAGGCAAACTGGGATTCCCCCCAGGCAAACCAATATATATATATATATATATATATAGTAATAACAATATTCCCATGAGGAAGGCAAGGGCAGATTTATTTTTCATGGAGTTCTATTGGGGGGCAGAGTGAAGAACTTAGCTGGTTCACATCCCTCTTCAAGGTGAAGAAAGCCCACAGAACCCAGCCTGACAACCACTTAATGCAACAGCAGGCTCAGAGAAATCATTAAGCTGGCATGGTCTAAGAGGCACACCCAATGATCGTCAACTCGGTCTTTTTCTCACTCCACCACCAGGTCTCTCTGAGGTTTTTAGAGAGGCATTTCCAGGATGGTGGCTGCTTTTTCCGGAGCTCTGGTTGTTTTGAGGTCCTTAAGGGAACATGGCAGCAACATGTTGTGCAAACAAGCAGACTGAGGTCTTGGAAGGTTTTCAAAGCCAGCCAGATGCACAGCAGCCCCCAGTCCCAACTTGAGGAGGGCTCCTTCTCAAGCACTGAGGCTTTGCTCCACAGCAGATGTCAAAAGGAGCCCTCAATATTAGAGCCATGCAAGCCCACACATGGTGAGCCCTGGCGGAGTCCAGAATATTCCGAGACTGCCTATCAGAATGTAAGGTGCACATCCCACCTGGAGACACACCTCCTGCCCACACGTGGGGTTCTTTGATGATTTTGGAGCTGGAAGGGCCCATCTGTTAGGACTATACCCCGCTTCTTTCCATTACCAGATCTCATCCCTTGAACTATTTCAGCTGCAGCAAACCTAGAGAATCCCATGCTGTAAAGGGAAATAAATGTGGGCATGGAACATAGGGAACCAAGAATCTGAGGCTCTACATTATCAAAGAGAAAACTGAAACCCCTCTACCCCATGACATTCACAGCTGTCAGATCTTCAAAGTGATTGCATCTTTTGGAATGAAGAAGAAAATTTAAACTTCTCAGGAACAGAAACTGCATTGTATCGTTCCATCACGAAATTCCTATCATCTATCACAGTGGTGGGTACACAGTAGGTGCTCAATAAATGTTTCTTGGATAGTCTAAAGAAAAACATTGGAAGTAAAAACTTTAAAGGGTGGAACAACATACATTCCCCTCTTCCTCCCCCTTCTGCCACCACATAAAGGAACCACAGGTTCTATACTCACTTAATTTACATCTTTAGCTGTGATCTTTTAAAATTGACTCAGCAAAACTGCCCTCAAAAGGAAGCCAATGGTCAACCAAGCAAGGGGACAGAAAGCTGGGAGAGAAGGAAGCAGGGCTTCCCAGAAACATATTTATACCAAGTTTTATAACAAAGGGGTCTGTGGTATGCATATTTGCATTTCAATGGAGCAGAAAACATCACTTCTCTGTGTTTTCCCAGACTCTCAGGAGCTCCTTCTCCTTGTAGCTTGATTAATCATTTCAAGCTTCATGTCTTTTACAATAATACCTTTCACTGGAGAAAGTGGTGGGAAAGGGTCAGGGCATAGGAAAGGAGGGAAGAAGGAAGAACACAGCAAAATAAGGACACAGCAGCATTTCAGAAAAAAGCCTCAGCACAAAGGTCTGCTGTGAGGTGTCCTGTAGTCTTACTATGGAGAAGGTGCCTGCGTGGAGTCCTGGGCAGCTGGGTGGACACGAAGCCCATAACCAGCAGGGAACAAAGTCATATTTACCTGCCCTTCTTCCCTGAAAAGAATGGCAGTTGAGAAATTGTTTTTTCATTACTTAACATAACAGATGAATTTTGAAATTTACGACAAATTCTCTCTGGGGGCAAAATAAGCCATGTGGATGCTAATATTTAGCAAATATCCAAAATATCATTCATGGTCATAGCCCCTCTCCACAACTTTCATATGAGATGTTTAGAAGAATCCAATGGACATGGAGACAAGGGCAAGTCCCAAATGTCTCTAGTGGTAGGCAAGTCATCTGTTCCTCTAACTTCACGCAACAACAGGCAAGGCTTTTCCCCTCCCTTTTTGTTTACATTGAGATGAAATTCACATAACAAAATTAACCATTTTAAAGTGAACGATTCAGGCACCTGGGTGGCTCAGTCGGTTAAGCATCTGTCTTCAGCTCAGGTTATGATCCCAGGGTGCTGGGACTGAACCACATTGGGCTCGCTGCTCAGTGGGCAGCCTGCTTCTCCTTTTGCCCACTGCTCCCTCTGCTTGTGCTCTCTCTCTAACAAATAAATAAATAAAACCTTTAAAAAAAAATAGAGGACACGTATTGCATGGAGCACTGGGTGTGGTGAATAAACAGTGAATTCTGAAACACTGAAAAGAAATTAAGTAAATAAGTAAAATAAGGTGAATGATTCAGTGGCATTTAGGGCATTCACAATGTTGTGGGATGATCATCTCTAATTCCGGAACATTTCATCTCTCCAAAAGGAAACTCCAAGCTCATTAGGTATCAGTCCCATAATCCCTACCCCACCCCCTGGCAACCACCAACGTGTTCTCCACATCTATAGAGAGACCTATCCTAGATGTTTCACATAAATGAAATCATACAACAGTCAACCTTTGTGTTCAGCTTTTCTCATTTAACATAATGTTGTTGAGGTTTATCCCTACTAGCATGGATCAGCACTTCACTCCTTTTATATGACTACTAATGATATTCCACTGGATGGACATGCCACATTCTGTTTATCTATTCATCTGTTGATGGACATTTGGGTTATTTCTACTTTTTGGCCATTGTGAATAAAGCTGCTATGAACATCTGTATACAAGTTTTCATCTGAGCATCTGTTTTCAATTCTTTTGGGTATATACGCAGAAGTGAAATTGCTGGGTCATGTTATAATTCTCTATTTAACTTCCTGAGCAACCAGTAGGCGAGATTTCCACACGTCAGTAAGGGAAATTGCCACGAACGGTCTTATGGAACACTTACTAGTGAAGGGAACTTGTGATCCAAAGAGGTCAGAGGTGCTTCTCTGCCTCTGAGGCCCCTGATGTCACCAGAGAGGGAGGACAAGAAAACAGAATGGGAGATAATAGAAGCCTGGGTATTTTGAGAGGCCATGAAGTAAGAAATTTCTCTAAAGATCTTCAGGAAGAGAAAAACCCTCTGGCTACACACCCACTAAAGTGTCTTGACTCCTCTAAAGTGAAGGTAACTGCAGGGGAAACAACCTTGGGAATAGAAGCCTGGGTATTTTGAGTGGCCATGAAGAAAGAAATTTCTCTAAAGATCTTCAGGAAGAGAAAAACCCTAGGGCTACACACCCACTAAAGTGTCTCAACTCCTCTAAAGTGAAGGTAACTGCAGGGGAAACAACCTTGGGAACTCTGACTTTGGAGATGCCAGTTTCACCAGGGGAAAGGGCCTGAACAGAGTTGTGGAGGCAGGTGGGTATGTGGACCACAAAGAGTTCCCTTTTGTTGGGAGGATATGGGGATCTTCTGAGCAGTGAGACTGGAGTGATAGATTAGAGCCTGATAGTGGAGGGCCTAAGAGCTGAGCAACAGTGTTTATGAAATAGGAAGCCACCAAAGACAAGGAAGCAAGAAGGAGAGGCTTCCACTAGGTGGTGTTTTTGAAGAAGAAAATGAAACAAAAGAGCCTAATGAGAGCATTATTGCAAAAACCCAGGCATGATGGTGATGAGGGCCTCCTGAAAGATATACCATAGGAATAGAAAGGAAGCAAGAGTCAGAACAAAAAGAGAAAGAATTCTCATAAAGCAACTACAAAACGTGGTGATGGATCAGAAGAAGTCAGAGGAAGAAGAGGAGGGACAAGTTCAAGGTATCAAGCCTCAAACACTGGGATATGTAAAGGCTGTGAGAGAGTTTGAAACCCCAAGATAATTTTACCATCATAGAGGTAGTGACTTTCAATCAACCAAATGACTCTGTTCTTCCATTCAATTATTAAATTACTAGGGCACCTGGGTGGCTCAATCAGTTAAGTGTCTGACTCTTGGTTTTGGCTCAGGTTGTAATCTCAAGGTCATTAGATTGAGCCCCATGTCAGGCTCCTTGCTCAGTGCCAAGTCTTCTTGGGATTCTCTCTCCCTCTGCCCCTCCCACTCATGCTCTCTCTAAAAATGAATAAACAGTTTTTTTTTAATTGTTAAATCATTTATTATTTAGTAATATGAAATCATTGTTATTGCATTAAGTTATTAAATTGTTAGTTAAATGGTTGACTTATTAAATTATCAGTTATTTTCCCAATGCCAACAACAGTTTGAGCTGCATCTCAGAGAGCAAACAATACCAAACTCCATTTTCTGAATGAGAATAGGGCTTTATTTTCTTGTGTCCTAAGAGACTACTCTCATTAAAGTCCAGTGCTTTTTCTGGATACCCATCAAAGTATCCCATCTCTTCTGAAACTAAAAAAAAAACTCCAGAAAAAACAACCTTGGGAACTTTTACCTCATAAATACCTGACACCATCAATTCTAACTAAAAACAAACAAAAATGCCTACAAACCTACTAAGGATCCAGTGCAGATCCTCGGTGAATGTGTGTTGCTTACATTCAGAACAATGTTTTGTGGAACCAGAGCAATGTGATCTGGTTAAGATCTTGTTCTAAACTCTGACTTTCAACAACCATGAAAGACCTTGAAAAATGAGAGCCTGCCCCAATATCTGTGCCTGCAACACCTTAGAATCAAGCCTGCAAAAGACAGAGGGCTAACAGCAGACAGATTAGCCTGCATAAAACTTTTAGTATCTTCACATTGCAAAACAACATTAACCATATCAGAGGGCAGGCACCAAGCTGAGAAGAATATTTGCAACAATACAAAATGAGCAAAAAAGCAACAGCATCCTTATATATCATAAGAAAAAAGAAAGTACCAGACTTGATAAAGAAATGAGCAAAAATATGAATAGGCAATTCACAGAAGGGAAAATACAAATGGCCAATGAGTATTGAAAGTGTTCCACCTAGGGGAACCTGAGTGGCTCAGTCAGTTAAGTGTTGGCCTTCAGCTCCGGTCATGATCCCAGGGTCCTGGAATTGAGCCCCACATCAGGCTCCCTGCTCAGCAGGGAGTCTGCTTTTCCCTCTCTCTCTCCCTCTGCTTCTTCCCCCTTCTTGTGCTCGCTTTCTCTCAAATGAATAAATAAAACTTAAAAAAAAAAGGAAAGTGTCCCACCTATTTGTAACAAAAGTTCAAATAATATGATACCATTTTTTTCTGTTAAATTGGCAAGACTTTAAAACAATTAAGAAGAATAAGGATCTCTATTTGGCCACCATACTGATAAGCAGACATGCTTATATACTGCTGATGGAAGTGTAAATCACTACAGCTTTCCTGTATTCACTTTGGTAAGATGTTTCAAGAGCCTTGAATAATGTGCCTACCCTTTATTTCTATTCTGCTTTGAGAGATTTATGCCAAGGAAAATATCATGGATGTTCTTCAAACACAATGTGGAAACAGCAAATGGCCTAAATGTTAAAAAAAAAAAAATGCTGATTCTAAAAACTATGGTGGGTCCATATGACAGAACACTATGTAGCCATTAAAAAGTGTGATGGTGTTGTTGTTTATATATATAAGTATATAATATATATAATATGTATATAAGTATATAATATAAATAAATATATATGTGTGTATACCTAAATATATAATATATATGTATTTTATATATATATATATATATATATATATATATATATATATAGCCATGTTAAGAGGCATGAAATAAGTAATAGTTTTGTAATAGAAGTTGGAGAAAAGTAAGAGCATTATGATCCCATTTATACTAAAAATATAAATATTTATGGATATATGTATACATTCTCATTGGGTTTATGGAAAGAAAAATGTCTGGAAGGCTGGATGCTAAAATGTGGATAATAATCTGTGGATGGAGGAGTTATGAATCAGTTTTTTCTAAAACTTCCTCAAGAACTATAGACTTGAGAAAAGCTCGATGTGACCTTAAGTCTGGTTCTGCAACATGTCTTCCAACACGGTTTTGGATCCATCAGGCCATATCTGGTCTCAGACCAGCCACGCACTGTATAAGCAATCCTCACTCTAGAATGTGTCCATTACCATTTCTTTCACAGACAAAATTTCTCTGGCCCACCATGTGCCTCTCCCTCCCTGCTTTCTCCTCTAAACAAATATTGACACTAAGGGAGGGCGGAGTTCCATACTAAAGAGCTGTGCTCTTGGGAGGGCAGCTATGGTGCAGACTGCAGCTTCAACATCTGTGCGTCGGAAACCGCTGCCCCAGGAAGTGGGAAAGACCTCACAGTAGCCAGAGCTCCTCAGAACAGAAGAATTCCGACAGAAACTGCAGCATTTAGCTTTGCGGGTTGGGAAGGTTTAGCACAACAGCCCAATCTGTTTGCACACCTGGGAATTCAATGAGTGACCACAAGAGTTTTGAAAAGCTCTGGAAATGAAGTCAACCTGTGCACTGAGGAAACCCCCAAAGCCACCAGGTGCTAGAAGGTGTGCACGTAACCAGGAAAAGGACACATAAAGTAGCTGGAGAAGATGGGGAAAAGTCCCTTGATCTTAAGTGTGGACCATTTCTACAACCAGGCTCCGCTGTTCCACGCAAAGCATCTCCCCAAAAGCCTGGGGTGCCTCTGAGGGGCGTCACTCCACCATGAAGGAACTCACCCCCTTACAGTGCCTAAGAGTGAGCCAATAAAGCCTTTCCAATCCTGCCAGTAAGAACACTGGGGGAAGTAGATGCTGGGATATGGGCTTCCCAGCCCATCTCACTAGCCTCTCAGTCATACTCTGTGGTGGGATAAGCTCCTGCTACCTGTCAGACCAGCCTAGAGAGCCACTTCTTTTGGATTCACCTGTTTCCTTTTAGCGATCCTACACCCTTGTCTGTCCTTGAGGGGGTGCCCAAGGATCTCTGAGGACCCCAAGAATCACATGTCCTGAGAATAATTCATAAAATTGGAACTTGACAATACCAGAGCCAGGAAGAATCTGAGGGAAGGTGTGACCCCCACAACCACAACACCCCCCCACCCCAGAATTTGTAGACCTGAGGGAGAGGCAGAACCTGGAGGTGGACAGGGAAGTGACTGCCTCTAGGTCACACCTTGTAGGGGCAGACCCAGTCCTAGAACTTACACCTCCTAGTTGCCAGCAGCTTCTCTCCATGGCCTGGCTCCTCGCTGTGTGGTTTGTGGCCCAGATGCATCAGCCTCACCCACCAGCTGGTTAGAGAAGCCGAATCTTTCCTCAGCCTCGGCACACTTTCTGAATCAGAATCTGAATTTTAATAAAATTCTGAGTCATGTTAAAGTTTGAAAAGTACTTTGAGGCAGTCGTTCTTCAACTCCAGGGCATATCAGAATCCCTTGGAACGCCTGTTAAACCATGCTCGCTGGGCCACACCCTCAGAGCTTCTGATCCAGTAAATGGGGGGGTGGGGGGGGGTGTCTGAGACTGCATTTTCAGCAAGTTCCCAGGTGATGCTGGTAGAGTTGACCACACTCTGAGAACCTCTAGATTCTCCACCACATGCTATTGGCAGTCAACCCCATGAGGGACAGAGAGTGGCCTGCCCAACAGGCAACCCCTGGGTTCTCTCTGAGGTAAGCCATTTGATGGCCTGCAGGGGGACCCCATCTCCCATGAGAAGCCAGGAGCTATGAAGGTAAGAACAAACTCGGGTCCATCTTCTGATCACCCAAGGTTTAGGTTGGATCTGCTTTTAAAGTCTACCTCTGCTGCCCTAACACCAGGGGCAAGGGGTGCACCTTCCCCCAGAATCTCCACATGCATGATGTGGTCATCACCAGAAAAATGTCTCAAATTTGAGTCAGGCTTTTGACTTTCCATTTATTGCTTCCTTTGATCCTTTCCGTGAGTAGGGGAAGGGAGGTCGGATAGGATTGACCCCCTTTGCAAATGAGAAAAACCACCAGGAGAGGGAGTGAAAAGGGCACTCACCTAATTGCTCACAAAACTAGAATGAAAAACCATTTCTCAGTTCTTACTTCATTAATTTCCCCCTGCAGTAATTCATTGCCCTTTGGGGTTCTATCGGAGTGAGTATAACTAAGGTGTTTCTGATCATATTCCAGGTGCAGCAGGTACATCACTATTCCAGATGAGCAGAAAGAACCATTCCACTCATTTTATACATAAAAAAGACACACACACACACACACACACACACACAAATATACATATACACAGAGCAATTAAATGACTTTCCCAACGCCAAAGTGCTAAAAACATATTGAACTCAGTATCAATGCTTGAAGGATCAAAGGCTTTCAAAGGAGAGACCATCCCCAACAGGAGAAATCTGGTACTGATTTAACTCCACATTTTGCCTTTCATAAAGTTATAGGCAAGGCCAAAACTTTAAAAGCGCTGTGCTCTAAAAGTGCAGTTGTAAGTCAATTTCTTAAAGTATAAAGTGCCTACGAAGCATGTAGTATACAGTGGGCATTTGAAAATTAGCACGTTTCTTTGAAAATTATAATGATGTAAACGGCGGAGATCATTCCCAGACCAGTCCATAAAATTCGATATCCCCCACAAGATAGCTGAAATATCACTTATCTCTCTGACAGTGTCTTTGGAGAAAGATTGCAGTCAAACTTCTACTTCAAAGCATGAGACATGGAGCTTCTCATGTTTGCCTCACGCGGTAATAGAGATTTCCACTGAGACTGGAATTGCTTCATTACTCGTCTGTCTTCTCTTGAAGGCAAACAAGTAGGGACCATGCCTCTCTTGTTTATCATGGTACCCCTGGTGTGATGCTTGATACTCAGAGATATTTAATAAATGAATAAATAAATGCTATTCCTTGGGCCCGGATGTTCTTTGATGGACTAAGTCTGACTCCCAGTCATGAAGCCAAGCCTCCTTGGCTCTCCATCAAAGTCAGATGCCCACCCAAGTCTCGTGCTTCCTGTGACATCCTCTACTACTCCAGTCAAGCAGTGACCACACTGTATTTTAAATGCTTCTCATTTCCCTCAAGTATCTTCTTTCAAGACTACGCCCACATGCCCAGACCTTCAAATTAGCTTTTTTTTCAGTCCCTCATGCTTAACACTGGACAGCTACAAGGCAAACCTTTAAGATCGAGACTAAAACCAACAACTAAAAACAACAGGCAGAAAATAAACTGCAGGAAGAAGACAGCCTCAGGAATATTGTATAACATCCTCAGAGAAGAATGTTGGAAAAGCATTATTTCTATGAGCTATGTATGAACAGGGAGATGGGATCCTATATTTAAATAAAGGAACATTCAAAGAATAAAACAGCAGTCTTGATCACTGAAACATCGTATCAGGAGTTAGAAAGTCAACAGAAAGTTTGGAAGATAAAGTTGCAGGTACTGCCTAGCGAAGAGAAAGAGGGAAAACAAGAAAGGAGAAAAGATAAGAAAATGAGCAGAGGAGTCCATGGGATCCAAAACTGAAATAGTTGGAGTTTCAGAAAGAGAAAGCGGAGAAAAGACAGTAGAGAGTCAGCATCACCAACAATAAGATCAACAAACTCTTGCAGAACAGACCTGAAAGAGGTAAGTTTCCAAATGGAAAAGGCAAATTGGAAGAAAATCAGGATGAAGTTTCAGAACAGAAATGACAAACCCTACAAACTTCCAGAGAGAAAGAGATAAATTGCCTTCAAAGGGCCAGGGTTGTTAATGGCATTTAACTTTTCAACAGCAACAATGAAAGAGCACAGAGGAGCAATGTTCTCAAAATTCTGAGAGGAGATGAGTTCTAGCTCAGAATAGTACATACAGCAAATTGATCATCCAAAACAGGTGTGATATAGAAATTTTTAGGCTTAAAATATTTCTGGAAATATTTCTTAAAATATTTCAAAATTTTACCTCCCATGCAATTTTCTAAGAGGATTTTCTCCATGAAAACAAGGATATTTGTATTGGCTATCCAGGATACAGAAATTAGGAAATGTAACACAGGAGTGTAGGGATGGCAAGTTCCAGAATTGTGTGGAGGGGAGCTTCAGGGTAACAGCTGTGCACCAGCCACATCTAGATGGTCACTGGTCCAAAAGGAGCAGACTTAAGACAGGTACATTGAAGGCTAACATTACCATGCCTTCTGCTGTTATCACCTTGACTTGAACAATTACTGGAGGATATATTTCACTGAAACAAAGGAGCTAAAACATGAGAGCTAAGGAACAGAGAATTCAACCCAGAAGAAATACAAAGAGAATTCCAATAGTTACAGAAAAGAAAAGTCCCAGGATGATGGCTGTGTAGTTGAAACAGGAAAAAAAAAAAAAAAAGAGAGAGAGAGAGAGAGAGACAGAGAGAAATGTATTTTAGAAAAAAATTTGAAACAGATAAATCCCCGATGTAAGCAATCTTGTAAAAATTTTTGCTGAGACCCTTTAGGAAGGGGTGAGCTTATGGGGGAGGGAGGTGGTCAGCAATAAATACAAAGAGAGCCACGTAATTAAAAATAAATATGAGTGTGAGTGATTGGGCGTGTACCAGCAGGGTGGACCTGGAATTTACAGCTTATAGGGAGGACTGACTGTGTGGCCTGATCTTAAGCACACAATATCTAAAAAGGCATTCTAATGTCTCAAGGCCCCAGGTGCAGAAACTTCTGGAGTACAGAAAGCTAAATTCAATAAAATAAACATCAAAGATGTTAAGACAAGAAAATTCACGAGTTGAAATTCTTCAATAAACTAGGACAGGGCTACAGTCTTCAATGACCCTTTTTAGAGTTTGTCCCTAACAAACCTCATACCGTAACAAAGTCATATCTTGTTTCAGACAGATGGTTCCCTGCAGCAGGGAGGCAGGAGCAGGAATCAAAGAAGACACAACGTATAAGGGCTGAGGTCATCTCAAGGTCGTAAGTCCAGGTCCCGAATGTTATGTACAAGGTGCCAGCCCAAAGCACACCAGAGACAAGAGGACATCTTCGGAATAAACACAGGAGGATCACTGCTGTTGCCATGGGACTTCTCCAAAGGTAGCCTACTGCCGGATGCTGCCTCCCCCGTGCAGTGAGTGCTGCCTTGAGCAGCCACTAGGACCAGAGGTCTTGGACCAACACCAGCAGAGTACACTTCTCTCTGTGCTTCCGGGTTCTGGGAACAACAGGCAGTGATGACGTGTTTCCTAATTAACTGTTCCATGAGTGCCACACACACAATTTTTGTGATACCTGGGGACCACCTGTATAAGAATTTATTTAGTATTTTTTTTTTTTAAATAAGACTACGTCTTGGGGCACCTGAGCTGAGAAGTCAGTGAAGCATCCAACTCTTGATTTTGACTCAGGTCATGAACTCAAGGTGGTGAGATCAAGCCCCCTGTGGGGCTCTGTGCTCAGCAAGCAGTTTACTTGAAATTGGCTACCTCTCCCTCTGCCCCTCCCCCTTCTCACTCTCTCTCTCTCTAAAATAAATAAATAAATCTTTAAAATAAATAAGTAACTCAGACTACCTCTTTAATACTCGATTATACTAATTTAAGAAGGTAGATTTGTGACATGGCCATAAAGAGAGAACCAGTATCCCACTCAGTGGTAGTCAACCTCCAAAATGGCCTCTAATAATTCTTGACTCCTGATATCCGTGTCTCCATGTGGTCTCCTCCCACCCAGAAGAGGGCTGATGCTACATAACCAGTAGGATCCTGAAAGAAAGATGAATTGTGACTTCTAAGGTTAGGTCATAGAAAAACATTTTATTTCTCCTTTGCTCTCCCTTGAATCACTCAGTCTATGAGAAGCCAGCTGATGTGTTGTGAGACATTCTAGCTAGCAGCCCCGTGGCAAAGAGCTGAGGTCTCCAGCCGACAGCCATGTGACTGAACCACTGAGGAAGAAAACCCCCACCCCACCTGAGCCTGACCCCGGGCAAACCTTCAGATGACTATAGACTTGGCTGACACAGTTGTGACTATAACCTGTAACCTGGCAGGAGGCTCTGGGCCAGAAATGCCCAGGTAAAACACTCCTAAATTCCTAACCCACAGAAACTACATGAGGTAGTAAATGTTAACTCTTGCCTCAGACCACTGAATCTTGGTATCTCTTACAATGTAGCTGTAAAGAACTAACACATTTCCTATAAAAAGGGAATGACAACAAGCCAAAGCTATTAAATTCTACTTGTAGACTGTTTCTTGATGAAGGCTCTGAGCATAAGATGTGTTGTCTAATAGTTCAAGGAGGGGATTAGCAAGTATTTGGGTTGAAGACTAGCCCCCAAACACAGACTTTTTCCCCTTAAGATCTCCTTTGCTAAGTAAATCTTAGAAGTAAATCTTTTAGAAATTCTTGTCAAAAGAAATAAAAGATGTAACTCTCTGTCATGATGGATGTTATTGGGATCAATAACATCAACATCAAGGAGCAACACAATGGCTTATTGTGTTGATCATTTCTCAATATAAACAAATATCTGATTTTTAAAAGACTGCTTTCTGCAGTGACTAGGAAAAGATACAAGGGGTTTCGCTTCCCAGAAAATTTTTCCCTAGAGTATATTTGCATTGAAATAAATGCCACAAGAATATTCGTAATTAAACGAGACACACAAAACACATGCGGGTATGTGTGTATGCACAAGTGTGAGCGCGCACACACACACACACACACACACACAGTCAGTTTGAGCTATAGGAATGGGTTCTTTAGCTGAGAGTGTCTTGAGTGGCGGGACTGTCGCTGATTCATCCTTGTGTTCTCATAGTTTGCGTCAGAATTTTGAAATAAGGGGGGCACCTGGGTGGCTCAGTGGGTTAAGCCGCTGCCTTCGGCTCAGGTCATGATCTCAGAGTCCTGGGATAGAGCCCCATATCGGGCTCTCTGCTCCGTGGGGAGCCTGCTTCCTCCTCTCTCTCTGCCTGCCTCTCTGCCTGCTTGTGATCTCTCTCTGTCAAATAAATAAGTAAAATCTTTAAAAAAAAAAAAAGAATTTTGAAATAAGGTTGGTACCATCAGAAAGAGAAAAGATTTGGAAGGGCTGTCAACCTATGTGATTCAGTTGTGTAATCCAGCATCCCCGTGCCATCTAAAAGGGCTTCAGGAGCCAACAGTAGTGCTTCATGCTTGAGGAGAGGCAGGTGGTAGATGGAAGGTCAGAGGACGGTGTATCTAGTTTTGACAATCCCTCGTGAGTGACTTGGCATTCAGGAACAGATGGGTTTCAATCTCCTCCTCTGTCAAAGGGAGACAGAACCAGGCGCTGCCTGAGGTCCCTTCTCGTTCTTGTAATCTTAATTCCAGGTCAGTCCCAAGACATAAATACTGGTACCATGCACCAGAACGTCAGAGGAGAGATATGGCAACCCGCAGAAAGCAGTCTGCAAAACTACTTTTTTACATAGCTCAAAACATTTTTAATGTGTTTTCATAAGTGTCAGATTCGTTCATTCAAGATTTGAAAAATAAATTTGGTCGCATGCTCCAATTAAAAAAAATAAACAGCATTCCTGATTGATTCATCAAGAGCAGTTCTGATCATTGCTAAAAATAAAACCTTTAGCCGGAGTCAGTTCCAAGTCATAATAATTAAATACCAAAGAGCAGAAGCTTGAAAAGGGTGAGGTCTGATTTCATTCCAGATGTGCATTTTTCACTGAGTATCAAAGTCACAGAGTTTCTGCGTGAGAGCCAATGAGGCTCTGTGCCAGTTGGAGCATTTTCTTTGGCCTACAGAACGCTAACCTGCTGGACCTGAAATTCTGAGGAGCTGAGCTCATTTTCCAGAGCAGCCTAATGTTTTAATGACCCTAAATTGACTCAAGCCTACCTCTGAACATATGTGTGATCACAGCAACATTTCAGCCTAGTATTATTTTCATAATATGTCCATCTTGCTGCGTCTCACGTCTTAGATGAAGGCAATGAGGTATTTCCCACAGAGTAGCCTTGTCCTCTGTTAGTCAAACATCTCCCACTTAACATCCATTCCAGAGGTTAACAATACCACAAGGTCATTTCCCCCACAGGCTAGTTTCAGTGCAAAGGGGAGGAAAGACTCTCTCATGAGGCCCTCTGAGAAAACCGTATTTGAAGATTATGTATTAATTTTAAAACAATTTCAAATTTTATTGTGACTGTCTTTCTGTGTCGAGATGGATATGGACAACATTCAACTTGGCTACACTGGAGGTCAGAGCTTATAAAATTTGATTCAATAAATGTGGATAATAATCAACATGAAGGGAAAACAAACAAAGGAGAAAAGAGGAGGGAAGAAGATGAGTGGAAGATGAGTGGAAGAAGGAGGGAGTGAGAACAAGAGAGTAAAGGAAAGAAACAGAAATAATGGGTTAGAACAATGGAGGAACAAGGGAAAAAATGAGAAGGAAAAGCAATACTTGACTTGTCTTATCACTTCAGCTTCTCCCACTCTTCCCTTGAGCACACAATGACTTTCACATGACAACATCTTTATGACACATGCTTTATGATAGCAATGGTAACACATACCTAAGATCACCCAGTTCTAGCCCAACCTGCTCTTCATTGATGGGTCTGCCCAAGGACACACAGGTCAATGACAGAGCCATGTTTTACGTGTCCCCTCCCTCTCTGCACTCAACCCTACAGGAACTCAGCTCTTGTTGAATTATTGAAGAAGTCCCATATGGCTCTTCAGATGATCACACAATTGTCCTGCACTGCCTTGAGAAATTAAAATAATAACAATAATAACATTAGAGAGTTTGTGAAAGGCAGATGAGACTTCACCAAGGATTTGTGTTTTCTTTTCCTACCCTGCTAAAGTAGCTGTGAACCTCTTATAAACATCCTCCAAAGCCTGAGGAAGGCCAGGGCAAGTGAGAAAACCTTGCTCTGCTCATTTGTCTCAAGGGAACCCAAGGTGTCCCTCCATCGTTCCTTTAAAAAAATTTAGTATTTGGGGTAAATTTAGCAGGATGGTGTATTGAATTATTAATTTGAATTTGTTTTCTATTTTTCTTCTCTTCCATTTCTAAGTGGTAGCCAGGGTTGTGTTTTGCACTTTCTAGAAAGCAGAAAATCTAGCACCGCAGTTCTCCCTATCTTTTATAAAGCCGAAAGTTGTTGACAAGATCATGCCAAGTGTCTGAAACGAGGGAAGGAGAAAGGCCAGCAAGATGGGAGGAAGAAGGGAGAGGAGTCAAGATGGCGGAGAAGTAGCAGGCTGAGACTACTTCAGGTAGCGGGAGATCAGCTAGATAGCTTATCTAAAGATTGCAAACACCTACAAATCAAACGGGAGATCGAAGAGAAGAAGAACAGCAATTCTAGAAACAGAAAATCAACCACTTTCTGAAAGGTAGGACTGGCGGAGAAGTGAATCCAAAGCGACGGGAAGATAGACCGCGGGGGGAGGGGCCGGCTCCCGGCAAGCGGCGGAGCAACGGAGCACAAAAGCGGGACTTTTAAAAGTCTGTTCCGCTGAGGGACATCGCTCCAGAGGCTTAACCGAGGTGAAGCCCACATGGGGTCAGCGTGGCCTTAGGTCCCGCAGGGTCACAGAAGGATCGGGGTTGTGTGAGTGTCGAAGAGGTTACAGGTATTAGAACGGGGAAGCCGGCTACAGAGACAGAGCCAAGGAGTGAGCTCTAAGCTCAGGGTTACCTTGAACCGGTCGCAGGCTCGGTCAGCTCGGAGCATGGCCAGAGGCCAGGGTGATGGGAATAACTGGGCACTATTCTCTGAGAGCGCACTGAGGAGTGGGGCCCCGGGCTCTCGGCTCCTCTGGGCCGGAGACTGGGAGGCCGCCATCTTCATTCCCGCCCTCCGGAACTCTACGGAAAGCGCTCAGGGGACAAAAGCTCCTGAAAGCAAACCCAAGCGGATTACTCAGCCCGGCCCCTGGTAAGGGCGGTGCAATTCCGCCCGGGGCAAAGACACTTGAGAATCACTACAACAGGCCCCTCCCCTAGAAGATCAACAAGAAACCCAGCCAGGACCAAGTTCACCTAACAAGGAGCCCAGTTTCAATACCAAGGAGAGCAGCAGAATTCCAGAGGAGGAGAAAGCAAAGCACGAAACTCATGGCTTTCTCCCCATGATTCTTTAGCCTTGCAGTTAATTTAATTTTTTTTCTTTATCAATTTTTTTTCTCTTCTTCTGCTAATTTTTTTTAACTTTTACCCTTTTCTTTTTTAACGTTTTTTAACTAGTTTATCTAATATATATATTTTTTTCCTTTTTATATTTTTTCCTTATTCCTTTTCTTTTTTTAATTGTTTTTTTTTTTTTTTTTTTTCTGAACCTCTTTTTATCCCCTTTCTCCCCCCTCACGATTTGGGATCTCTTCTGATTTGGTTAAAGCATATTTTCCTGGGGTTGTTGCCACCCCTTTAGTATTTTACTTGCTCCTTCATATACTATTATCTGGACAAAATGACAAGGCAGAAAAATTCACCACAAAAAAAAGAACAAGAGGCAGTACCAAAGGCTAGGGACCTAATCAATACAGACATTGGTAGTATGTCAGATCTAGAGTTCAGAATGATGATTCTCAAGGTTCTAGCCGGGCTCAAAAAAGGCATGGAAGATATTAGAGAAACCCTCTTGGGAGATATAAAAGCCCTTTCTGGAGAAATAAAAGAACTAAAATCTAACCAAGTTGAAATCAAAAAAGCTATTAATGAGGTGCAATAAAAAATGGAGGCTCTCACTGCTAGGATAAATGAGGCTGAAGAAAGAATTAGCGATATAGAAGACCAAATGACAGAGAATAAAGAAGCTGAGCAAAAGAGGGACAAACAGCTACTGGACCACGAGGGGAGAATTCGAGAGATAAGTGACACCATAAGACGAAACAACATTAGAATAATTGGGATTCCAGAAGAAGAAGAAAGAGAGGGGGAGCAGAAGGTATATTGGAGAGAATTATTGGAGAGAAATTCCCCAATATGGCAAAGGGAACAAGCATCAAAATGCAGGAGGTTCAGAGAACCCCCCTCAAAATCAATAAGAATAGGTCCACGCCCCATCACCTAATAGTAAAATTTACAAGTCTTAGTGACAAAGAGAAAATCCCGAAAGCAGCCCGGGAAAAGAAGTCTGTAACATACAATGGTAAAAATATTAGATTGGCAGCAGACTTATCCACAGAGACCTGGCAGGCCAGAAAGAGCTGGCATGATATATTCAGAGCACTAAACGAGAAAAACATGCAGCCAAGAATACTATATCCAGCTAGGCTATCATTGAAAATAGAAGGAGAGATTAAAAGCTTCCAGGACAAACAAAAACTGAAAGAATTTGCAAACACCAAACAGCTCTGCAGGAAATATTGAAAGGGGTCCTCTAAGCAAAGAGAGACCCTAAAAGTAGTAGATCAGAAAGGAACAGAGACAATATACAATAACAGTCACCTTACAGGCAATACAATGGCACTAAATTCATATCTCTCAATAGTTACCCTGAATGTTAATGGGCTAAATGCCCCAATCAAAAGACACAGGGTATCAGAATGGATAAAAAAACAAAACCCATCTATATGTTGCTTACAAGAAACTCATTTTAAACCCGAAGACACCTCCAGATTTAAAGTGAGGGTGTGGAAAAGAATTTACCATGCTAATGGACATCAGAAGAAAGCAGGAGTGGCAATCCTTATATCAGATCAATTAGATTTTAAGCCAAAGACTATAATAAGAGATGAGGAAGGACACTATATCATACTCAAAAGATCTGTCCAACAAGAAGATCTAACAATTTTAAATATCTATGCCCCTAACGTGGGAGCAGCCAACAATATAAACCAATTAATAACAAAATCAAAGAAACACATCAACAATAATACAATAATAGCAAGGGACTTTAACTCTCCCCTCACTGAAATGGACAGATCATCCAAGCAAAAGATCAACAAGGAAATCAAGGCCTTAAATGACACACTGGACCAGATGGAAATCACAGATATATCCAGAACATTTCATCCCAAAGCAACAGAATACACATTCTTCTCTAGTGCACATGGAACATTCTCCAGAATAGACCACATCCTGGGTCCTAAATCAGGTCTCAACCGGTATCAAAAGATTGGGATCATTCCCTGCATATTTTCACCACAATGCTCTGAAGCTAGAACTCAATCACAAAAGGAAATTTGGAAAGAACTCAAATACATGGAGACTAAACAGCATCCTTCTAAAGAATGAATGGGACAACCAGGAAATTAATGAAGAATTGAAAAAATTAATGGAAACAAATGATAAAACACAACAGTTCAAAATCTGTGGGACACAGCAAAGGCAACCCTGAGAGGAAAATATATAGCAGTGCAAGCCTTTCTCAAGAAACAAGAAAGGTCTCGGGTACACAACCTAACCCTACACCTAAAGGAGCTGGAGAAAGAACAAGAAAGAAACCCTAAACCCAGCAGGAGAAGAGAAATCATAAAGATCAGAGCAGAAATCAATGAAATAGAAACCAAAAAAAACAATAGAACAAATCAACGAAACTAGGAGCTGGTTCTTTGAAAGAATTAATAAGATTGATAAACCCCTGGCCAGACTTATCAAAAAGAAAAGAGAAAGGACCCAAATGAATAAAATCATGAATGAAAGAGGAGAGATCACAACGAACACCAAAGAAATACAGACAATTATAAGAACATACTATGAGCAACTCTACACCAACAAATTTGACAATCTGGAAGAAATGGATGCATTCCTAGAGACATATAAACTACCACAACTGAACCAGGAAGAAATAGAAAGCCTGAACAGATCCATAACCAGTAAGGAGATTGAAACAGTCATCAAAAATCTCCAAACAAAAGCCCAGGGCCAGACGGCTTCCCGGGGGAATTCTATCAAACATTTAAAGAAGAACTAATTCCTATTCTCCTGAAACTGTTCCAAAAAATAGAAATGGAAGGAAAACTTCCAAACTCATTTTATGAGGCCAGCATCACCTTGATCCCAAAACCAGACAAGGATCCCATCAAAAAAGAGAACTACAGACCAATATCCTTGATGAACACAGATGCTAAAATTCTCACCAAAATACTAGCCAATAGGATTCAACAGTACATTAAAAGGATTATTCACCACGACCAAGTGGGATTTATTCCAGGGCTGCAAGTTTGGTTCAACATCCGCAAATCAATCAATGTGATACAACACATTGATAAAAGAAAGAACAAGAACCATATGATACTCTCCATAGATGCTGAAAAAGCATTTGACAAAGTACAGCATCCCTTCCTGATCAAAATTCTTCAAAGTGTAGGAATAGAGGGCACATACCTCAATATTATCAAAGCCATCTATGAAAAACCCACCGCAAATATCATTCTCAATGGAGAAAAACTGAAAGCTTTTCCGCTAAGGTCAGGAACACGGCAGGGGTGTCCATTATCACCACTGCTATTCAACATAGTACTAGAAGTCCTAGCCTCAGCAATCAGACAGCAAAAGGAAAGTAAAGGCATCCAAATTGGCAAAGAATAAGTCAAACTATCACTCTTTGCAGATGATATGATACTATATGTGGAAAACCCAAAAGACTCCACTCCAAAACTGCTAGAACTTGTACAGGAATTCAGTAAAGTGTCAGGATATAAAATCAATACACAGAAATTGGTTGCATTTCTCTACACCAACAACAAGACAGAAGAAAGCGAAATTAAGGAGTCCATCCCATTTACAATTGCACCCAAAACTGTAAGATACCTAGGAATAAACCTAACCAAAGAGACTAAGAATCTATACTCAGAAAACTATAAAGTACTCATGAAAGAAATTGAGGAAGACACAAAGAAATGGAAAAATGTTCCATGCTCCTGGATTGGAAGAATAAATATTGTGAAAATGTCTATGTACCTAAAGCAATCTACACATTTAATGCAATTCCTATCAAAGTACCATCCATTTTTTTCAAAGAAATAGAACAAATAATCCTAAAATTTATATGGAACCAGAAAAGACCTTGAATAGCCAAAGGAATATTGAAAAAGAAAGCCAAAGTTGGTGGCATCACAATTCCAGACTTCAAGCTCTATTACAAAGCTGTCATCATCAAGACAGCATGGTACTGGCACAAAAACAGACACATAGATCAATGGAACAGAATAGAGAGCCCAGAAATAGACCCTCAACTCTATGGTCAACTAATCTTCGACAAAGCAGGAAAGAATGTCCAATGGAAAAAAGACAGCCTCTTCAATAAATGGTGTTGGGAAAATTGGACAGCCACATGCAGAAAAATGAAATTGGATCATTTCCTTACACCACACACGAAAATAGACTCAAAATGGATGAAGGACTTCAATGTGAGAAAGGAATCCATCAAAATCCTTGAGGAGAACACAGGCAGCAACCTCTTCGACCTCAGCCGCAGCAACATCTTCCTAGGAACATCGCCAAAGGCAAGGGAAGCAAGGGAAAAAATGAACTATTGGGATTTTATCAAGATCAAAAGCTTTTGCACAGCAAAGGAAACAGTTAACAAAACCAAAAGACACCTGACAGAATGGGAGAAGATATTTGCAAAAGACATATCAGATAAAGGGCTAGTGTCCAAAATCTATAAAGAACTTAGCAAACTCAACACCCAAAGAACAAATAATCCAATCAAGAAATGGGCAGAAGACATGAACAGACATTTCTGCAAAGAAGACATCCAGATGGCCAACAGACACATGAACAAGCGCTCCATATCACTTGGCATCAGGGAAATACAAATCAAAACCACAATGAGATAGCACCTCACACCAGTCAGAATGGCTAAAATGACCAAGTCAGGAAATGACAGATGCTGGCGAGGATGCGGAGAAAGGGGAACCCTCCTACCCTGTTGGTGGGAATGCAAGCTGGTGCAACCACTCTGGAAAACAGCATGGAGGTTCCTCTAAATGTTGAAAATAGAACTACCCTATGACCCAGCAATTGCACTGCTGGGTATTTACCCTAAAGATACAAACATAGTGATCCGAAGGGGCACGTGCACCCGAATGTTTATAGCAGCAATGTCTACAATAGCCAAACTATGGAAAGAACCTAGATGTCCATCAACAGATGAATGGATAAAGAAGATGTGGTATATATACACAATGGAATACTATGCAGCCATCAAAAGAAATGAAATCTTGCCATTTGCGACGACGTGGATGGAACTAGAGGGTATCATGCTGAGTGAAATAAGTCAATCAGAGAAAGACAACTATCATATGATCTCCTTGATATGAGGGAGAGGAGATGCAACATGGGGGGTTAAGGGGGTAGGAGAAGAGTAAATGAAACAAGATGGGATTGGGAGGGAGACAAACGATAAGTGACTCAATCTCACAAAACAAACTGAGGGTTGATGGGGGGAGGGGGTTTGGGAGGGGGGCTGGGGTTATGGACATTGGGGAGGGTATGTGCTATGGTGAGTGCTGTGAAGTGTGTAAACCTGGCGATTCACAGACCTATACACCTGGGGCTAAAAATATATTATATGTTTGGGACGCCTGGGTGGCTCAGTTGGTTGGACGACTGCCTTCGGCTCAGGTCATGATCCCTGGCGGCCGGGATCGAGTCCCACGTCGGGCTCCCAGCTCCATGGGGAGTCTGCTTCTCCCTCTGACCTTCTCCTCCTCGCTTATGCTCTCTCTCACTGTCTCTCTCTCAAATAAATAAATAAAATCTTTAAAAATATATATATTATATGTTTATAAAAAATAAAATTAAAAAAAAAAAAAGATGGGAGGAAGAAGTGTCTGGGTTTTCCCCTACAGAGAAAGAGGTGTGTAGCTTCCTCAAGGGCCTAGATCTGAGTCTGTGTGGTCATCCACCCAGGAGACCAGAACTCAGAGGGGATGCCTGGATGACACAGAAGGACTCTAGTCATAGGACCCAAAGGGGATGTGAAAGACGGACAGTGAGTATCTTAGTGGGACTGATGGTCCATGAGTCTAAGAGCATCACTATACTTTGCTGCCACCTCAGACCAGGTATCCAGGGCCACCGTGTACAATCACTGGATTGGTGCAAGCAGTAATCAAAATCCATCCCACACTCAGCCTGACAAGCTATACACCACAAGGCAGGTGTACCTCTCCTGGATGGAGGGGGTACCATTTTCTAATATGCACAAATGTGCCCTATGACTTGGCAGAGGCCTTGCTGATACCTTGTCCTGTCCCAAGAGAAAAACATCTCAAATGACCATGAAGGAATTCCTATCACTAGAGTTTAAAGGGCAGGCGTTGGTGGGGAAGGGGCTGGAGTCCAATGTATGTGGTTTAAAGAGAACAAAGAAATGGGATATATATTGTGGACAGAGACTCATATTTTCCTAAAGCAAGGGTCAGCATTTCTCACCTCCAAAACAGAGAATGGTGATCACCTCCATGGCAGCCTCTCTCTGATTCAAAAGCATGTCTCCCGGAGGTTGTATTCCTGATAGACACACACAACCAAAGGAGACAAAGATGCCTCATGAGTTTCCACTCCCAGAGTAGAAGAGCAGTGGACCCCTATTAGATGGGACTCCAGCTAGGTAAACCGGGAACCCTCAGACCCACCACTGAATGCCAGCAGCTGAAATGAGAGCGGAAGGCTGACACCCATGAAAGCTGTCCTTTGTCAGGGAGGCACCCCTCGCCACTGTCCCGAGGCACACATGGGCCGCTATTCATCCAGGGATCCAGAATGGATGTCATCCTGTCTTAACGGCAGCAAGGCCTCTGGTCTTTGACCCATGCAAATCTCAATTAGCCAAAATTATTCAACTGTGTCCGGGCTCTGTCTTCCTTCAAAACACCTAATTGTGTGAAAGCCACATTCCTTTGAGCCACGGCCTCCACCTCTGTGATCTGACCAGCCCATCCCCCCACCTCGCCCAAGGGCATCTTTCATTTGGTGCCTTCTCTTAATGAACTGTGCCCATCATTGAGGAAATCCTACTGAAACCTTACTCTTGGCGATCTTTCACTCATTAGCCAGTGAGCCAAGCAAATGTCCACATTTATAGCTACTCCGACTCCCAAACCCAGCCAGGCACTTCAAGATCCCATCAGCTTTCCCATCCACCCTGCTGAGAAAACACAGTCGGGCAAACACTCAAGAAACATAAAGGGATGTTAATATTGTACCAAATAACAGTGAGCGAATCTGCGAGCTGATTATTATACATCCGTTTCCTCACTTGGGGTCTCCTTCTCCTAACCTCTGTGGAATAAGTAATTAGAGGTTGAGTAGCTTAATCCAGAGCAAATGTTAGAGATTCATTTGGATTCCCCAATGGCAAACTCTTCAAAACGTACCCATGCTCTTTTGTTGATGTAATTGAATATCCCTCTTTAGTTGTATCTGTGTTTTGGCAGGAGGCTGGGCATGCTATAAAACCAAACTGAGACCTCATTACTGGGATTCACTTGTATTAATAAGACATCATTCTGGAAGTTGTGCACAGCGACCCTACTGACCATGTAAAGGCAAAGATCCAGGAGATCACAGGCACCTCCCCATGCCCCCAGGAAGCAGAAGCTAGATACACCCTAATACAACATCCAGAAAGAATCTACCCTGAACCAATCCAGGCTAGATAATGTCCAAGTTCTCAAATTTATTTCAGGCTTTTGAGAAAACAAAAATGCATAGGGAAAAAAAAACCCTCATTACAGTCATCACAAAGAAATCAAAATAAGGCATTAAAAATAAACTACTTTCTCCCTTTGCTTCTGAAACCACTTTTCTTGCTTCTTATAAAACCACATCAGGCAAATGAAATCCCCATTGAATAAGCAGAAGTGGAATTCCATTAAGCAAATGAAAACAGCAAATGTTAATTCCGAAAATTCACATGAGGTCACTTTGGCTTCATTCTCTGTCTCTTTAGGTAAAAAATTAAAAAAATAAAAAATAAACTTTTGTTTTCTCTGTTCTGTGATTAAAGTTGCTAGTTTGCTGTGTCAGGAGAAAGTGCTGATAGCCTAGCTAAATTTAGGATCTTGGGATTTTATGCTACCTTGCCATGGTAGGTCAACCATTCCTTCTATCTATTTGCCCGGTTAAATCCCTACTGGATATGGGGCTGGAGCAAGACCAGCTAGAAAAAGGAGAAAGCAGTGTGGCAAGTGAGAGATGCATTGTGGGTGATTACAGACTGTCCTGTAAGCTGAGTATGGTCCTAGGGGTGTCCAGGGAGCAGGAAAGGTGACTGCAGTGGGACCTACTGGAGCTCCTCTCCTGTGGACCAGACTTCACATCTAGGAACTCATGCTCTGCTGGAGAGCTGGACCCAGATCAGCCCAAGCCTGCAGAAGGGCAGGGGAAGAGTTAGGGCTGACATGAGCCTCTGGGGTGGATTACCCAACTTGGCTGTTCCAAGTCTTCAAACTTCCTTCTAGAACAAAGAACCTTGTAAATCAGCAGGATCAGCATCACCTGGGAGTTTGCTGGAAATGCAGAACCTCAGGCCTAGTGGCCTGAAAATCAAGCATATAAATCAGAATCTACCTTTTGAAAACAGGAGTCTTAGGCACATGAAAGTTTAAGGAACACAAGATTTGGAGACAAAGGAACAAGCGGCAACAAAAACCTAACCCTGTGCCTCTAGGGAAATACAAGCATAGAAAAGGAGAAAGGATGGGTAAAACACATCAGCATAATATGTATTAAAGAACCTATAATGAGACACATGAGAACCAAATATCAAACCCGTCTACCTAGTGGGACATTGGTTGCCTTCTCAAATCTGCTGCATTTTTCCCCAATTGGCAGTTACAACACACACCCACCAGCACTCATTCACCCTTCCCTTGCCACCTCTTGTTGAGGTTCTCTGAAAGCCTCTGGCCTGGCTTCCCTGCCTGTAGCCACTTCTCACTAATGCCCAAACTAATCACCTGCAGGTCAGTCTTCCCTGCACATTTCCGGCTATCAACACCCCACAGCTCCCTCCTAGCCCTACAGTGGCCGCCTGTTAAACATGGCAGATTGAACTCACATGTTTATCCCCCCACTCTCTCTGGAAACCTCATTTCATGGAACAAAAGGACTTAAAAAAAAAAAAAAAGGTAGAAACCAATGGGAATGAAATGAGCAGGAGAAGATACTTCAGCTTGGGGGGAAAAAATCATGAGGTTTTGGAAGACAGAAAGCAGAGAGCGAAATGATGAGTGGAAACTTCATTCTTTTGACTTCTGAGGGGGACGGCAGTGCTATGAGGGCTGGTAGACTCAGAGGCATCGCGGAAAGGTGGAGGAGGCAGAATGTCCTGTAAAGCAGGGGTGGAGGTAGGCTCTGTATATTTGGTGGTTAGACCACAGGTCCTCTCCTCTGGTCCATCTGGCCCAGCAAACATACTCACCTACCCCAGCACCTATGGAGACCTGTGGCTGATTTTCGGAGAAATTGAACCATAAACATTCCAAGCATAATGCAGGGTAGGGATGAGGTGCAGGGCTGAGAAAAGGAGGAATTAGTTAAATTTACATTACCATCCAAAAGGAGAAGAGAGGACTTTTCTCTGGAGAGGTTAAAGAGCCTGGGAGAAAAAAATCTACAGCTGACCCACCCAAAGGGAAGGGTCACCAGCTGGTTACCTCTTGGTAAAGCCTAACAGCAAAAAACACAGAGTCCCCAGCTCATTTTTTTAGTTCCTCAGCCATGTGTCAAAAAGGATAGACTTGGGGATGCCTGGGTGGCACAGTTGGTTGAGCTGCTTCCTTCGGCTCGGGTCTTGATCCCAGGGTGCTGGGATTGAGTCCCATGTTGGGCTCTTTGCTCGGCAGGGAGCCTGCTTCTCTCTCTGCTTCTGCCTGCTGCTCTGCCTGCTTGTGTTCTCCCTTTCTCTCTCTGACAAATAGATAAATAAAATCTTTAAAAAAAAAATAGACTTGGACCACTCAGATTTGGGGAGAGCTACCAATATCAAAGAGAAAGCCCCCCAAAAAATAATTTTTAGGAAAAAAAACACACAACTTAGAGGAAACAGGGATAATACATGAAATGAAATGAAACTTATGAAAAGAAACAACTGTGGAGGGGAGTTGGGAGGAGGGATGGGGCAACTGGGTGATGGGCATTAAGGAGGGCACTTTATGGGATGAGCACTGGGTGTTATATGCAACTGATAAATCACTGACCTCTACATCTGAAACTAATGATGTACTATACATTGGCTAATTGAATATAAATTTTTTTAAATGTCATAAATACCCTCTAGAAATAAGGTTGTCACCAGGAAGCAAGAATAAGAGGATATATGAAGGAAACAAGAAGAATGACCAGAGAACAAGAAAATGTAAAAATTTAAAATCTAAGAGTCAAATTTTTTAAAATTCTGAAAAGAAGGAAAAGGCCAAGTTGAGACAGTCTCTCATGAAGTAGAACAAAGCAGAAAGAGTTGGACAATCCATAGGAAAAAAAAAAAAAGAAAGAAAAGAAAACACCTGAAGGTTTAATACAGGAAGCCCATACCCTCAAATGAAGAGCTCAAGAAAAAAGAAATGAACATAGAAAGCAGTCAGGACATACTTATCAAAAAAGATAACACAGAAAATTTCCAGAGCCAGGACATGGGTCTTCAGATTTAAAAAAAAAAAAAAAAAAAGAAAAGAAAGGAAAAAAAAAAAAACCAACCGTCACCCAACAGGAAAAAAAAAAACCAAAAAAAACCAAAAAAAAAAAAAAACACAATCTTAAAAGCTCGTGGAAAGTAGTGCGCAAAACCAGAGAAATGTCTTCAAAACTGTAAGGGAAAAGTATTTCCAACCTAAACTTCTACACTCAGCCAAACTATTAGTCCAGTGTAAAAGAGGAATAAAGACATTTTCTGACACACAAGGAATCCAAAAATATGCCTCCCATGTGTCATTATTTTCAGGAAGCTACTGCAGGATGTCCTCCATCAACACGAGAGCATAAATCAAGAGAGAAATGGTTAGATCCCCAGGAAAAGGGGTCTAACACAGGAGAGAAGTGAAGGGAAATCCTGGGATGGCCATGAAGAAAAAGACCAGAAGACCTCCAAGCAGTGGGGCCACAGAACACACTATACAGATTGGGGCAGAAGAAGAAAGAACTCCAGGGGAAAAAACAAACGACCACCGTAACAGCAACAACAAAACAGAAGGAAACTACTGGATTACTGGATGCATTTAAAACACAATTTTTAAAGGCATATTGACTCAAAGGAAAGCACAATGTCGAAAAAGAAGAAAACACATACTAGGACCAGAGTGCATTTGCAATGTTTACATGGTCGCAGAACGACACATATGAGTAATGATTTCACTAAAATGTATAGTAAAACTTTGTTAGGAAGAGATCGGGAGTGGGTGTAGGTTTGGGACATGGTGTAGGGCAACATACGGTGAGTATAAAAGAGCTGCATCCTCAACTCCCATCATAGGATATCAGAAGATAACTTCAGAATTAGTAAATCAGGAAATGTCCAAGCGTGTATTTGGAAATACAGAGGAGAGAACCATGGAAATAATCGGAAGACTTCATTTCTGGAGCACAAGCCTGTGAGGTAGGAAGAAAGTAAATAAAGGGTTTACTATTTTCCTTCACAAGTTTTCAAGTAATACTTGACTTCTTAACATATGAAAATAGATACCTTTGATGAAATAAAGATTAACTGGAAGAAGGAGGAAGATGAGAGAAAGGACAGGGATGGAGAGAAGAAGAAGAATCTGTAGATGTATCTCTGTCCTCAAGAATGAGGTCTAGGTCTTCTAGGTAAGGTGACAAAATGATCATGGACTTCCATTTGAGACCTCCAGATGCCCATGGAAATACCCCCCATAAAGCACCCAAACACAGTGAAAACCCACAAGCCAGCCCTGGGAAGGATGATTATCTCCATACATGATCCTGCAAGAGATTTCTGCTACCCAAAATACAAACAGAATAGCAAAGAACATCTTCCCCCTTCTATAGCCTGGCTTCCGGGTTTCTGTCATTGGAAAGAACAGTGCTTGACAAGAGATAGGCACCATGCGAGAGCCTCACCCCACCCAGCTACCCCATTGCCACCATGGCTTTCTTCTGGTTTCATTGGCTAAATCCCCAGCTGGCTACACCCTGGGGGACAACATGGGGTATGTTGTCCACTTCCTGAGCTCTCCGATCCTATCAAACCCTATACTGGAACATTTTCTCAAGGTTTTCAGCATGTTTCCAGCATGTTTCCTAGTTTCCAGCATGAATATGGACCTTCCCCATTTGCAATACGTCTATTACAATTTAGAAGGCATGGTAACAGTCAGGCAGAGTTAACTACCTAGACCCGGAAGTCTCATAGGTAACTTTCCCCTTCTCTTTGGTGAGTTACCTGAGCTTGAGAGTGAGACAGTGATGCTTGGGATCCTGGCATCACCACTTGGTGACCTCAGGAAGTCACCTTGCCTCTCTACACCTTGGTTTCCTTATCTGCAAAATGGGAGACCTGATACCAAGCTCACAGGTTGTCTGAACCACGAGAGCCAATATGCATTCCATGCTAACATGCGTAAAATATATGAAATGAGCCCGGATGACCCTCAGTGGTCTGGGGTGCAGGCTTCAAAATACATGAATGTAAAAGAAAGCATTGTAATTAAAACAAAGCAAACTTTCCTAAAGAAGAGAAGCATTTATCAAGAATTCAACACCTGCTGGGATCCGGAACTGTGCAATGTGCCCAATTTTCTCTCTCGAAACATGATCCCATCTCTGTTCAGGCAGATGTCCCTGCCAGCCTTTATTTCTAAGGTTCTCTGAAAATGTCCCTGTTGGAATGAGCCCATCCCTTCCTCATGGGTTTAAGTTCTTGCTGGCCTGCAGGCTGCAACTTCACAGCTCAGAAAAACAGTGTCTCCAGGAGGATTAAGGAATAGCTCATTCTGGATTGAAATACCAGCTTTGGTAGACTCCTCCTAGCCATACTCAAGGAGAAAGAGAGTTTCCCACGGATGGAGAGGCCACCTGGAAGGCCAGTGAGTGGCCAAAAAGAGAAAAACAAGAGAGTCCACGTGCCCAAGACCCAAGGCGGAAACAGAAACACCACTAGAGGGCCTTGAGTTTTCAACAAGTCCTCCTCCCACAGTCACCTCCCCAGAGGACTGTGGTCCCAGGTATGAAGAGTGCTTTTAGGCAGCACATTACAGTTTTCAAAGCACTCTCTCCATCTTTGCTCCTTTCAAATGCTCTAAACAGGTATTTGGGCCGGTGTTATGGCTGTTTTTCAGATGAGAAACTGAGGCTGACCAAGGTCAGATGACTTGCTGGAGTTCCTATGGCCAGTGAAGATTCCAGAGCATGGATGAAAACGAGAGGCCTTGGCAAACCCCAGGGCCCTTTCATGGCATCCCAGTGTCCCTGTAAAGGCAGATAGGTGCCATCTGGTCACAGAGCGTTATGGAGACAGTGCTGGGAAAGTTCGCATGGAACTCTGATTGGTTGCACAGTCCACTGAGGAAGGAATGTCCCGTCCGCTTGTGACGAGGGACACTGTACAGAGGGCCCCCAGGTGGCTGTCCCTGGAGAGCACTTGGAAGCCAGAAGACCCTTGCCTGGCTGGAGTGGCTTGCTTTGGAACTGCTTGGGAAAAAAAAAAAAATGAGGGTGTATGCAATCACTTCGTGCCATATGGAACTCGTTATCGCGGGAGCCCATGTGAGTCGAGTATGAAGAGGTTAAAGAAGGCTTTGAATGATAATATGGTCAATTGATCCAAATCGGATTATTAAGAAGGGAGCTGGGGCTATTAGAGTGTCCCCCTTGTGTTGGGGATGATGCTGAGAGAAAGGACTGCAGCCTAACCCCAGTACGGCTGATGCAGGCTGGTCCACAGCGGAGTTTTCCGTGCAGACAGCTCTTGTGGTTTGGAAAAACAATCCCCCAGAGAACTATGGAAAATTCTTTGGCTTTGTGACAAGGTTAACGTCAACAAGAGTGTCCCAATTATATATCTTCTTTTCTTCCATTCCTGAATTTGAAGATTATAGCCTTTGGAATTACTTCATTTCTGACGAATTTTTAAAAAAAGACAAATACAAAAGTATTGGTTCAATAAGTCACATTTCCAATGAGATGTGCTGATCTCTGTAGCGTTGGGGTTCAAATCCTATGAAAGGTCTTTACCTCTGTTAAGGACAGTTGCAGTCTGGGGGAGAGAGAATCTAGGACAAATTCCCTTTCACTAAGGAGACCTTTTAATATTGATTTTTTTTTTTTAATCAAAAGACATCTGGGAAGCAAAAGGTGAAGAGAAGATATAATAAGTTATAGACACAGAGCAAATGGGGGGGGAAATATAAGAAGCTACATAAGGAAAATGAAAATATGGGGTACCGAGAACAGAGCCTCACCCATTACGTGCCTCCGCGACAAAAGGTGAACGCAAAATTTAAATTAATTTAGTGGAAAATTCTGAATGGAAAGAAAGAAGCTGCCCAGAGATCTGGGAGAACAGGCAAAAGGGGAGGAAATAATGAACACCTTGGAGAAGAGACAGATTGGAACTTGACGTTGAAGGTGAATCATTCCAGTGGGCAGCACTGGGACCCAGACAGAGGGACTCTGAATGCAATTAAGGAAGGAACTAGGGAGGATGAAGGATTGGGGAGAGGGGTGGGGGGTGTTCCTAGAGACCGAGGTGAGTCGGTGAAGTCTCTGGGAGCTCTGCCCCAGATAAAGTCTCCAGCGATCGAACATGTGAATTAGTCCAGATCCCCTCACCCACCATCTCCCCCATGACAATCATGCGCATTCTCATTCCCAAACTATCTCTCTGGTTAGTCTGTCTGACACACACTGAGCGGGCCCCCTGGATGGCCACAATCTAAAATAAACAACAGCTCTGAAGGCACCGTGATAGTGCTTGGTACTAATCGCCCAAGGCTCTCGTGGTCCTTGTTACTTGCTATCAGCAGCCACTGAGCTGAGAGTCCTGCCTGGTCCAATAATCCCTCCCCTGATAGGCGGTAGCTTTCCCAAGTAAAAGCTGTAAATCTCTGTCGTTCCTCCTCCAGCCTTCCAGCTCATTAGAGCAATTAGAGACGCACAGAGCATAAAATAACAGACCCTCCGCCACCAGGCGATGGCGGGATCCTGTTGCTATCTGACCGCAGCGCCGGGGGTGGGGGGCGGGGGTGGAGGGAGGGACAGTTCCAGGGATTCCAAGCCCCCGAGACCATAAGCGGGATGTTGGAGTCATGCAGCTCAGCCAACTTGAAGGATGGAGGGAAGTGAATAATGCAGAGACATTCTTCAGGGTTGAGTCCTTCCCAATGGAGAGGAGCCAAGATGCAAGAAGTCTTTCCCCAGGGAGGAGGAGGGAAGCAGCCCAGGAAATTGATTCTGAATCCCCAGAGTGAGAGAAGACTAAATCCCCCTTCATGTGTTGATAGAAGACATAACTGCCCATTTCACCACTCTGTCTCCCAGGTACCCAGCACGGGGAGCTTGGAGTCCTCTCTTACCTTCGCCTGTGGCTCTTTCTCCCTTGCCAGTGCCTGGAAACTTTTATATGGTAACGTCGGCCACTCTATCCATCCCCAGAGTCCCAGCCTCAGTTGAGCGTCACACTCTCTGATCGGAACTCTTGCCATTGCTTTGTGACTAATACCCCTGTCCCATCCCCCCATTCTCCTACCCGCTCATCCTTGGTGCCCATATCTTCCTAAGACAGAACTTTCTTCCCTTCTCAAGTAACCTGGAGAGCAGGGCTCCTCTTTTGCGACTGAAATCAAGACCACTTTATTCTGGTATCCAAGTCATCTCCATAATCTGACCCCACATACATTTCCACCATGCTCCCCCACATACAGTCAACTCTACCTAGCAATTGTCCTCACTGTCCTTCACACACACAGGGTTTCCTGTGGCTCTGCCCTGCTTGGCTTTCCCTCTGGGGCTATCTGACCAATACAGCAGCTCCCCCCTCACCCCATGCCAGTCTGAACTGACATGCACTGTCAGGGGAAAGAAAAAATACTCCAAATCCTAAAGGCTTAATTAGGAAAGAAAGCAAGCAAAATATCTTTACATGTTGACCTGAGATATGTCATAAGATTTCAAAGACTTTGTACAAAAAAAAAAAAAAAAATCATGAAAATACCTCATTAATCATTTTTATGGAGATTACATGTGGAGATGATAATGTTTGCATATATTAGGCTAAATAAAGTATAGTATTGCATTTAATTTTACTTCTTTTCTTTTATTTTTAAATTCAGCTACCAGAAATGTTTCAATTCCTTGTGTGGTGCTCTAGTGTGACTTGTAATATATTTCCACTCAGCAGCACTGATCTAGAACGACTGTCGTCCCTAGCTCTGCACGTGCCGTCCAACCCAGTCTTCAAAGCCCAAACTGAACCTATTCTACATTAAGCTTTGACTGGAGCAGGGAACAAGGAGGCTTCACCCACAGAGGCCAGATAGATCTGAAATTCCATACGGCTCATCCACTCTCTTATCATCTGTCCCTTGTACATTATAATTATCTCTGTTCATACCTTCCTATAATACACACTGGTCCCTCAAAGGCAAGAGCCACTTCTGCTTCATGTCCCAGTTTCAGTGTTGCCTGGTGATGGAGAGCATCTGTTTCTATACCCAGCAGACACAGGTGTGAATAGTGACTCCATGGTTTGCCAGCTTTGCAATGTTGGCTAAGTTACTTAACCTCCCTGCACCTTGTTTCCACATTATTAAGCAAGAACAATAGCAATGCCTGTTTTGTAGGGTTGTAGTGAGGGTTAATGAAATTATATTGATAAAGCACTTGGCATAGAGCTTGGCACAGAGCAATGTGAAAGGAAGTGGTAATAGTTACTGTGATGCCCTTACCCCTGGTGTTTGTAGGGTAATCCAGAGAAACAGAATCAGGGAACCAATGATACATATCTGTATGTATGTGTAAATATATTAATTTATACTTATATAAGTATAAATATATTAATTTATACTTATATAAAGTATACTTATATACTTTTTTATTGGTTAATATTGTAAATATATTTATTACCTATAAAGAGTTTTACATCAGGAAATTGGTCCATATAATTGTGGGGACTGGCAAGTCTGAAATCTGTGGGGCAACCAGTCAGCTAGAAAGGTAAGAGTTAACATTGCAGTCTTGAGAAGAATTCTTTTGAGGGGAAACGTCAGTTTTTGCTTTTGAAACCTTCAACTGATTCGATGAGGCCCACCACATTATAGAGTAATGCTGTACTCAGTGTGCACTGATTTAAATGTTAATCATATCTAAAAACAACAACAACATCAACACCCCCTTCAAAAAAGCAACCTTCACGGCATCATCTACATTGGTGTTGGACCAAACAATTGGCCATCACTCTTTGCCAAGTTGCCACATAAGATTGACCATCACATCCATCATAGAATGGCACTCTTTCTTAAGCACGTTAATGAAGGTCTGTTTTTCTTGCACCTCAGATCCTTAGATCAGAGAATGAAGTTCATTAACCTGCTGCTTCCTGATCCCCAAATAATCTTTGCAGGGGGTCCATCAATCAACAAATACTGCATTTACTGAGCACTCACGATGTACAGCCAACTGCTCAAAGTGATGGGGGATGGGGTAAAGAAGGCAATAGGAGCTTACGTTCTGGTGGGTGGAAGCAGACGGAGAACATGTAACATCAGCCAGTAAGACCTTCTGGGTATAGAAAAGTGCTAGGAAGGATGTACAGCCGTTAATGTGATAGGGTTGGGGACAGTGCAAGAGGCATTCACTTTGCTAAGTGACCATAGTCAGTCCCTGTGAGAGGCATTGAGTTGAGGCCTGAGTACAGTCAAAGAGGCCATGTAACACGGGGACATAGAGCTGCACAAAGCACAAGGATTGTCCCAGAGCTCTTCGGCGTGTCCTGAAGACCCAGACACCACAGTCACTGGCAACACTCCTACCCACCCACGAAGCTTTCTGGGTGCCAACTTCTGGGGCCACAGAGGCTTCCAGAGCTGCAGGAAAACACAAGCTCCCCGCCCCCCAACACCACCCCCTACTCATGCTCACATACACTCCCCTCCTCTCTGCTTACCCTCTCATGCTTACCTCTCAGCATCAAAGATTCCTCCAGGGAATGAAACAAAAGTGAACACAGCAGACACCAACCCTGGGAGAGACAGGGTGTCCTCCAGAGCAAAACCACAACTCTACCCGTTCGTTTCTTCCCGCTCTAAGCTCATCCTTTCCACAAAATGTGGAAAACTGCAAAGACCTGGAAAAACCACCCGCCAGCCTCCTGGCTCTCTGCTCCCCACTCCCAGCTCCCTGCCATTGAGGCAGGAATTCTGTGCTGTGCTGCATGGGACTGTCTGCAAACATGCCTCCGGTCTGGAGCATGGAGACCGCTGGCCTGGTGTGTGCGTGAACATGCCTTTGTGAATACACCTGTGCATGCAGGTGGGTGTGTTAGTAGATGACTGTGGGTATGTGTGTGAGTGAGTTTGGGAACATGTGTATGAGTATGTGCGCGTGGACATGTGTGTGTGAATTTGTGCGAGCGTGAGTGTATGTGTTTGTGTGCATGGGCATGCGTGTGTGGGTGTGTGAATGTGTGTGTGTACGAGCATGTGTGTAAGCATGGCTGTGTGCATGAATTGTGAGCTCTAATTGAAAGCCTGATTCATTTTTCCGTCATCTTTAATCCTTGGCTATCAGTAAATCTGTATGGGGCTCATTGATCCAGAAAAGGACTTGTTATTCAAGGCAAAGAAATGTGGCCCCTGCCCACACCTGTGAAGGTTCTTTGATGTCCCTAACATACTAAAGGGAGCCAAGGAGCTTCTACTGAAAACTTGAGTTGGCCCACAGCAGGGGAAAGGGGTAGAAGGATATTAATGTCCAGGACAGACAAGTACAGGTATGTGGCCAGTGTACACCACCAAATAACAGCTTGCATTTCTCTGCTAGTGGCTTTTTGCTGCTTTCCTCTGCTGACAACATCTCAAAGGACTGCCTGGAAGCCTTACATGAATATGGTCCCACGTTCATCACTGTTGGGAGCTAGGATCCCATACTCGACACCCTGGGTGCACTCAGCTAACTTCTCAGCATCAAGTTTCCACCCAGTGTTATTTAACATTGGCAGTCCTAGGATAGAGCTTACCTACACTTCTGAATTCTTCTTTTCTCTTTGGTTGGTCTCAGTCTGTCATGTTCTAGAACATTCCGTTTGGTGGGGGGGAATAATGCGGAAATGGAAACTAACAGCTGATGAGTTTTCACAATGTAATAGGCACTTGCATTCCCAATTAATCCTGGAAGCCTGTGAAACTAAGGGAGGCAAGGTAACTCCAGTAGCTGGATTTTTTTCATCAGAGAGGAAAGAAACCCAATCCTAAGTAGCCAAAACCCAAAAATGATGTATTTCCTCAGTAGCTGAAAAGTCCAGAGCTGCTAGATCAAACAAGGTTGATCTGGGGTTTCCAAGGAGAATTTGTGGTCTCTATCTTCTTGATTCTGCTCTTTTTGTGTTTGTTTCATTTTCAGGCAGAGTTTCCAAAAGAGGTGGTAGAACCACCAATGTCACCCTAAGCTTGCAGTGTCCAAATTGCTAGAAATCTAGGCCAAAAAATAATGTCTCTTTTCTCAAAAGCTCCTGAAAAATTCTCATAGCTGATTCTCATCAGCTGGAATGGATCACATGACCATGCTAGACAGAGAACAGGGTCAGCCTCTCCAGGACCATACAGCCTGAGAACAGGGAAGCATGCTTCCCGCAGAGGGATTTTGACAAATTTATTTTTAAATGTGTCCATTGTCCTCCTCGAGATGACGAGGAAGATTGACTGGGGACTGACTCCCATTCCAAGAACTGCAGAAAGCTAGTATTTTAGGATATTTCACTATGCACATTTTTTTAAATCCTAAATTCTTCCATCTGGTCCTTTTGCTGGAAACATACCCTCTTAGCTTGCTATTCCACTCCTACCTGCACACATCTCCATTCGGAATATCACCAGTAACAGTAAGTGGAGGATTTTAAAGGCTTGTTTCTGGGGAGGGGTTGGGTGAGGCAGTGGGACAAGAATTAGCTTCTTTATAGGTTCTAAACTAGGGTGCCAAGGTCAAAATTCTTTTCCTAATGTTTGTTCTGCAAAGCACTATCTCCTTCAGATTCAAGTAGGAGAAAAGTTTCCGTGATCGAATAAGGTTTGAAAAACATAGCATATTATATGTTCCTCCTTAGAGACTCACAAATCAAAATCTCTGAGAAGTTCATCAGAAAGAAACCAGATTAGCTCTCCTGATACACCGTTTATCAAAATGATCTGTCCTCAAAATACTTTTCGTAAGTGACACATATTGACATCTTCAGAACAAAATGATATATTTTGGAACAGGCTGGTCTGAGGAAGTTTCAAAAAAACCATAGATTTTTATCTTTTCATACCATCAATCACGTTGGACAGTAAAATAAGTCCTCTTGGAGATCCAAGTTCTCTAAAAAAAAGTACCTCCCATGTACCTTTCATCAGGAAGCCTGGGAAGATATGTTCAAGCAAGGGAATAAAATGAGAAATGGGAAGATATGAATGTGAGAAGTAGGGAATTAAATTCATGAAAGAGAAGAAGACCCCAGGATGCATCGGGACATCAGTATGAAAGGCAACCAGCCCAGGCTGAAGGAAATCAGATGGTTCCTGGGGAGATTTATTTCAGCTTCCTATGAAACTACTAGAATATCCTTGACGCAGCATTTAACTTTAGGAGTGATGTTAGAATATGGGCCAAGTTTGAAATAAGTAAAGAGCAAGAAAAAGTTATAAAGGAATACAATTACTAACCCCAGAGAAAGCATAATGTTGTAGGGAGAAAGAGCATATTGATCTCACCAGAATTAGGATGTATGTTTTATATATATATGTATAGAGAGGCAACATTCTAACAATGGCTCCAGTCCTGCATCCTTTCTTACACCCATGCCCTTTTACCCAATAACCTTGCAGTTATCACATAACCCAATTTGGACAAAATGACCTAATCTCTCTCTTGATCTTGAGATCAACCATATGGCTTGCTTTGGTCAATGGGATGTTACCAGAGGCTTCGAAGGGGCTTTCTCTTTTTTATTTCCATAAAAACAAGCTGAGGGCAGCCTGCTAGGGAATGAGAGCCACATTGTGGAGAGCCTGATTGTCCCATTTTCCAAATTACTCTGGCTGAATCCAGTCTAGATTAGCCAATCCCAGTCAACGTCCAGACACATGAGGGAACTCAGTCTAGATCAACCGAACTGCCTGATGGAGATCATCTAAACTGCAATTGAGGGAAACATACATGATATTTGCTTTATGTCCCTAGGATTTTCTGGTTTCTTTTTTATGTAGCATTTTGTGGCCATCGATAAGTAATATAGGAAAAATGGGGCTGGGAAGGGTATGTGACGATGGAGGTGGAAAAAAAAAAAGAGAGAGAACTAAAAACTTTATCTTCCATAAGAAACTGAAAGTCAATAGCAGTTCCTAAAACTTTAAATAAAAAGAAAGAGGGGAAGAAGGAAGAAGAGGAGGAGGAGATAAATAGAAGGAGGAAGAGAAAGAAAGGGAGGAAGAGAAGGAATGCAAGCATGTCACTTAAAAACATCTGAAGCTAAAGTTGCAGCCCTAGTGAAGGAGAAACAATGGAAACAAAGGGTGAGAGACAACCAGTTTTCCTACTTAACTCTTTCATCTATAGGGTTATATACAGTTAATAAAAATTAATATAAAATAAATTTTAAATATATATATTTAAAAATAAATTCTTAAAAATTTTTTAAACTTTTTTAATTTTAAAAAATAAATTTAAAATTTTTAATATAAAAACTTTTTTTAAAAATTAAAAAAATAAATTAATATAAAAAATTTTTTTAATTTAAAAATAAATTTTTAGTATAAAAATTTTTTAATTTAATTTAAATTTAATTTAATTTAAAAATTAAATTTAAAAAATTATTTTAATTTTAAAAAATTTTAAAAATTCATATAAAAAATTTTTTAAAAGGACACAAATTAAAACTTGTAAAGGAGATTCGTGCTTCAAATCTCCTAATCAAATAAATTTTAAAAAGAAAAAACAGGAAACTGAAAAACTAAGAGATAAGAATATAAGAGAACAGATCTGACCTGATGGAGCCATTGATAAAAGCTGACATCTGGTTAATGAGATTTTGAAGAAGAAAGTAGAGAGACAGAGATTATCAAAGAAATAATGTAAGTCTTCCAGCCCCAAATGGGACAATAATCAAGACTGAAAAGAGTCTTAAGCGTTCATTAAACATATACGTTGTACTTCATTATTTTAGGAGACAAAGGATGAAAAGAACATCCAAAGTTTGAAAGAAAGAATAAACACTTTTCCCACCAAGAATGATCAGACATTTACCAACACTAGTAGAAGCTAGAAAACAATGAGATGTCTTCAAATTTCTGAGGAAATGTGATTTTCAACTAAGCCAAATCAGTGATCAAACATAAAGAGTAGCTAAAATAGTGATCCAATATGAAAGGTCCCAAGAAAGGGAAAACATAGGAAACAGAAACTAGTGGAACTGATCCCAGAGAACAGAGACCAGAAATCCCCGCTTGGGAAATAAGTAGTTCAGATAGTGAACAAGAATATAAGCCCACCCTCCCCCCGAGGAAGACTGGAGGGGCAAATCAAACCAATATAATGTGTGATTGGGTGGAAGGGACAGAAAAAAAAATTGAAGATATAAGAAAGGCAAGTGACACAAGAAAAAATTAGAGACAACTTGAAATCCAGAAAAAAACAAAAAGTACAAAAATGATAGTATTGTTATAGTACCTGGTTTCAGGGCGAATAATACTTGCATAGTTGCAATAATGTAAACATTGTTTTTCAACTTTCCTTTTTGAGAATGGACCTGTAGATAAAGCATAAACAACACAATTACATTTCTGGAACAGAATATAAGTGGAATGAGCCTCAATCTGTTAAAATTTAAAGTACAGGCGGCATTAATTAATTAATTAATTAATTTTTTAAAAAAGGTGACAGAATCTGTGAGGTAGGGATGGGAAGGAGAGTTAGGGTTTAAGATTAGCAGCACAAATACCTTTATTTTACTTAAGGGAGAGTTGAGAGATATTGTCTACAATCGATGGGACCGCAAACAAATTTGTATATATGGTATAAATGTAAAGAATAGGGAAGAAAGAAAAATGATGATATTAAAATCTGGGAAAAGAAGAAGAAAAGGTAAGTTAAGAGTGTGTGTGTGTGTGTGTGTGTGTGTGTGTGTGTGGCGTGGGGGGTGGGGTTTATGAATGAGCTAACCCTCACCTATATAGTCCAAAGTCAAAATATAATATCTAAAATTGAAATTTTTGTATTCCAGTATGAGCATATTATTACAGTTATTGGAGGAAATGACTTAAGAAGCTTAAAGCTGTCCTGAGGAAAAAGAATTTAAGTGCAGAAAATATGGAACAAGATATATTTTTGTCAATGTATAAACCCTTCAAACACTTTAATTATTTAATCATATGGAGAAATATATGCCTATGTCTGTATATAATCCTATATATACATATTACTTCAATTAATACATTCATTTTAAAGAAATTCAACTCAATTCAAAAAACCATAGCTACTTTCTGCTTTGTTCTCTTCACTTCTGTCTAATCTGAACTCAGCTCACAGTTCAAGAACTGGAGAAGGAGGGTATCCTTCATCCAGACCCTTGACTTCCCCCAACCTCCAACTGCAGCTAAGGTCTGGCTGGCTAGGGCTGAGATTCCAAGAGGCAGCCAGGGAAAACTCTGCAGATAAGGTATGCACACTGAGTTTGAGATAGCCAATAAGGCCTAAATGAGAACAAACAGCACAACAGGTGACCAAATGTTCTAGCAAATGTAACAGCATGAATTATTCTCCCACCATGCCATGCAAATTTTAAAAAAAAGAAAAGAAAAGAAAAATGCCAAGCAACTCAAAACAAAACAAAACAAAGCAAAACAAAAAAAGCGCAGCTTTAAGACCCACTTTTTTTATTTTTGTTAAGATTTTATTTATTTACTTGACAGAGATCACAAGTAGGCAGAGAGGCAGGCCAAGCAGAAAGCCCGATGCAAGGCTCCATCCCAGGACCCTGAGATCATGACCTGAGCCAAAAGCAGAGGCTTAACCTTCTGAGCCACCCAGGTGCCCCCAGAACCATTTCTCATTGGTCTCTACTTCTAGAGCACAGCCACTCAAGGCTACGACCCTGGGCTAAGTGATTCATCAGTGTCCTGACCCTTAGTATTGAGAAAGCAGAGTCACATAAAAGTGACAGTCAGTCTCCTTACAGGGAGATGGGGAGCCTTCGGAGTGTGGGCTAGTCAGAACGCCTTGATTGAGAATATCCCTCCAGGTCTGGTGTGCACTTCTGTGTTCCAAATGAGTGTGTGTTTCATATGGCACCTGGCTATCCCCACTGCTCGATCTGTTCCTGGCAGAGAGAGAACACAGTCCCTCACCTGCAGACCATTATCTTTCATCACATGCAGGACGAAGCTTTTTGGCCATGGGGGATCCACACGGACTCCTGAAGCTGATCTCGCTCAGAAGAGAAAGCACTCTTCAAGCCAGTGCTGGTGTGAGTCATGCCGTCATGTCTTTCTTGGCGACCCCAGTATCTGCAGACCATGGCTTGACAGCCTGGGACTGCTGCTCCCAGGGTGGACAACAGGTATCACATGCTGCTATGTAGCAAGTTCTGGACTCTGATTTGTGTTCCTTACCCCAGCAGAGCTGCCAGAGGTTTTCCTTAGTTCTCATCTACCATTCCTGGGATCATCAATGCCTCCAAAGGAAAACAGCCCCACAGAGCAATCCCGCCTCTGGATTTCTGTCTTCTTTCTGTCTTGTTAATTCTCTGGTGGCTTCAGGAAGACTTTTTTCTTCATATTTGTCTGGCTTTTGTAGATGCCCGCTGATAGAGAATTGATCCAAATGACCTCATCCTCCATTACTGGAAGTAGAAGTCCTTGAAGTCCTTTCTTTTTTACTGTATTCCATAGTCTGAATCTTTTACAATGAGAATGCAAAGTTCTTTGATTCCTTTATAATCGGGGTTGGGGGGGGGAGCCTTGTTTCATTGACAAAAGATACTTTAGTAAAAGAGAATCCCAAGAAACCCCAAATTCTAGGACTCTATTCTATACCTACGAGACTGTATTTTTAGTCCATGAACGTCCGGTCAGCCCTCAGAGGGATTAGCTAGTGGGCAAGTGAGGGAAGTGTTCTTGCCGTAAAAATACATCCTTCACATATTTCTTTCAATAAAAAGATTCTTTACTTGACAAAAGAAGAATAGAAATAATTCCTTGATTTTAGTACAAATAATTCTCCATTAGAAACCCTGTAGAATTCACTTGCTCTCAAAAACTCAGTCTTGTCTCTCTTCCTGCTCAGAAAGGATGTTCGTTGTGAGACAGTTATCAAGATAAGGAGTTGGGTGGGCCTTCCTGCTCATCTCTCTCACTTGAATACACAACAAATTCCAACCCAAGTCCTGGCTCATCCATAAAGCCTTTCCAATGCCTTGGCCAAAACTGGTTGTTTTCCCTTTTAAATAGGTCTCCTAATGGGGTCCCTGCCTGACTTGGTTGTTGAGGGATCAAAAGGGAACCTCCAGGAAAGCAATTTATAGAACATAAAGCAACAGAGAGACTTAGACTCTTAGACTACAAGTCTAATCTTTAAAGAAAATTTTACTTCCCTAACGCTTCGACAGGGATCATATATATATATGATAGTAGTATAAAAAATACACAATATGGAAAAAAAAACACACACACAACATGAGGCACTGGGTGGCTCAGTTAGTTAAGCATCTGCTTTTTTATTTTGGCTCAGGTCATGATCTTAAGGTCCTGGGATAGAGCCCCCCATCTGGCTCCCTGCTCAGCAGGGAGTCTGCTTCTCCCTCTGCCTCTGCCCCTCCCCCATGGCTCGTGTGCGCTTTCTCTCTCTCTCTCTCTCTCTCTCTCACACACACACACACACACACACACACACACGCTTTTATATGTCTATTGAGAAATATTCTTACACTATTAACAGTATTTTTGTCTCTGTAGGGGGACTATGGAACTATGGATACATTTTACTTACTTATGTGTGTACTTATTTGTTACCTGATCTTCTAAATGTTCTGCAAAGAGAATATATATCTATATCTATCTATCTATATATATATATATAATTTTTATGATTGAAGGGGGAAAAAAATCATCGTGAAAGATAGGAAAAATGTGCCAGGGATAGATTCTCCTAACATGCAGGATTGAAAAGTAACAGGTCTCACCCTGAGGACCCGTTTCTTCGTAAATACCCTGTCATCCTTCCTTCCGCTCCCCCCTTCAGTGGGAAACCTACTGGAAGGATGTCGGACAAGGATTCAATAGGACCGCTGCCATCAGCTGCGACTGCCGTTCAGATGGGACCACGCCCGGGGACGGCTCAGGGGCAGGCTCACCTCGGGGTGCAGGAGGAATCAGACGCCCTATGCCGATTTTCCTGGCATGATTCCCACACCGGGCACCTTTCCACTCGCTTACTTGGACGGCCGAGAGGCTGTACTCCTGTTCTTCTTCCGTGGAATCCACCTGGCGCAAACCATCAGGCCAATGTTACCTGCACATATCAAGGGATCCTGAGAAAGAGCTACAGCGTGGGAACAATCTGGCAATGCTACCGTTCCATTCATCTCCTTGGGAAGAAAGGAACTTGCTCCACATTCCCCCAGGCCTGCGGTCTTGGATTCTGTTCACTTGAAAGCTTTTGGCAGTTCCCCATTCACACCCTAAAATCACACACCAGCCTCTGGCAAACACCTGCGCCCCAAAGAATGGCCCAGGACTGGACACCCCGCATGAACGTGGCTTGTCACGTTGATCTCAACCGGCTACTTGGAAAGAAAAAAAAGGCCGTTCCATACCTGGCCTGTGCCCATTGCCTGTGAATCATTTTAATTGTCACAATGAAGATTGCATATCTGCTAACAGGTGCATGCAAGTAGGGGAGAACCTAGGTCCAGACTCTACCCGCATTATCTGAGACATTATCTGAGGTAGACCAGTAGGTACCAACAGCATGACCGGAACAAACACTCAGAGCATTTACAGCGACATGAAAAATCCATTTCGCTTCCCTCCCGACGCGCTCCCTTCACTTTGTCGTGAGAATTTGCTGGCTGCTTCTCGGTCTGAGGTTAACCCGTCACAGACGTTCCTCATAGGGTTAATATGAAGATCAGAAAAAGTAATGCACGCAGAAAACCCAGCGTGGTTCCTGGCTCAGAGTCAAGTCCTAGTGGGAATCACAACAACAAACAATAACATTACCTTAAACCAGAAAGAATCTAGAAATCGTCCTTGAGCAGGCTAAGGTCATCGGGCTGTTTTTAGAGCTGGAGGTGAAATTCAAGTCTCCCGACCCCCAGTTCAAGGTTTTTGGATTGCCCAGAGCAACCCACTTAGCAGGTGTGGTACGATGTATGTTTTCATGTGTTTCCTGAAGTACAATATTCTCTAATTACCTGGCCTTCGATAAGTGTGTATTAATAACAATAGTCTATAAAGAAATGAGCTCCTTCCCTGATCCACGGTTCAATAATCAAGGTCACAAAACTCTGTTGAGGACTCAATTCTTACTCTTTCCCACAGGGGGAAAATCTTCTTTCCAAACCTTTTTGTGTAACATGCTGGGGAATTATTAAGGGCTATGTTTGTTGGATTCTATCTATAGCTGCTTGCTTTCTCCCTTACGGACACTCCCCCGGAAATTTCAAGATAGCATTAAGGGAAAAGGGATATAAAATTGTATGAGCAACATAAAATGAAACACATCCCTGGAGAGAATCCCCCACTGGAAGGGGGAAAAAATGTTAATTTGCTCTCTCTGGTGATAGGATGATGAGGGATTTTTATTTTTTGTAATTAGAAAATATTTACCTGGGGCACCTGGGGGCCTCTGTCAGTTAAGCATCTGCCTTCGGCTCAGGTCATGAGTCCAGGGTCCTAGGATTGAGCCCCACGTCAGGCTCCCTGCTGAGTGAGGAGTCTGCTTCTCCCTCTCCCTCTGCCCTTCCCCCCGCTCATGCTCTCTCTCTCTCTCTCTCTCTTTCTCAAATAAATAAAGTCTTAAAAAATTTTTTATCAAATATATATGGAGCCTAAGCCACCTATGAGGGAGAAGGGCTACTTGGAGATCCTAACAGAGGAGGAGGCAGTCATGGGGGATGAAGGTCTTCTGCAGGGAAAAGGGAGCAAGACGAAGGATTCAAGGTTGAGAGCGCCTGTCCTTTGACACGTAAATGCCTGTTACAAATGTCTGTTACATGTAAATGTCTGTTACATGTAAATTTCCATTTACATGTAAATGTCTGTTACATTGGTGTTGGGAGGTGCACCTCCCAGCTTGTATCTGGAGAAGCGTGTGAAGGGCATGCCCTTCATGAAGCATTCTTTAGGGAGGGAAATATTTCAATGGCAAGGTCAAGTCTCTCTGGAGTGCAGTGCACTGGCATTATTACCCAGTTCATTCTTAGCATCGGTCCCAAGGGACGTTAAAGCCACTGCTTTTCGCCAGGTCAGCTCCAGCCTGAAGCATTCTGCCTCCAGACTCAAACACACAGGAAACACACAGGAGCAAACACAGGAAGCCAAGCAGGGTGAACAGAGCACAGGGAGGTGTGGGCTGCCCCTGCACTTCCAGGGGTAAAAATTGAATAACCTTAGTGTCACTTAGAAATAAAAGGCAAGGTGCTGGGGACACACCACTAGGGTCTGTACACGTTGCACTTTCAAAGAGAAGTTGGGGCCCAAGAAAATGGGTCTCAATGCATCCAGCTAGGACATACGACTCTAGTGCAAAACTAGCAAGCCCCTTCTGGAAAGAACCAGAAACTGAGGGCCTTCAGGCCATCCCACATACCAGGAATGCTCGCAGAGACATGGATGGAAATCTTCTCCTTCTGTAGAAATCTGGTTCAAACAGAACCCCTTGGTTAAACATAGCCTAGAAAGCTGGGCATAACTAAGGTGATCTCCCTAAGGGGTTATGCTGTGAAACTCAAATCCTAGCCATTGGTGAGGAGGCTATTTCACAAACAGTCCCCAGAGAGCAGAACCCAGACCTGGATGTGGAAGAGAGAGAGATTTTAGGAAGAACCCAGCTCAATAATTCAAATTGGTCTCAGTTGGAGACATGTGAAGAAGAATGAGCTTTCCGGCCCAGAAACGGCCAAAGCAGAGTCAAGAGGTCATCGGCGAAACTCCTGAGCACTGTGGGGGCAAGAAAGAGGAGGCCAGGAATGATTTATAAGATCTCTTCATTCCAGTGCCTCCCACTATCCTTGTAATTTCTCATCAGAAGTTCAGGGCAGCATGGAGGAACTTTAGAATCAGGCAAACCGGAACTTGAACCCCAATTCTATCCCTTACTAAGCATGTGAACCTGAGCGAGTTATTTAATGTCTTAGCCTCTAAATCTCCTTATCATTCAAGTACACTGATGCTCCTACATTGTGGGATGCAATGATGAAGGCGTGCCGCGTGTGCACCCTGGACCTCCCTTAAGTACAACGGGAATGGTTGCCATTATGGACACAAGGAACAGTTGAGGTCTCAGGCTGGAATGGACCCTGCACACCATCTAGTCTGTCTTCTTCACTTGATACTGGAGGGAAGCGAAGTCTAGGAGGTGTGAATAACCAAATAAACCAACCCTGACAATAAGTTAGTGGTTGAGCCTGTTCATAGCCAGTTCCATATCTGACCCACAAATCCTACATTTTTCCCCCACCTCTCAGCTTAGCAGACTATCAAGAAACCCCCTTCCAACCAAGACCACCTGACTCTCAAGCTCCAGATGTGATATTTAACAAGAACCGCTCTCTGGACAAATCAGTGTGCTAGATGCAAGAGAGGCAGTGACAAAGCCTAAGATTTGTACCCAAAGGGAGCTCACACCCTATTTACGCAGGAGCTGGAGATGGTTATCATAGTCCCCAGAGATGAAATGACACACAGAAAAGGCAGCCTGAAGCCCACATTCTCCAAGCCCAATTGCTGAAGGGGACAGGGACCTGGCACCAAAGTGGAGTTTCTTTATTGGAAGCATGAACATCGCTCTTGTCTCTAGACCAGGATTTCGTAGCAAATGCTTGTGATGTTGGCCACAGCCCTGGGACATCCCAGTTGGCAGAGGCCTCCTGTGGCCTGGAACATGTCTGGAAAAGGACAGAATCACTTGCAAATTTGTACGTGCATGTATTTTTTTTTTTTTTTTTTCACCAACACCCTTCCTTACTCTCTCCAGAGCCTGACCTTTGGTATTAAAACCACATAACTCCATGTCAACTCCTTGAACTATTTTTAAGATTTTTCCTCCACTCTTAAAATAAAACCTTCTTACCCCCAAAAAGGGACTTGCTGAAGCAACAGAATATAGATAGGCATCATAATCAGAGCTTGGGGAACGTGTACTCAACCAGGGAGCCCATATCAAGGAGATCTCTTAAGGCCTAAGTCTATCCAGACAAAGGCACTTGACCTGGTCATTCTATGTCTCTAGTCTCAATTTCCTCATTGGTAAGTGGGAAGAATAAGACTAAGTGAGTGGAGGGTGAGGGAAATGAGGGAAGGTGGCCAAAAGAGACAGAGTTCCAATCATAATATAAATCCATCCTGAGGATGTAATGTGCAGCATGATGACTATAGTTAATAAGAGTATTTTTGCATATTTGAAAGTCACTAAGAGAGCCGATCTTAGAAGTTCTCATCACAAGAAAATAACATAACTGTGTGAGGTGATGGGTGTTACCTGCACTCATCATGGTGATCATTTCACAATCTAAGCAAATATCGAATCATGATGTTGTACACCTGAAACTAACATAACCTTCCATGTCAATTACATCTCAATAAAAAAATGCAAGAATTAGCTTGATCGCTAGAAAGCCAATAGAGGAACGAAGACAAAATATTAAAAAATATTTGATTCACAAAAGGAAGGTAGAAGAGGACTAAATAAGTAGATGGGATAAAGAAAACAAGTAGCAAATTGCAGACCTGAAGTCAGTTATTTCAGAAGCTGTGCCAAATTTAAATTGATTAAATATTCCAGTCAAGGGGGAAAAAAGCAAGAAGCAATTATATGTTGTTTATAAGAGTTCATCTTTAAATATATAGGAACAAACCAGTAAACAGCAAATAGACTGGAAAAAAAATGTGCCATGCTAATAGTAAGCACAGGAAATGGGAGTGACTGTATTAATAACAGACAAGCAGATTTAAAATAAGGTCTATTACTAGAGATAAAGAGGAAAACTTCATAACAGCAAAACATCCCCAAAAATCTAACAATTATATTCATGCATCTTGTATTTACATATCTAATGACAGAGCTTCAATATAATGAAGTAAAAATTGACAGAGAAAAAAATAGTTAATTTTTAAAAATTTAATGGGGCACCTGGGTGGCTCATTTAAGCATCTGCCTTCGGCTCAGGTCATGATCCCAGCCAGGGTCCTGGGATGGAGTCTCCTGTGGGGCTTCTTGCTCAGCAGGAAACCTGCTTCTCCCTCCCCCACTCCCCCTGCTTGTGCTCACTCTCCCTGACAGATAAATAAAATCTTTTTAGAAAATTTGGGGTTTTTTTAAAGATTTTATTTATTTATTTGACAGAGAGAGATACAGTAAGAGAGGGAACACAAGCAGGGGTGGTGGGAGAGGGAGAAGGAGGCTCCCCACTGAGCAGGGAGCCGGATCCAGAACTCGATCCTGAGACCCCGGGATCATGACTTGAGCTGCAGGCAGATGCTTAACGACTGAGCTACCCAGGCGCCCCTAAATTTTTGTTTTTAATTTAAAAGACTCAGTGAGTAGTTGTAAAACAATGTGGCAGAGATGCCTCAGATAAGGGCTCTGTGTCCCCAATTGCCCCCTCCTCTCTGCATCAATCTCCCATCTGCTCTCATCCTTTTAAATATTGGTTTTCCAGGTAAGATTGTAAAGGAAGGGAGAGTTCCACTGCTTTCAAAAGACGTAGTGTTCCCTAAGGACTCTTGCAACCTGAAAATCCTCCGGCTTTCTGACATCCCACACTTCACAAACATCGGGAACACACGCTGGTTGGCCACTCTGATCCCAGCCCAGTATAAGAAGCCTTTTTATTTGTGAAGTCAAGTTTAAAAGACTGATTTTTTTTTCTTTTCTTCCTTTTTTTTTTTTTTTGGCAATGTGACTTGAAGTGAATCAAAGCTTTACAAATGCTAGAATTCTCATTTTGAGATTGTAATGGTTACCTTTTAAAGAAGGTTGAGAGTGTTCTCCAAATCAAAAGCTCTTTCTTACTAAATAGTAACAATGCCAGCTTTTATAGACTTCCCAGCAGAATGCCTTATAGGAAATCATTTTATCTAATGCTACCACCCAACAGCACCTTGTTTGATCTTTCCAAGTCCCCCCAGCCCTCTTTTTTAATCTACCTCTGATGCTTCGCTTTCCTCAAGAGTATAAACTTGCAATGCTTCATTGTTTCCATTCAGAGAGACGGATTTCAAATGGAAACTGTTTTGGATTTCAGGTAGCCCGCTTTGTTGTTCTTTTTTTGTTTTGTTTTGTTTTTTTTGTTGTTCTTTTTTTTTTTTTAAGCTTAAATTCCCTTGTAATTCTGTGAGTCGTTTGTCTTTCTTAATTTGAATGTGATTTGAACAAGCCCTTATGGGATTTTTTTTTTTTTTTTAATCTCATCCTTCCCTCCGCTACCTTAGCTTGAGACCACTGAATACACAGCTATGTGCAAAAATGTCAGCGGTAAAGGGTTACATGATAGAGTCACCTGCAGTGGGAAAAGGTGGGAGGAGATATGCAAATGAGGAGACTGGAAGGCTCAAATAGTCCTTGAGAACTGGGACTATGTCCTGTTTGTCTTTCTATTTGTGTCCCCCATGGTACTTAGAGTAGGATCTCCATGCTACCAAAGATCATAATTGTATAGCAAAGGTACGTTAAACGTTCTCTTTGGTAACCTCCCCTTACCCCCCTTATCCCAATAATTAACGGGAGGTAAAGACACCTCTTAAGGATGGAAAGCAAGTACAATGTTTCGCTGCATAAATATGAAGGAAGCTCTTGACGTTTTTGTGTGGTGCAAACACTTTCTTTCATACCTGTGATTCCCTGGACTTTTCTCTCCTGAATATTCATTATCTTCCTTCATTTTGAGCTGATCCCTATTCAAAGACTCAAAAACGGTCTCTTCATAGAGTTATGCAGACCTGAGTGTGAATCCTGCTTATCACATTTCTTAGCTATCCAAATACGAGTACGCTAAAGGCATATGAGGCATAAATTGGTTACTTGGGTTATAAAATGAGGAAGGAAGGGAGGGAGGTTGGTTCGGGGTGGGGGGGGGTTGCAAGATTTGTATTTTGAAAAGTAAACTAGCTACAGCATGTACAACAGGTAGGATGGAAGGAAAAGGAATATAGAATGAAATCGGGAATTTATTGCTGAATTCTAGGTAAGACATTATAATAGCTTAGAAGGAGAAGGATAGCAGCAAAGAATGAGAAAATGAGAAAATCGGGTATATTAAGGAGGTAAAAATAATGTAATTTGATGACAAATTGGATATGAACAATGAAATAGAAGTAGCAAGATCAATTCTTAGATTTCAGGTTTATGCAACTGTTGACATAGTAATACCATTCTCAAAGATCTTCAGAGGAGACTGCGTTTAGGGGGAAGAAGAGAAGATCAGGAGTTTTTGTCAAGGTTGGGAAGCGCTACGTGAAGCCAGTGGGGAAAAGCCAGGGATCCTCCTGAACATCCTGCAAGGAACAGGGCAGCTCCCACAACACAGAATCATTTGGTTCCAAAGGTTCAGAGCGCCAACATCGAGAAACCTTTCTTAGGAAAATGAAAAGCACCAGAAATTATAACTGTGTGACAAATACACAGATCTTCTTTTGTTATTACTTAAATATCTTGTAAAGACGGTGAATAACCTCATGTTATCAACTGGATACTGCATTACATATTATGTGAAATGTTACATAGTAAGTGAAATCAGTGACAATAGTAGCACAGAGGGGGTCCCTGGCTGGCTCAGGGGGTAGAGCGTGCTACTCTTAATCTCAGGGTCGAGAGTTCAAGCCCCATGTTGGGTGTAGAGCTTACATTAAAAAAAAAAAAAAAATAGTAACAGCACAGAGGCTGAAAGGAAAAATGAAAGTGCACAGTCTTAAGGTTTTTATACAAACACACAGTAGTACTTTGTTATCAGGTGACAGACTGAGATAAGATTAAAATTTATACCACAAACCCTAAAGTAGCCACTAAAAAACAAACAAAAAATTGCTGCTCTTAAACCAACAAAGTAGAAAGATTATTGCGTATTAAAAAAAAAAACAGTATAAAGTGGAATAAAAATAACACAAAATCAATGAAAAAGAAGGAAGAAAAAAGAAAAAAATACATAATTTAGCAGTCCCATTTTTAATGGGACCGAAGGCTTCGCCTGCTAAGATCAGGAATGGGGCAAGTATACCCACTCACCATTTTTATTTATGTACTAGAAGTTTCAGTCAGTGGAATAAAAGGAGAAAAGTATTTTATATTGTAATGAAGAAGTCAGTCTGTCTTTGTTCACAGACATGATCATCTCTGTAGGAAATCCAAAGAAATCTATAAAAAGCTACTAAAACTAATACATGTGTTTACCAAGGTTACAAAATACAAGGTCAATATATAAAAATTAATTGTGTTTCTAAATGTTAGCAAAGAGCAGTCGAAAATGAAAATGAAAACACATCCTTTAAAGCATCATCAAAAATATAAAATGGGAATAAATCTGACAAAAGATGAGCAAGAAATTTATACTGAAAACTGCTTACTGAGAGAAAGTAAAGACCTAAATAAATGGGGAGATACACTGATTCCTGGATGAATATTGGTAAGATGTCAGTTCTCCCCAATTTGATCTGTAGATTCAACACAACTCCAAGCAAAATACAGAATTTTTTGTAGCCATTGACAAACAGATTCTAAATTTCTATGGAAAAACTGACATTCTGGAGGAGTTAGAACAGCTTTGAGGAAGAAGAGCAACTACTTGATTTCAAGATTTACTAGACAAGTACAGTTCTTAAGACAATGTGGTATTGGCAACCAGATTGATGAATAGATCAATGGAACAGAGTAGAAAGTCCAGAAGTAAACTCATCCATATATAGACACTTGACTTCCAACAAAGGTACAAAGTCAGTTCAATGGGAAAGGAGTAGTTCCTACAACCAAAGTTGTTAGAACAATTAGATATCCTTATTCCATATATAAAATTAGATATCCTTATGCCATACATAAAATATATAAAATTTTGTGCAAAATGGGTCACAGATCTAATTGCAAAATTCAAACTACAAAATTTCCAGAAGAAACAACATAAGAGAACATTTGTATGATTTTAGGTTAATAATTCTACCGTCACTATACCTTATGTGTAAGTATTTTATATTGTTGGGGATGTGGCTTCAGGGTAAATTTCTAGAAGTTGTATTTAACGCCCAAGTGAAACTTTGTTAAATTCACTTCTATAGAGGTTGAACCATTTTGCATTTTCACCAACAATGCATCCAAACACTTCCCTCATTTGAATAAGTTTTTTTAAAATACAGATATCTGGGCTTCCACCCCATAGATTCACTTCCAAATAGTCTGGGGAGAGGCAGATAATTATGAAAAACCTCCCCAGATGCCCTTGTTGTACAACCAAAATTGAACACAAAGAACTTAACTCCAACGTGGAGACAAGGCATAGAAAGGAAAATGAGATCCTGGAAAAGGAGACAGAGATGATACACATAGAGAGAGAGAGAATGTGAAGAAGAAAGTAGAGTATCAGAGAAGCCAACAAAAGAGTAGACTTGAGTCGTCAGTAGCACCAAGAGTCCCTGAGAAGTTAAGTAGCATGGCTGTGTTAAAATCGCCAATGGGATCTAATATCATGGAAGTTACTAGAAGTCTTACAAGAGTTGCCACAGTGGAGGGATGGGAACAGAAGCCAAGTTGAAGTGAGTGGAAAAGCCAGTGGTAGGTAAATAAGTCAAGACAGTACATCTAGAAAATACCTGATAGAATCTGGGGGTGAGATAATTTTTTAATAGAATGGAATTTTTTAATGTTTACAAGTTAAGGGAATTGAGATTGAGAAAAAACCTGGATATTGAGGAGAAATAAGACGATCTACTGTATAAAATTCTAGAGAAGGAGGAAGGGTAAACACTCTTAAGGAATTGGCTTCCATCAGGAAGAGAAAGAACTCCTCCATGTAACAGGCAGGAAGAAGAACAGACAGATACAAATGGGATGATATTGGTGGGTTTGGTAGCAGGGCTCTGAGGGATTTTTATCTAACAGCATCTGTTCTCCCATGAAATGAGGACATGTGTTGAGAGTTGATAGGGAGGTGGGGAAGTTGGCCATTTGAGGAAGCTGAAGGAGGTTTGGAATAGCCAGTGTGGAAAGTCCAACCATGGGTTGACCTGGGATACATTAAGGATTGTCTGGCACCACGGGGCCCATTCAAGATCAACAATCTTCCGTGTTGGGTGTTTCTCCAGCTGATCAAATATGAAAAAAGAAAAAAGCAAATAGTGGGTTGCTCTGGGATTGGATTTCAGTCAGATGCGGCATGACAAAAGCCCCCAAAGGACGAGGGAATTTAGGATATTGGCAATAATAACACTAGAAAAATGGCCCCAGAAATCTAAGTGGGATAGGTAGCAAAGTGAAGGAAGGAGATGGCCAAAGGGTAGAAAAAAACAGAGGATAATGGAGTGAGGGGTCACAGTGAGATCAAAAACTATTTTCGTGCTTTTAATTAAAAAGCTAAGCTGGAAAGGGAGGAAGTTGTGGTCAGAAATGGAGCACTTGCATTAATGATATTGGAGGTGATGCTAAGATCTGGGGGGGATGACGAATCACAAGAGTTCCTGGAGACAAGAAGATTAAAGACCCAATGTCAGTGTGCTAGATGAGTATGTTTGATACGTGGAATTTGTTTTCTTGGCCTTTCTCTTTAGTGACTTGGAAAATATGCATCCTGTTTTTATCTCAACTTGTTCTTATTTTGGGGTCTAAAAACTACATCCTGGAACATATATTTGTCCGGTTGTCTTTATTGAGAATGAAATAATATCCCCCCGGGCACAATGAGGAAATTGTATTTTCCTCTATTATTGGGTCTCTTAGTTTTTGTTTTCGTATGACAACATCTTAGACCTAAATTATTATAATTTAATCACTCTCCATTTTTGAGGGCTGTTTTTCACACATCCATTCTGTTATATCACCATTTATAAAACAATCGTCTAGCATCAGTTTTTTTGTGTGTTTGTTTCAATGGTCACTGTTGTGACTTTCAAATTCTCAAGTTCTGTATTTTGATTCATCCCGCCATCCATTAGAGCAAGTCTAATAACTTTAAGTAATAAGTTGAGTTGCACATCTAAGAACATTGTTTTTCATTGCTCTTTTATTTGTACGACACTCCTGAATATGGCTTTGTTCTCCCTGATCTCCCTCCCAACCCCTGTTTGATGTCACTTCTTTTCCCTTGCCCTTGGGTGTTGCGGAGAGTTTCAGAAGCAGTTTAAATTTTGTTCCTGTGTGGTCAACAGACTTTTCTGTTCAAATGCCTTTTGAATATTTTTCCTTGATCTTCAGAAGTTCACCAAGATATGTCTATGTTTCAGTCACGTCCAATAATTTTGCTTGATACTTTGTGAGTCTTTTTGGATGTCTGGACTCGGGTTCTTTTCTGTCCAGGAAAGAAATGAGAAATTTTGTAAAAATTTCCAGATGTCTAGAATAAATAATAATAATAATAATAAATTAATAGTTGTTTTGAAAGTAACAGTAATAATACTAACATGAATAATGGTTACATTCATGTGGCTTTCTCCTGCCCCACCCCCATGCTGAAAGCAGAGCATGAGGCAGGGACTTGAGTGAAAATAGTTTATTTGGAATATAATCCCAGAAAACAGACATGAAGGAACAGAAAAGGGAGAGACAAAAAGGAGAAAGCCAATACAGCACATGAAATTGAGCTGGTTGCCCTTGGAAGCCACTCCTATCAGTCCTACCAGAGACCATCTAAGGAAGCTTCAAAAACACACGTCCAGCTGGAAGACAAGAGGCTGGGCCATTTGCATGCAACTCTAGTATTTGCTCCATTTCCTAGCTGCACCTAGGCTCCAGGTGAACAAGTTCTTACTGCTAGGGGTAAAGGACATGGCAAGCCCTTGAGGGGGAGGGAGGTCTTGGACATGCCCAGGAACTGTCCACTAGAGCTGCACCTAGAGCCAGAGGAGGCCAGGAGATCACAGAGGGCAGGAACAGCATCTGCTACCACCAACAGCCTTCCCTGGGCTCTTCCTATGTGCTAGGTGGTAGCCAAACCAACGTGCATGAATTAACTCATTTATAGTTTAAAATAACTTTATGAAGCAAGTAGAGAAAAATTGTTTTTTTCAAGTTGCCTTTATGCCAACTTTTCTGATTTGTCATTCCTTTAAAAAAGAAAAAAATAGGGACGCCTGGGTGGCTCAGTTGGTTAAGCGGCTGCCTTCGGCTCAGGTCATGATCCCAGGGTCCTGGGATCAAGTCCCACATAGGGCTCCTTGCTCTGCAGGGAGTCTGCTTCTCCCTCTACCACTCTGTCTGCCTATGCTCACTCTCTCTCTCTCTCTGACAAATAAATAAAATCTAAAAAAAAAAAAAAAAAAAGAAAGAAAGAAAAAAAAAAAGAAAAAAATATCCTAGGATCCCCTCAGCCTCCCAGAAGTTTCTTCTGCTTCTGAACCCTGTCTGGATGATCCCAACGACCACCTGAAATATTTTTTGATCATCACCTGTAGTTCCTCGCATCCTTGTTCTTCCACCAAACCCACACAGCAAGACTGCAACCTCACACTCAACTTCCTCAGTGCTGTGATTGACTATTACAAAGATCATCAACCAACCACTCCCCATTCTGGACCCATCTCCTTTTCCAGGTTCAACTGGATATTCAGCACAGCCCAATAAGACCATGTCTTTATCCTTGAGCAACTCTGTCTTCTATCTCTATTAACCATCTAAAAAGGGTTTGCACTCGTCTCAGGCCCTCTACTAAAACTTAACTTTCTAATTGAAGTTGAAGAGAACATTGTCTCTTCCTTCATCATGATAATCGAGGCCATCAACCTCAACTGTCTGTCCCCATCTACAAAGCAAGGCTACAAATTCTACCTCCACCATCCAAAAAACACAAGTCCCTCCTCGTCATCAAAACCACACCCCTCCCCATAGTCTCTTCCTTCATTCGTTATTCCCCTTTACCTATGTTTTCAACTTCTTCCATTTTCCTCTTTCCTCTATTGCTATAAATACACATTCAGGTTTTCTCTCCTTATAAAATCCCTTGCTTGGGGCACCTGGATGGCTCAGTTGGTTAAGTGACAGACTTGGCTCTGATCATGATCTCAGGGTTCTGGGATTGAGCCCCATGTTGGGCTCCATGCTCAGTGAGGAGTCTGCTTGAGCTTCTCTCTCTCTCTCCCTCTCCCTCTGCTCCTTCCCCCACCAAAATAAATAAATGTTTAAAAGAAAGTCTAAGTATCTAATATTTCATAGAATATTAGGTACTACATCCTGGTCCCTGCCTACTTCTACCCTTTATGTCTTTTGTTTTGTGTTTTGTTTTGTTTTTTGTTGGTGGTGGGTTTTTTTGGTTTTTTTTTTTTTTTTTGCCCCTGTCCCTGTTCTAGCCACACTGGCCTTCTTGTCCCTTATACCCAACCTCAACCTCACGACCATCTCAGCCCCTGTGCTTGCTGTTCCCTCTGGCAGTCAGTCACACAGGGTCTCAGTTCAAACATCACCTCTTCAAAATGATCTTCAGTGATCTCGACTAGTCTCCCCCACATGCCAGTTGCTCACCATAACATCTGTCTTCTGAGTCCTTTTCAATACTTTGTATTATCACGTTCAATTATTGGTTTCCTTTGATTTTCTATCTTCCCTTACACCTCAGGACAGACGTCCCAATAGAGCTGAAACCTTGCCCATCTTAAGATATTTCAAGTTCCTTAATCTCTTTACTAAATAGTGGTCCTTCAAATTATAAGAGGAAGAACACAAAGACAAAGTAGTCACACCCAAAACATCTAGGCACCAGACAAAGGAACAGGATAATTAATTCAGCATTTTTCAAGTGAGAAAGGAAATAACTAAGAGTCTGTAAATAAAAACAAATGGAAACAATGTTAAGTAGACCCTGTCATAAAAGGCCAACTAGTTCTTCAGATATTTTGTTGGTTTGGTCATCATTTGAGGTACCCAACTTTGTCCACTCCAATAAGCGAGGGATACGTGGACACAAACCAATGAATGTTTTATACACAAAATATAAATGTCACTATCAAAAAGCTAAGTGCCCCTAACACTCTCATTGGATTGGTCATGATTTCTCTCCTTTCCTGCTCCCCAGCCCCCCCAAAAAATATTTCCTTGAGCCTGCCTCTTCCTCTTAAGAGTAAATGTTGCTATGGTTACCATAACAACAAAGCCACCAGTCCTCACTCAGTCCACCCACATTTCTAATTCCTCTTTAAACTGAGTGAATCTTTGGCCTGCAATTAAAGTTTGTTTTTTTTTTACTGATTTCATAATATTATGAATTATTTCAGCTGTCAGCTTAAAAGGACTTTAATAGTTTTTCCCTTTTCTGAATATTTTAAAACATACTTTGAACAGAATGGACTAGTTGAAAACCCATGTCTCTGTGGTTTCTTCACAAAAACTAAGACCTGGACAGCACAGTTGGGCCATGTGGTTAACTCACCACATATGTGATTCTCAAGCAGCGTGTTCAAAATCCTTGATGATAATCTAAGAATTATGAGAAATCCAAGTTGGCAGCTGACATGCACAACATGGAAAATGGAAAATATTTTCTTTTTTGTTGTTGTTTTTAAAGATTTTATTTTTATTTATTTATTTGACAGAGAGAGGCACAGTGAGAGAGGCAACACAAGCAGGGGGAATGGGAGAGGGAGAAGCAGGCTTCCCACTGAGCAGGGAGCCCAATGCGGGGCTCCATCCCAGGACCCTGGGATTATGACCTGAGCCGAAGGCAGCCACTTAACAACTGAGCCACCCAGGCACCCCGAAAATGGAAAATATTTTCTCTCTCTATTGTGAATACGCATTAAAACCTGTTGACTGAGAAATATCTTCTGAATTCAAAGCATAGGTATAACTATGACACCAATTATGAGTTTTTATAACAAACACACCACAATTTACTTTTTAAATGAATGTTTTCATAGTTTTATACTACTCGCGAGCCTTTCCCCCAGTGAAGTATTTAACAATCACCTTTGTAAATACACCCACAAAACACGCAAGAAAACCATTCTCTTCTCTCACAGCACATTTTTTAAAAAAACAAAGTTATATCATTCACTTTCTTCACCAGACAGCTCTAAATGATTTTTCCAGCTTCCAAACTCAAATCCAAAAGAGCCAAATCCATTCTCAAAAGATTCAATCTGCCAGTAATGAAACTATGTCAAAGGACAGACGACAGACTCTGAAGTTCATAAAGAAGAGGTTCCATAATTTTCAGAGCAGGAAAAGTTGTTTTTTTAAGCATGTGAAAAATAATTGGAGAATAGCCCTGTCTGAGAGTTTAACATATTGGCTTTTCAAGTCTCCACATAGAAGCATCTTAAAAAATATGTCACACGTCGTGTCATCACATCTTAACAGCTTTAGCGCCAGAGTCCCGGAAGTGATCAATAAATGTGTGTGAAACAGAGTCATTGTGTTAACCGTGGGAAGCTAAAACAGGAGGACTATTCCCTCCTAGTGACCCTGAAGAGTGCGGCAGGGAATTTGTGGGGGACATTGGGTTGGAGGAACAGATCATTTTTTAAGGCAGAACATTTGGGTGTATTCAGAGAAAAATATCCATTCCTTTATTTCCTATCTAGAAGATTAACCTCACACTCAATATTCTGAAGTTGAATGTCAGGAAAAACGGCTCAGTAGCCACTCACATTTCGGAACAAGTTAACATCTCCAGGTCTCAGTTTCTTTATCCAAGAGTAAGGAATAGTAACACCCAGAGTATAGAATTGGTGGAATTTCAAATGAGATCACGGATAAGTGTAAGAAGTGGTGAACGTCTAGGAGCCTCCAGAGCACTGACACAGCCACTGTGTGGACACCAGCCTTCAAGAATCACCCCCATCAAGGCGCCCGGGGGTGCTCAGTGGGTTAAGCCTCTCTGCCTTCAGCTCAGTTCATGATCCCAGAGTCCTGGGATCAAGTCCCATATGGGGCTTCCCCTGCTCTGCAGGGAGCCTGCTTCTTCCTCTCCCTCTGCCTCTCCCCCTGCTTGTGCTCTCTCTCTCTCTCTGTGTCTAATAAATAAATAAAATCTTAAAAAAAAAAAAAAGAGTCACCCCATCATCCACACTGCAATCGCCTCCAGCGTTCATGACTCAGACCATTTGCTCCCAGTCTCTCCCGGTTCCTCTCACTTCTCACAACAGACGTTGCACCAGCCACGGTGCTCTTCCTCACAAACATGCCAGCATACTCACCCCTGCTGGGAACTCCTGGCAGCCTCAGCCCCTGCTGCCCTCGGAATGCTACAGACCAACAGGCATCCACTTATGATGTCATGTCACTGACTGAGTGGCCCAAGACTCTGAACGCTGCTGCCCACGCTGGCTCTCAGCCCACCTGGAAAATGTCAAACATCCTTATTCTCCAAAAAGCCATCCCCAAGCAAAAGGTCCAGTGAGACAAGGAAGTCCTCGCTGTGTGCAAAATGGCTTCTCAGGTGTGGGCAGAACAAACCTAGGTGATCTGGGGTTTACCAAGTCCAATTAATGTCACATCAAGCCCAAGTTCAGCCCCCATGGCTCAGCAGGACTGCTTTGCTCCTTGACTCTTATCAAAATGGCAGTCATGAATTCATGGACTTCCCTACAATGGCCCTTTAAGAGACTTTTCCAGAAATAACCAACGTAAGCAGGGCATCCAGAAACCTGCAGGCTCCTTGCCCCCTTGGTCTTCCCGGGAGACATTCTCGAATGCCTCTACTGTTGCCTTATGCCCCCCCATGGGTAGGGTTATTTATTGTGCCCCACACTCAACGAGAGATTCAATTAAAAGTCAGGAGTTGGCAGCAACAACTTGTTTTCTTGTCAGACACGTTGTAAATTGCATAAAAACTATTTGAGTGCAATTTACAACTTTGGAAATAAAAACACACTCATGCAGCAATTTGTCTGCTGGAGCACTAGGAAGTCTGCATGCCTGGGCCCCTGGTCAGAGCTGGAAAGCAGCCAATAAAGGGAACATGTTTGAGGGTGAGATGTACCAGGAGTGACCACCAACAGCTAGGTGTGGATAGAGCAGCACATTCCACCTCCTCTGGGTGCCATGTAAAGACAAGAAGGATAATATATCAAAAGTATTTAGCACAGTGCCTGGTGCATTGCATTTTAATAGGAGCGGTGGGGGTTGGGGATGATGACATCAGTAGAAATAATAACAAGTCATCATCATAACAGTAATAATAGTGGTAAATCCTGAACCAGAGTCAGGAAAATCTAGGTCCCAGTCATAGCTCTGCCGCAAATAATCTGTCCAGTCCCTCTTCCCAGAGCCTAGGAAGGACTGATAACACCAGAAAAGCAGATCACAAAGTCGAGTATTCATTCATTACTAGTAATCCAATAATTCCTTGAAGCAGCCAGAGGTAGGCAGAAACTAAAGGAAAGATCTTAGATCTCAAGATCTGACCATGGAGCAAAAGATAATCAAACCACCTACTTATTGGTCCTCTCCAGAGTTCCCCTCAGAGCGGGAACAGGCAGGGAAATTTTGAAAGAGGAGATGCTAGGTTTCCAGATATTAAATACATGTATGTTATAGAACTTGACACTGAAATGATGTGGTAACAGGCCAGAAGCAGACAGGCAGAGGAACGAAATCGAGTGGAAAAATCTAGAAATAAATTCAAATACATTTGGGAATTTAGTATATGATAAAAGTGGCATTTTAGGTCAATGAGAGGAAAAAAGATAAGTCATACTGGGGAAAAATAGATAGCCATCTGGAAAAAAAGAAATAAATTTAGGTCTCTAACTCATACCTTATAGTAAAAGTAACTTACAGGTGAGTAAATATTTGAAATATCTTAAATGAATCTATATAAGTGTTAAAATAAAATATTTTATTTCATACATATTTTATTGCATATTTTATATATGTATAAATATGTATTTTTTACATATAAGACATTTTTCTTAGGATGAAACCTTCCTAAAAATGTGTAAAACTCAGAGGCCATTAGAAATAATTAATAAGCTTAACTACAAAAAATTGAAAAAGTTTGTATGACAAAATATCAAAACAAAATAAAATATAAAACATAGAAAGCCAAAAGTAAACTGTCAAACTAGAAAAAAATATATTTGCAGGTCATGTCACAAAGGACTAATTTCCCCAATATATAAAAAGTTCTGGCAAATCAATAAAAATCTTGCTAAATACATAAACAGATTGTTCACAGAACTCAAAGCAGTGATGCTCTAGTAACTTCTTTGACACTGGCTATAACAATTTCTTTTTTAGATATGTCTCCTAAGGCAAGGAGGAAAAAAGCAAAAATAAACTATTGGGACTACATCAAAATAAAAAGCTTCTGCTGAATGAAGGAAACAATCAACAAAACTAAAAGGCAACCTATGGAATGGGAGACGATTGTGTGCCAATGACATCTTGAATAAAGGGATAAAGGGCTAGTATCCAAAATATATAAAGAACTTACACAATTCAACACATAAAAAACAAATGATCCAATTTAAAAAATGGGCAGAAGGGGCGCCTGGGTGGCTCAGTGGGTTAAGCCTCTGCCTTCGGCTCAGGTCATGATCCCAGGGTCCTGGGATCAAGCCCCACATCGGCTCTCTGCTCAGCAGAGCCTGCTTCCTCCTCTCTCTCTGCCTGCCTCTCTGCCTACTTGTGATCTCTGTCTGTCAAATACATAAATAAAATCTTAAAAAAAAAAATGGGCAGAAGACCAGAATTTCTGTAAAGAAGACATCCAGATGGTCAACAACATGAAGAGATGCTCATCATCATTTATCATCCAGAAAATGTAAAGCAAAACACCTCTCAGAATGGCTAAAATAAAAAAGACAAGACATAACAAGTGTTGGTGAGGATGTGGAGAAAAGGAAACCCTCTCGCATGGGTGCAGCCTCTGTGGAAAACAGTATGGAGTTTCCTCAAAAAGTTAAAACTAGAACTGCCCTGTGAAGTAGCAGTCACACTACTGAGTATTTACCCAAAGAATAGAACACGAATTCAAAAGGATACATGCACCCCTATGTTTATCACAGGACTATTTACAATAGCCAACGTATGGAAGCAGCCCAAGTGTCCGTCAACAGATGACAGGATAAAGTTGTGGTATATACATACAATGGAATATTATTCAGCCATGAAAAGAATGGAATCTTGCCATTTGCAATGATATGGATAGACCTAGAGACCATAACACTTAGTGAGATAACCAAAAACAGACAAAGACCATATGATTTCACTCGTATGTGGAATTTAAGAAACAAAACAAATAAGCAATGGGGAAAAAATAAGACAGTGAGAGAGACAAATTCAGAAACAGACTCTTAACTGGAGAGAACAAACTGGTGGTCACCAAGAGGAGAGCAGGTTGGGGGACGAGTGAAACAGGTGACGGGGATTAAGGGGCACACTGATGATGAGCGCTGGGTGATGTATGGAAGTGCTGAATCACTATACTGTACACCTGAAATTACTATTACACTGCATGTTAACTGGAGTTAAAATCAAAACTTAAAAAAAAACAAAGTAGAGATGCTCTGACACAAACCCAAAAGAAGCTTAACCTTGCTTAAAATAAAAGAATTGAAATTCTTTCACCTCTCAGACTGGCCATGAAAAAGAAAGAAAAAAACCTTGAAGAAAGGTGGTTAAGTAATAAAATCAAAGATATACAGTCAAGTAATAAAAATAATAATGGTATATAAAATATTGCCATTTCTAAGGAAACATATTTATATGCTTGTAAATTTGTAAAATATTTCTGAAAATATTGACAGGGAAATGATGCTCATGACAGTCTCTCAGAAGCAGAAATGCATGGCTAAGGGGCAAAGAAGAAAGGCACACTTCCCATTTTATGCTTTTTTATACTTTTGGGACATTTTATGTGCACATAACATCGATTTATAAAATTCAATAAAAATAATATGTAAATCAGGCAGAGGGAGCTGAAAAGAAAACCTTCCACCAATCCTCCCCAACCTGGTCTCAAGACAATTTCTTTTCATTCCTCCAACGGGTTATGCCTTGGTGCCTTTGCACATCCTTTTCCTTTCCCCCAGAAAGTGTTCTCCCCCATGTCTCACGATCAACCTCGCGCTTAGCTACCTTCTATTCATCCTTCAACTCTCAGATCCTATGTCACATTTTTTAGGAATCCTTCTCAATCTCTGGTCCAGGAGGCTACAAGTCTCTAGAGCACATTGCTTTTACCCACCACACCATTTCCTATCATTCCGTTCGCTGCTGCCCCCGCTGGACCCTAAGCTCCCTGAAGAGAGGAGGTCTTCCTGACCCTGTACCTGTCCTGGGTACCTTCACTGTAGACACTCTACTAACTGTATAGATGAGGAAGTAGGCAAAGAGGGGCCATACACCCAACCTAAGTTCTTAGAACTATCTGGTGGCAGATCAAAAATGGAAGCCTTTCAACTCTTGGCGTCTCTTGGCATTCTCCTCTTCCCACTGCAGCACATTGGTTTCTAATTATTCTTGAAATGTTCCAAGCACAAGGTCTCCAACTGTCCCCCGCCCACCAACATGGACACCAGGCATATCTTGGGATGGCACCTGTCTTCCTTGTTCTATTTATCCCCATGCCTCTCCGCCCCTGGGAAGCTCGAAACTTCCCAGCTCTCCACCTGTCTTTCCTAGAGGTTTGCACCCAAAAATTACACACCGTTATTGTGCTGTGGGTTTTCAAAGCTCGAGGCAGAGCCATACAAATGGAAAGAACCCAGAGCCTGAATTAGCAGATCTCCTAATTATATGTGCTGGCTGACATTCTTACAAGCCAAACAACCATATGACCTCGCTAAGCCCCTGTTGCTTTACCTGACTTACAAGACTGTTAAAAGACCAAATATATTAAAATGTTCCATTAGTTTCAGGACACAATCCTTATTGTGAACTCCTGTGCCCTTCAGGAAAAGCCCATTATGACTGAGGGCAAAGACTGGTTTGCCCCTAATCTGAGTGCTTGCATTGATCCTTTTTTTTTTCCTTTTCTGGAATAGTCACTTTCCAAAAGTAGGAAGGTGCTCTAAAAATGACCATGGGGATGGGACCTCCTCCTTACACTTCCTGGGAAAGTAGTTTCAAATAAGAAAAACTGCAGAATAGTGCTTTTTTTCCCATTCCTCCTTAAAATCACTTTCTGGGCTCATAACTAAAAGTTACTTAACAATTAAGAAATTGCAATTAAGCCAGAAGACATAACAGGGTCACAGAGCGAGGAGGCTGTTGGCTTAATTAACTTCAAAGCTGTTCCTCAAGTGGTCAAAACTGACAACTGGGTTCATTAGGTTCTCCATCTGGAGAAAGCGTGAAACATTAGTAAAACCAAAAAAAAGCAAAAACCAAAAGGTGGGTTTATCGTGTTTTAGGGCACCAGAAGAACTGGCTTTTCTAATTCCTGCACCATCATCAACTGGCTGTGTGATTTGGGAAAGTCAGGCACCCTCTCTGAATCCCACGATTCTGACTCCCAGGGTTGCTATGAGGTTAAACAAGATAAGGAATGTGCAAGACTTTTGACAGCTAGCTGCCTGTGAGTAGAAATTACCATACACTGCACTGGCAGGTCCCAAATTGGTGTTCGGCACAGCTCTGCTCTGTGAGGGTTGTAAAGAAAGTGTCTGGACCACATGAATCAGAGAAATTAGAATTTCAAAAATCCTCAACATTACAGATCTTCCCAGAGGCTTTAATAGGCTGCTATGCACTGTGAGTCTCCAAGACCAAAATGAGGGATAGATGTTGCAATGTTTCCCAGACGTTCCAAAGAAGGTCACTTTAGAGAACATTGCTCTCCACCAAATTCCATAAGGAAGCCAAACTCCTCGTCTCCCCATTTTCTGGTACAAAAGCTCAATAGAGAGCCAAACTTTGCAAGTCTTAGGATCACGGTATTGGTCAGTGTGTGGCCACCACTGCACCTCACCCAAGCTCCTTCCCCACCTGTCCCTCCTGTCATCCCAACGAATCCATTCTCCACCTTCCCAGCTCTGTCAGTACCATGGGGCTCTGAATCCTATGCCTTCAATCATCCAGATTCCTTTGCCTCCTGGCTTCTGGTTGGGTCCAGCCAGTGGAAAATATCACAGGAGATTAGAGAGTAAAAGGAGAGAAAATTTGGGGTAGTTCTTCCACAGTCCTTCCCTCCAGAGGTGTCAAAAGGCTGCATTCTTCTAGGACATCTCAACCTAGGATCCATGGGTCTCCCACCTGGGGAGACATATGCAGAATTCCAGGGGTCTGTGATCTCAGAAGGGGAAAAAAAATTACACCATTTGTTTCATGAACTTCTAACTAAAATTTAGCATTTCCTTCAGTTATAAGGGTAGGAAAAAAATTTAGCAATATTAGTGAGTAACGGTACTCAGGAGTATCGGTTCTGTGATTCTGTGTCCCAATCAAAATTAAACATATTCTTGGACTTTGTTACAGTTGTTGCAATTGTCTTCAAATATGGTTGATACTCGTCACTACCTTCATTTTAAGGCATTATTGAATCTGCCCCTTAATTTATTTAACACGTTAGTAAGGATAGTCATTTTCAAGCAAATGACAAATCTGGTATTTTAAGATATTTTGATAACTTTATTCTACTATAATTGGTTTTCTTTGTAACTCTATTAGCTGTATTCCAAGAAAGGACTCCAAAGTATCAGCAGGCTGTGAGGTTGGCTCCAAAAAGCTTCAGAATCTGAATAAGATCCTAAAGGATCTGAATAGGCATTTCTACAAATGTCCAATAAGCATTCACATACACACACACACACACACACACACACACATACCTTAACACCATTAATTAGGGAAATGCAAATTAAAACCACGCTGAGAAACCACTTCATGCGCAGTAGGATGACTGTAGTCAGAAAGTCAGATAATAAGTGTTCACAGGGATGCGAAGAAATTGGAACCCCTCAGGCTCCTCATTGGAACCCCTTAGGCTCCTCATGGGAACACAAAATGATGCACCTGTTTGGGAAAACCATCCAGGAGCTACTCCAAAGGTTAAACAGAGAATTGCCACGTGATCCAGAAATTCTGCTCTTCCTTCTCCACCCAAGAGAAATGAAAACATATGTCCACAGAGACCCTTGCACATTATCCACAATAGTCAATGGAATATTACGTGGCAATAAAAAGGAACGGGGCTCTGACACACGTTAACATGAAGAACACCAGAAAACGTCATGCCCAGTGAAAGAAGCCCATTGCCACATATTGCATGATAACACGGTTAGCCCTCATTAGAGGTTCCCTGGTTGCAAGTTCCCTACTTACAACCGCAAAATCGATATGGTGCATTTGTGGCCATTCAGACATGCGCAGAATGGGTGAAAACCCTGAGTGGTCTGATGCGTGCGCTCCCAGGCAAGTCTCTGCCTTCTTGTTTTGGCACACCCAACACAAACAAGCATTCCTTCCACCGTCAACTTAGTGCCACGTTCCCACCTTTTTATGCTTCTTTTTGGTGATTCTGCTTCCTAAAACATCCCCTCAAGGATAGTGTTGAATTGATGTCCAGTTTTCCTAAGTGCAAGATGCCTGTGAGGTGCTTTCTAGCAAAACAATGCGTGTTAGATCAGCTGCACTGCAATGCTGTTGACCTCAGTTCAATGGTAATAAATCAACGATCGGTATTAAATAAGGTGTCCTTAAACAGGCATACGCGTAGAACAAGATTATGTATTTGATCTGCTGATGCAAATGTCATGACCCGAGGCTCCTCTGTGTCCCGCAGGAGAGCAATGAGGGACACATATGCACTAATTCAAGGTTTGCTGCATCCGTAGAGAATGCCCCTACTGTGAACCACGAGAATCGACCTTATGTACGTGAACGTCCACAACAGGCAAACAGACAGAGACAGAAAGTAGAGGAGTGGTTGGTAGGGGTTGGGAGAAGGGGGAGTTGGGAAGAAGTTCAGACCGACTGTTGATGGGTACAGCAACCCCTTTTTGGGGTGATGTGAATTCTTCCAAACAAATGGTTGATCCACTCTGTGACTCCATTATGAGCCATTGAATCATATACTTTAAACTGGGGGATTATATAATATGTGAATTTTATCTCAATGAATTTGTAAAAACCAAAAAAAAAAAAGAGGAAAAGACCACCTGCCTTGGAGTAAGCCCTTCCTCCACAACTCCACGCTCCAGCTCTGTCTCAGGTCCAGACACCATTTTCCCTCTTCCATCTTGAAAGTGGTAGTGGCTTCCCACTCTCATTAGTCCCCCTATGATCAATATTCTTTGCAGGTTTGCTAAACTCTGTCTGTACCCATGAAATTGTCCCGAAGCTTAGGTTCTCTTCAACTGGACCCTTGTGCCTAGGATTCTGCTTCTTGCTGGACCTTGAATGTCCTCTGGTTCCTCTTACCCAACCTCTGCTCTAGCATCTGACCTTGCTGCGGTATGAGCACCTGCGAAGCAACAAAATTTGGTAGGACCCTTGAAATGACTACTTACTGGTTTCTACTGCTCGGGATTTCAATGAGAACTCTGATTGTGAGCAACAGAGATTGATTCTCGTCATCTTAAGCAAAAGGGGAATGGAGCAACGGAAAATGGAAGGCAGGGGAACCAAGGAAAGGCTTAGAACGGGCTAACACAGGCAGCTCCATAAAGGCTTAGAGACAACCACTGCTCAGTGGGATTTACAGGAGGTCACGGAAGTGACAACAGAGTTTTTCCCAATCTTGGGACATGCCATTCAACATTCAGGAGCTCAGGAAACAAATCGGAATGGCTGGACTCAAGTCCCAGGTCTGCTCCTTTTCCGAAGCAGGAGGCAGAAAGAGAAGAGGGTAGCAGGGAATTCCAAGGGCCCCTTTGGCTTCCATAAAAGGAAGGCAGGTGCTATTCAACACAGTATCCACCCACAGAGCACCCAGGGGTGGAGAAGTAATTCTCCAGAAGGAAATCTGGGTGTTTCAGGAAAAGAGAATCAAGGTCAGTGTCCAGTTCTCACAACATCTCCCAACAGACAGAGCAGGAGAAAGGAGACTGATGCAGAAGGGGTCGTTAAGGGAGGTCAAGGGCCACGGGCACAGGCCTCAACTTCTTACTAGTGATAGCAGCAAGAGAGAGAGGAAAAAAAACAAGTCAAATGGACATTTCTGGCTTTGTTTTTTCTAATTTACCATAAACAGTGCTTTCCATTACAAAAAAAAAAAAACAGTTTTTATTAGAAAAAATAAAAAGAATCACCAACCCAAACAAAATGATGAGCATTTTAGTGATCTTCCTATCAGTCTTTTTCCCGTTGCATCTTTCTTCATGATCACAAAAACTTCCACCTTCCATTTCGACACCCCTGCCCTCTCGTTGGGGGGTATGCATGACTTGCTCAGACCACACAAGCTGTGGGTGGGAGAAAGGAGAGCAGAGTTGTAACTGCTGGGAGCTTTCTCCAGGCTACTCTCTTCAGCCAGCTTCGCATCTCTCTCTCTCTGCAGTTAAATCGGAACCCCATTGCTCTACAAAGATGCCCTGAGTGTACTCTGTGCCGTGCCCCAAATCTAACCTTCTTTTTGTTTTGCCCGGACAACAGTCCTATTGGTTCAAATGATTTACTTTGCAAAGGGGGCGGGATTGCGTCTCATCTGATGGTAAGTTCATTTTCTAAGAATAAGCATGAAATCCAGGGGATCTATCTTCATACCAAAAGACATTAGCTTTTACAGTAGCTCTCCCTTAAACCAAAGCTTAATCCATTATTTCCATTTGGTCACTTTCTCCATGGCTGTGTTTGGTAATTCTCCGATATGTTCTTTGATAAAATCTAACCATTTTGCAAGGTGTTGCAAGGGTAGAAAGGGTTGTTTCTGCCTACGAGAACCCTCCAACAACAGCAAGCTCTAGAGAGGGAGGGAGAAAGGGAGGGAGACACACCAAGAGAGAGAATGACAGAAAGAGACAGAAAAAAGAGAGGGAAAGAAAAGAAAAAGAAGACACAATTTATCTATTAAAAGCACCTGGGCAGCTACTGAAGGTCACTGTCTTGGGCTACAGGAGCTCAGATGAAAACATCAGGACTCATTATGAAAATAACTAAAATTGGAGTTCGGAGAGACATGTGTACACCCATGTTTGTATTTTCACAAGAGGCAGAAGGTGGAAGCAACTCAGGTATCTGTCTGCAAACCGATGGCTAAACGAAATGTGCCATATCCATGCAACGGAATATTCCTCAGCCTATAAAATGAAGGGGATTCTGATACCTGCTCCAACTTGGCTGAACCTGGAGGACATTATGCTGAGTCAAATAACGCAGTCACCAAAAGATAAATGCTGTATGATTCCCCTGATGTGGATCAGTGGATTCGTAGAGACAGAGACAGAGAATTCATAGAGACTGAGAATAGAATATTGGGTTCCAAGGGCTGGGGAGAGAGTGTCCAGTGGGGACAGACTTTCAGTTTTGCAGAAGGAAGAGTTCTGAAGGTGAATGGTGGTGGTGTTCACTACAGCTGTGTGAATGTGCTTAATGCCACTGAACTTTTACGCTGAAAAATGCTAATATGGTACATATTTTGCCCCAATTAAAAATAATTTTTAAAAATAAGTAAAATCAAAATCAGCTTTTGAGAAAGTACCCTAATGCCTTCACCTATGTTCTCTGGATCCAGCCTCCAGCTTAGCCCAGCGTTTTCTGCCAGCCTTCATTTTTCCCTTGGGGAAATCAGAGGAAATAAAAATAAATAAAAACAACATGACTGCTCCCCTTCCTGCCCTCCTTTATTAAACACAACATCCCTGGAGTTCTGGTTTTAGGAGACTTCAGAATTGTTCTCCCAGGGGCTCTGAAAGCCATGACTTTCCAACACCATAACTAAACAGCATTCAATAGTATGGAGGAAGGCTGAAAGTTTTAATGCTAGGACCCAAAGAAGCCAAACTTGTAAAACGGACTTCAAGTTCTGTTCACAGTGTCGTGAGAATGTAACCATGATGCATAAAAGGTGAGTTGCTTGAAGCTCAGGTCTTTTCAAGGAAACAACAAAAAGCTACAGGTAATCATGGCGAGGCTGTGTGGAGCCAGTGGGAAGAGAGGGACAAATAGAGCCTTTGCAAAATCACTTTCTTAGGGCATGTTAATTTCTAGACCTGAGAGCATCCACAGAATGAAGCATTTTGCATTCCTGGTGATGCTAGCCATCCTTCCTTTATTCATCCAACAAATATTTATGAGTATCTGCTGTGTAACAAATACCGTCTTCACGGAACTCACAACCCAGCACTTACAGTCCAGAGAACAAATCCGTTGGAATATACAATAGCCATTTTCCTCCTTCCTCCAACCCTGGTCGCCTTTTTAGAGAGGGAGAAAGAGCAAGAGGGAGAAAGAGAATCCTTAGCAGACTCTACACCCAGCATGGAGCCTGATCCAGGGCTCGATCCCCCAGCCCTGAGATCATGACCAAGGACGAAATCAAGAGTCGGATGCTCAACTGACTGAGCCATCCAGGTGCCACCTAGGTTATTCCTTAATTGGGATCCTCCTGTATTTTTTTCAGAAACAGGGCAATTTGGGAAGTCAGTAAATAAAACTCCTTATCAACCACAAAACTCAACACCTGCCCCCAGCTTCTCCTTGATTTAACTCACCAGCTCACCCATCAGTCGTCTCTGGTCAAAGGACAGACACACCTCTGGCTGCTCCTGAAAGACCACACTGGTTGTTCCATTCATATAATTGTTGGTATGCTTTTATTGACATCATGAATGACATGTGTATAGTGGCTACTATGTGATATAGATATATATACATACACGTATACATATTCATACATGTGTATACATATATACACACGTATTTAATAGTGGTAGGCACTGGGGCACCTGGATGACTCAGTCGGTTAAGTGTCTGCCTTCAGCTTGGGTCATGATCTCAGGGTCCTGGGATCAACCCCTGCATCAGGCTCCCTGCTCAGTGGGGAGCCTGCTTCTCCCTCTCCCTCTACCCTTCCACCCCTCCCTGCCCTTGTGTTCTCTCTCTCTCTCTTAAATAAATAAAAGCTTTAAAAAAAAAAATAGTGGTAGGCATTAATTTTATTCTCAATTAATTCATGAGGAAAGTGAGTCACAAAGAAGTTACATAGCCTACCTCAAATCGTCCAGCTGATAAGTGGCAGAGCTAGGACTTGAACCCACACACTTTGGTCCCAGAATTTCTGCTCTAAGCCAGAGAAACCCAAAGTGCTGGACTTCCAACTTTTTCATACTGATCTTGGAGAAAATAAGGAGTTTATACCAGATTATAAATCAATGCAGCACTTCCTTCATTGAGAAAGTCTTGCTAGGAAAACACAGCTGCTGAGCTAAACAGCATGCTTAGTTTCCTCACTGACTTACATTCTGGTTCAACCTCGAGATCTCCTTGAGAATCAATACCAGAAAGTTCTAGACCAACAATAGTTGGCAGATCACACTTTGACTGGGTGATCTGATAAACCACTACACCATCCTACCTCTCCAGCTACCCCTCATATAAGACACTCTGCTTCTCACATAATATCCAGCATCCACACTTCTGTTAATACTAGGATTGTTAGCCAGCAGTGTTAGAAGAAGTCAGTACCGGTCAAATACTATCAAAATGTACCCCAGTTACAAAAAAAAATCTTACAAGGATGAAAGATTTCTAAGTCCCAGCCCACCTATCCCAAGCCACATTTGATATCTGTAAGGTATAGAAGCTTCCACGGGAACAAATCATTTCCAGACGGATGTACAAAAAGGCATCTCCCAGAGTGACAGCTGGAGCCTTTTGTAACTTAGCATAGCTTTGAACCCACTCTAATAGGATGCAAAATATGCCAAATTATGGTTACTCTCTCAGAAAGAGATAAAACTTCAAGATTTGTCTTTTCTTTATATGGGTGACCTGAAGCTATAGCCAGAGAAGAGTGCTCAGTTACAAAGCACACTTGAAATAGAATCCTGTTTCAATCAGTCAATTAGTATGGAATTTGCATTGGAGAAGTGCAATTTTCTGTGCCAAATGTGGAACAGGAAAGAACTGCAAACACGTGCAACTCTTTGATGCAACTAAAACTTGGGAACTGGAGTTCTCAGGGACATATAAAGTCAGCAACTGCAACAATTTCTCTATGCAAGCACCACGAAATTCCAGTAAGTCATCATGAAATCTTGCAAAGAATCAGGCATATCCCAAAGATTCCACCGCCCACTGAACATACACTGAGAGACAAGTACAGGTTAGGGGTCAAATGTGGACCCTGGGTCAATTCCCGGCTCTGTTGTTTATAGATCTATGAATGACACAATACTTTCCTATTGTGCTTCTGTTTCTTTGCTAGGCAATGGTAGCTGCCTAATAAAGATCTTGTGAGGATTAAGTAAGTGATTAACTTATGATCAATACACATATCACCCCTAGTTTAGCTTCTGCATTTTAAAGCTGGGAAAGTGTGACTCTTTCAGAAGATTACAGTTCTTTATCCATAAAATGATGGTAATGATGCCTTGTATCCCCTACCTCACATTGGATCATCGTGAGGATTAAAGTGAGACTCTACATTAGATAATACATGTGAAGTTTATTATAACGCAATACCCGGTAAATGGTAGCTGCTATAATCATTGCAACCACCATAGCACCACCTCAACCATCACTGCCACCTCCCCCATTACCACCACCACCATCACCGCCACCTCCCCCATCACCACCACCACCATAACCACCAAAACCCACCTGTACCAACACCTCCACCATCACCACCACCTCCACCATTACCACCACCACCATCACTGCTACCTCCCCCATTACCACCACGTCTACCACCACCACCACCACCTCCACCATCACCACAATCTCTGCCATCACACCACCTCTTCCATCAACACCACCACTAGCCTCCACTATCACCACCACCATCAATAACACCTCCTCCATCAACACCACCCACCTCCACCATCACCACCACCACCTATCTCCACAACCACCAGCATCTCCATCACTACCATCACCACCACCTCCCTTATCACCACCTCCACCATCACCACTACCTCTACCATCACCACCACTTCCACCAGCACCACACCACCAGCACCATCATCACTCCCACTATCATAATCATATGATTATGCAATTATCATTTCATTGTTATCACAAAGCCAAATATCTGTTACTTGGACACCCCCCATTCTCATAATAACAGAAGCTAGTTAGCTTCCCCCACTCCCTTCCAAGCTCAACTTTCTCCAGAATATTTGAGAGAGAGAGAGATTCTCAGCTCACATCCATTGTGATGGTGATTCACACTCCCCTCTCTGCTCCTCCAGTAGACTTGACTGCTCCTTGCTGCAGTCCACGTGCACATGTGGGGATCAGAGCCAGAACCCCAGGCAAGACTGCAACTCCTCCAAGCAGTGCTTATGGGTCTGTGCTTGTCTCCAGTTTTCACCGTGAACCCCACTCTCTGGCATCTATTTTCCTAATGCAGCACAATGCATTAGAAAAGGCATGGTCTTCATCCAAATGGCCAACAGACACATGAAAAATGCACAACATCACTTGGCATCAGGGAAATACAAATCAAAACCACAATGAGATACCACCTCACACCAGTCAGAATGGCTAAAATGAACCAGTCAGGAAACGACAGGTGTTGGCAAGGATGTGGAGAAAGGGGAACCCTCCTACACTGTTGGTGGGAATGCAAGCTGGTGCAGCCACTCTGGAAAACAGTATGGAGGTTCCTCAAAAAGTTGAAAATAGAGCTACCCTACGACCCAGCAATTGCACTGCTGGGTATTTACCCTAAAGATACAAATGTAGTGATCCAAAGGGGCACACGCACCCGAATGTTTATAGCAGCAATGTCCACAATAGCCAAACTATGGAAAGAACCTAGATGTCCATCAATAGATGAATGGATAAAGATATGGTATATATATATATACAATGGAATACTATGCAGCCATCAAAAGAAACTAAATCTTGCCATTTGCAATGACCTGGATGGAACTAGAGGGTATTATGCTAAGCAAAATAAGTCAATCAGAGAAAGGCAATTATCATATGATCTCTCTGATATGAAGAATTTGAGAGGCAGGGTGGGGGTCATGGGGGGTAGGGAGGGAAAAATGAAACAAGATGGGATTGGTGGGGAGACAGACCATAAGAGACTCTTAATCTCACGAAACAAACAGTGTTGCTGAGGGTAGGGGGGTAGGGATGGGGTGGCTGGGTGATGGACACTGGGGAGGGTATGTGCTATGGTGAATGCTGTGAAATGTGTAAACCTGATGATTCACAGACCTGTACCCCTGGGGCTAATAATACATTATATGTTAATTTTTTTAAAAAAAGAAAGAAAGAAAGAGAAAAGGCATGGTCTTTAAAATCAGGCCTGGGTTCAAATCCTGAGTTTGACTCTAACTATAGGCAAGCAGTTTCTGCTCCTGAACTTCAGCTTCTTAGTTGGTGAAAATGGAGCTTATGATGTTAACCTCATGCAAAGGTAGAGTCATAAGTAATAAATGAGGTCATGAGCATGAAGTACTTAAGACTCTATTTAGCATAAAGTAGGTGTTCATTGAATGTGAATTTCCCCCTCTTTCTTTTCTTATCTCTGTAACTCTTGCCCAGTCTCCAGAAAGTTGTTTCTCAAGCTTTCAGAAACATCAGGCTCACCAGGAGAACTTGTTAAAATATGGATTACTGTCCTCCCCCCTGAGTTTCTGGGTGGAGAGGGCTGGGACGCAGCCTGAGAATCTGCATCTCTAAAAAGTGTCCCCACAATATTGGCTCTCCTGGTCCCAGGACCACACATTGAGAATCCCTGCTGTAGAGGAACTGCAAAAAGGAAAAAATCACCAGAACTTGCAGATAAAACACCAGGACACATCAGTAAATTTGTTAAAATATATATATATATCTGCAACATCCAACTCCACCTGCTTTTTAAGGGAAAAAAAAAGGTCCTAAAACATCACAATAAATAACACAAATACAAAGGGAGCCTGCATGAATCATTTTCATGATGCAGTAAACACTGCCCTTCTCCACCGTGGCCCCTCTCCCCATCAGGCACTCCAGCTGCCCAAGTGCTTACACATGTGGCCAGCACCCAAATCTCCCCGCCACTTTCCTAAGTCCTGAGGGTTGGAAGTGCCTGAGAACCAACCCTTCACCGGCCACGCAGGGATGCACTCCGCAGGCTCTTTGTCTCCCCAGGGATGACTATCAGGTGTGAGCTTCCCTATCCCTTGCAAGCATGGGGCCAATGCCACCCTCCATGGGATTTTGCAAGATACCACTCTGTCACCTTGGCCTTCTTCCTGTCCTGGTCCCATCTCCTTAGCTCCCTACTAGCTTTTGCTGAGAACCTTTTCAAATAGAATTCACCTTCTCATTCATCTTCAGCCTCCTCCCTGCTCTGGAGGACCCAACCTAAGATATAGAAATAATGAAATTATTTCATTATTTCAAATAATGAAAACCTAATGAAATAAAGGAAAGGCATAAATCAGAAGAGGAAAGCAGGAAGCCCCAGAATGAAGCAAAGGGAACAGAAGGTCAAAGGCCCATGTTATCTGATATGCTGGTCAAGTCCCCATGCTCCAGTCAAACCTCCCACCCCTGATGGACAGTGGACCCAACAGGGCATTATTAAGTCCTTTGATATATTAACAAGCCCCTTCTTACAGCTCCTCAGACCATTCTGATTCCTACATTTCTAGAAACTCGATTGTAGAAGCCTAGTTATTCTCCTCAAGAATGTCACTGGGCAAGATAACCTTGTTCAATTGCCTTGACGATGTATCACTAAGATATATATCTGGCCCACTCAGACAAGACCAGATGGATTTTCCTTAAGCTGCTTTTCATTCAGACCCAGGAAGCCTCATTGGACATGATATTCCCTGCTTTGCCAGGGATTATGACTATCCCAAGAGAGACCCTTGAAGACTTTTCTTGAAGACTGTTTCTTGACTGCTTACCCCTGAGGATCCTCATTTACCTAAACCCAGGGCTTGTAGACTTGCGGACCCCAAAATCTGAATGATACTTTAAGAGTGGCCCCTGGAAGCAGCAGGCACAGGCATCTGTATAACCGTTTTGAGTCCTGCTGGTGGTAATTATAGATCAAGATGCTTTGGGTACCTAAGTGAGTCACGAAATCTTACAACCACATCAGTAAATCCAGAAAGGTTCAGGGGAAAGAGAATGGAATTTGGAAATGGTCACTCCTGGATTTGAAGCCATGTAAAGTGCTTCCATGTTCTCTCATTTTTTATGGTGATTGCTTCTTCTGTTTTTCCCTCCCACTAGATAACAAACTCCTATGTTGGTCACAATTGTTGAACCCCAGAGCCTAGTACCACTCCTAGTGCAAATCAATACCACAAAATATTTAAATGAATGAATGAATGAATGAATGAGAGTTCTTCACTGAAAAGCTGTGACCTTACGTGGGTTTTCTTGTCCATCTGATATGCTGGTTTTAGTGTGAGAATCAAAATAAAACAAGATATACAAAAGCATCTAGCATAAAGTCTCTGATATCTGGTAGGGGAGGCTCCAGAAGTCTCCATCTCCCCCGTTCCTCCACCTTCTTCCACTCTCCTGTTTTAGCATAACGCTGCTTCCATATACCTGGGAAAAACTGTCTGAGAACACTTGAATCCATCTCAAATAAAGGGGAATGGAAGAAATGGAATAACTCACTGGAGCCTTGCAGTAACAATCATCCAAGCCACAGACCAGGGTGGGAAGCCCACCCACACACCTTCTCCCAGAGGCGCCATTTTATCCCCGCCCCCAGTGGTGTGGAAACCACACCTGTTTTTCCCAGACACCATGCACTGTTTCCAAGGACTGTTAAATCAAAGGCAAGGTGAAAACCACTGTCATTAAATGCTAGAAAAATTACTTGGATGGAGGTTCTTCGGGGGAACACAATATTAAAATATCCCCTGAACTGTTTCCGTGCCATTAATAAAAGGAAGAAACGCCATTACCATATTTATTACCAAAGCAAACTCCTTTTAATCTACTGCTTTGTTCATCTCTGATTTTCAGCAATTCCCGTCTCCCCGATGAAATGCAATTTCCATAAATGCTTTACGGAATTCAAAGAGGACAGATCTTTGAATCTTCCTAATATTATTAATAAATGCTAAGAGGGTGTAACACAAAATTAATGGGGAAATTTAATAATTCTCCTATTGGAATTTCCTTTCCAGTTAGGTCCCAGGGGGGAGCATGTTAGTGTGTACTTTCTGTAGACAATATTGTTTAATGGAAACTTTGCAAAAATTAGAATTAGGCCTTTGGTGAACAGGGATATTTAATTTAATTTGTTTTTACTGCCAGAACACAGGGAGTTCCTCCCAGAGTATTGTAGCAGCAGGCAGCCCGTTAGAATTCAGTTTTGTTGTGATCACCAGGGTAATGACTTCTCTGAGGTCTGGTATTGGGAGAACGGCACGGTTTAGTTATTATGGGAATTGTAAATGTCATTAATAAGGTCCTAGAGGAACCATCGCATTGCAGAGCGGCCTTATAAACTTGAAAGGAGAGGGGGGTGTCTGCAGTGCATTGAGGGCTGGGGGAAGGAACGAGAAGACAGAGGGGGAAAAGGGAGCCCTTGCTTTTATTTGGATTTTTTTTCCCCCTTAAAGTCTGTCTCCAGTTTGAAACACAAAATAAAAACCCTCTGTTGCTAATTCTTGGTTTGCTCTCCTGATACGGAATCAGCTGTTCCCACTTCTATAATGTAGAGTCAGTCTACCTGGGACACCCAGAAAGGTAACTTTTTAAAAGGGGAACTACTTCTTCTAGATTGACCCAAAGGAGCTGAAAGCAGGGACTTGGACAGATACACGTGTATGCCAATGCCATAGCAGCCTTGATGATATAAGAAGGAAAAGCAACTCAAGGACGATCAACAGAGGAACAAAGGAACAGAATGTGGTGAGCCCATACCAAGGAATATTATTCAGCCGTAAAAAGGAATGGGAGTTCCGACCCTCACTCCATGAGGAAGCTACAAAGACATCACACTAAGTGAACAACCAGACACAAAAAGACAGATACCGTATGATTCCGCTTGTATGGGGAACTGAGGAGAGGCAAATTCTTGGAGAAAGAAAGTAGAACGGAGGTTAGCCAGCACTGCAAGGAGAAGGGATGAGACATTATTTTTTGGTTCCAGAGTTTTCGCTTGTGAGATGAAGAAGCTTTGGAAATGGATAGCGGTGATGGTTGTACAACGTTGGGAATACAATGAACACCACGGAACTGCACTCTTAAAATGGTGAAAATGGCAAACTTCATGTTATGTGTCATATTCTATATTTTATGCTATAAAAATAATTCTAGAGAAATCAAGTGAAAATGGAAACTACCTCTTTTCCTTCATTCCTTTCTGTCCCTAACCCGACTCCCCCTCCCACCATATGTACCCCTCAGTTGTCCTTACCTCGGTTAAATAAGGTGGGGTGGGTAGAAAAGACTCACACTCACCATAGGCACTCAGTACAATGACTGTGGGATTGAGACAGTAGGGGCCAAGTCTGGCATCCCTCTCTCTTTTATCTTGTTCATCTTAATATTCCATTAAAATTATATTTACTTTTCCCTTAAAATTATTTTTGTTGAAAGACAGCTTGGTTCTTTTAGAACACATTCTTTGGCTTAATGGTGGTGTAACAGTGACACACTCAGTGTTGGAAACAGGGTTTTTATTTTATTTATTTTTTTAAGATTTTTATTTATTTATTTGACAGACAGAGATCACAAGTAGGCAGAGAGGCAGGCAAAGAGAGAGGGGGAAGCAGGTTCCCTGCTGAGCAGAGAGCCCGATGCGGGGCTCGATCCCAGGACCTTGGGATCATGACCTGAGCTGAAGGCAGAGGCTTTTACCCACTGAGCCACCCAGGCGCCCTGAAACAGGGTTTTTAAATAGCTGCTTGTTAAGGGAATGGTTTTACTTCAAATTCAGTTCATAAAAACAGCAGCAGGGGAAAAAAAAATAAGTCAACTTATTTTACTCCCAACTCCAAAGACAGGTCAGCTTCACCGGACAATTCTCACTGCAAAGGCCCTGTGGTAGAAATTGAACCAACTGTCTCAGAGACACCTGTCCCACCGAGACAAGCCTCCTTATCTCTTAAACCTGAGGAGTTAATGTGAACATTTATAAGGAAAACGAAGGTTTTCCCTTACGTCTGCAAAAAAGCAGCATCAGATAAACTCTCACTCCTGAGAGAGAGAGAATTAAGAACCAGATAAATGAAGGATTTGGATATGAAGATTCAGAGTTGTGGAAGAGCTTTATTCCCAAATTAAAAGAAAAAATTTCAATAAAACGTACTCATGCAATTAGGATCAAATAGACACCAACCACACTATTCGTGCTTAAGTGCTTTTTTGGTACTATATGCTCAGTTTTCTTACAGTACAGGGAGGAACAAATCCTAAAATACAAGTTTAATTTGACTTATTCTTACTCACCTCTTCTCACCAAAACTTTTAAGTAAATAATAACATAATTTGGCCAGAAGAATGGACTCTGGAGATGTTTCTTTTTTTTTTCCTTCTCCTTTTGTCTCCACACTTGGCATGGCTGTTTTCTTCCACAGTGGAAAAGCATTACTATGATGTGTAATCCATTATTTAACGTTGCTAAGCTTGGCTATATAAAAGGCACTATTTCCAACTGGAGACTGAGTGAAAAAGCACGATGTTCATTATTTAACCACTGGCAAATGGCGTGGCTCCCTGGGATGTCTGGTAGTAGCTTGTGCTGAAATGTTAAAGAAATTAACCAAGAGTTTTTTGGGCAATGAGCTTAGGAAAACATACCCATATAATAATGATAGTTGGCTGGCTCAAAGACCTTGGGACTCTTGATGCCCAGGTCGTGAGTTCAAGCCCCACCTTGTGTGTAGAGATTACTGAAGATAAGTAAATAAATACATAAATAATTTTTTTAAATACATGTTAACTAAAATAATAACAACAAACATATAAATGTATACATACATATATATATATACATGTGTGTGTATATATATATATAATCAATCGCTGTTTTTACAGGACTGGCTTAAGTCCTTTAGAAGGCTACACTCAAAAAAAGATTATGCTGTCGTCTTCTTTTGTGATTCAAAATACAACAAAGACAACTGGAAAGTGCATTTCTTGCTTATTCCTGAGGCAGATTTTTTGCATTACCTGGACTTTGCCCGGATTGAATGCATTTCTTTGGACCACCCCCCACCCCCAATCTCCAGCCCAGCCACGCTCGGGCCACCCAGATATTACCACCAGACCGGTGGCAGGAAGACGGGGCAGGAGCTCCCACCCCTCAGCCTGCATCGAGTGAAAACAGTACACCAGAAGCGATTGATCCTGTATTTTCAATCATCTTACAAGCCTAATTGGATCGACCATTTTAATGGAAGTGTCTCATCAATTCAAGCCACCAGTCAATTAAATCTAACAATCAGTTTAACTGATCTCCCCCCGCCCCGCGCCCCACCCCCGCAAACAGACCAAATATCTGAACGCAGGGAATTCACAGGCTGTTTTCACATCATGTACACACGGCCTTAATGACGAAATTGGACCCATGCCACTGCTGAGCTCATCAATTGTACAGAAATCACTCCGTGATATGCGGTGCCCCCCACCCCCACCGACCTTCCTTCGAACGAGAAGAAAATCCCAGCTAAGAATCAACTGGTCCTGTAGCCAAAGACTGCCTTGGCCCCAGGGTCTGAGGGCAAGAGACCCAGCCTCTGAAACGTTAGCATGCCTGCTGCCAGCTGGTACTTTGGGCGATGGGCACCTACCTACTCATTACAGCTCCCTACATGCGCCTACATGCATGCCTGAGCTTGGCACGGGGAGCACGCATTCCAGAAAATTCACAGCCTTCTGAACTAGAAAGGAGTCCTGTTTCCCCATAAGCCGACTTGCCTGGGTCCTTGGGTCTCAGTCCAAAACAGTGGTTACCTTCATTAGGAAAGGATCCAAGTCTTCTGTGCTTTTCACAGACCCCTCTGGGCACATAGAAGGTCCCAGAGTGGTGACAGGGCCCTCTCGTAAATGGCAGGGGTGTGTAAATTGATACACCTCTCCACAGTAAGCAACTGGGCACGATCTATCAAAATCCCAAACACATACGGCCTTTGTCCACAGAGTCCGCTTCGCAGAATTTGTCCACAGACTCACGTGCTCTCAGATTTGCAGAACGACCTGCTTTTCTTACTAAAGATACACTATTTTGCGATAGTGCGTAATATCGTTGAGTGATAACCCCATCTCAGTGTATTAAAAGGTTAACGTTTGTTTTATCTACTCATTTATTTATTTAAGTGAAACATTGTGCACCTACCAGTTATTTGGTATGAAAAATGCCCTCATGTCTGGAAGGTGTGTAGATAATCTTTTTTTTTTTTAAGATGTGTTTATTTATTTGAGGGAGGGGGCTGTGAGGGAGGGGCAGAGGGAGAGGGAGACAAGCAGACTCAGACTCACCACTGAGCAGGGAACCCAACGCAGGACTTGATCCCAGGACCTCAAGGTCATGACCTGAGCTGACATCAAGAGTCAGATTCTCAAAGGACTAAGCCACCCAGTCACCCCGGTGTGTAGATAAGTTCAACAATAGGTTCTAGAGGTATCTTTGGGAATGTTTCTCTGGATTTTGACAAACTCCCCAGAACTTCTTTATCTTCTATTCTTCATGACCATGATAGAGCCTGGAACACTTAATGGAACCTCCCTTTAAGAACACATATATTTGCTTTATCACAAATGCATAACATCCGAAAGCATTTCATTCATTCAATAAACAAATATTTGTTAAGATACCATTGCTGTCAGATGCTGGGGAACAGAAACAAAGGCACAATGTCCTGGGGGCCATGGGGAGAGAGCTGATGAAAGCATAAACAGAAGTCACCTAACGGTCAGTGTCATGAAGAAAAGCCAAACGCATGTTCTGCATCATGGGGACCCAACATTTTCCCCTTCCTGCCATAGAAAATGCAAAAAAGGAGAGAGGAGAATTAAGCCACTGGCCATTTGATGACATTAAAACGAACTGTGCTGAGTATTTATAACAAATAAATTCATGGGGGCAAAGGCTGTGTTTCCAACAAAACAGAATATTCTAGTGAAATGATGGATTAGTTGTTTATAATCAGGTTAGAAGTGGTCAGTGGCTATCAGTGGCCCAGGACATTGAGAGATTAACCCAATATGCAAAAAGTCCTTATCAATCCGAACAGAAATACTCTTTGAGATTTAAAAACATGCTAAGCCCGACAGCCGGGAATACCGCAAGAATCCCAAAAGCAATGAGCAGAGGCCGTCAGCCCAGAACCAGAAACCTACTAAGTCAAGAAGGAAAAGTGTGAGGGGCGCCTGGGTGGCTCAGTGGGTTAAGGCCTCTGCCTTCGGCTCAGGTCATGATCCCAGGGTCCTGGGATCGAGCCCCACATCGGGCTCTCTGCTCTGCGGGGAGCCTGCTTCCTCCTCTCTCTCTGCCTGCCTCTCTGCCTACTTGTGATCTCTGTCTGTCGAATAAATAAATAAAATCTTAAAAAAAAAAAAAAGAAGGAAAAGTAAGATAAAGCAATTCCAGCATGGTTACTGAGAAAAAGGGAGAAAGAAAAGAAAAAGAGAAAGGAGAAGAGAAGAGAAGAGAGAAAAGAAAGGGCAAAGCAAGGGAAAGGAAAGGGAAGAGAAGGAAGAGGAAGGGGAGGGAGGGAAGGGAAGAGAAGGGGAAAATCGATGAAAAAGAGATTACAAAAGGTCAGTGCCATGTCTGGGGTACCTGTTCCTCAGGCAGGTAAAAGGACAAGAATGTGAAAAGGCCGTTGTTTACCCCATTACACACATCAGCCATCTCAGAAGAGCAACACCATGCTTTAACTGAATTTCTGAAAGCTGTTTAGAAATATTTTCAAGTATGCGCTCCCCATGTCCCCTCTCTTTGTATGGTTGTTCCTTACCTGCTTTGTGACATCATACAAGCATCACATGTGTGGTTCTGTCTCCTTGCTGCCCCTCCCTTGATCCAAGTTCTACAGTAACTCACGTCGAATGCTCAACACCAGCCCTCATGGAACTGCTCCAAGCCATTTCAGCTGTCTGAAGCTTGTCCTCTGGAACATTCTTCGGTAAGGAACTGTCTTAACGACGTCACTCCACGTTCATCTAGCGTAACGCAGTGCTGTGAGAAGTCTGATGATAACCTAATTCCCTTTCCATGTCACTGGCTGGTTCCCATGTCACTGGCTGGTTTTGCCTTTTGTCCAAAGGATTTTTCTTCTCTCTCTTTTTTAAAGGCCAAAACTGGGGCGCCTGGGTGGCCCAGTCAGTGAAGCATCTGCCTTCAGCTCAGGTCGTGATCCCCGAGTCCTGGGATCGAGTCCCGCATCGGCCTCCCTGCTTAGTCGGAAGCCTGCTTCTCCCTCTCCTTCTGCCTGCCACTCCCCCCGCTTGTGTGTGCACGCACGTTCTCTCTGTCAAGTAAAAAAGATCTTTAACAACAACAACAAAAAGCCCAAAACTTTCGTGAGACTATGTCTTGGCGTTGGTCATTCTGGGTTGATATTCTCAGGGACATAGTACCTTTCCATATGTAGCTTCCAATCTTTTTGTATTTTTGATTTTAGGAAATTTCTCTTGCATTATAGCTCTTAGCTCCGTTCCACTCCTCTGCCTTTCACCCTGGGGACCACGGCTAAGCTTGTATTGGATACGGTGCCCATACCAACTTGGTCTCTTTCCAGCACGATCCCTATGCTCTGTCTCTCTGCCAGGCCCTCATCAGGCCCCCACTGAATGCGGCACCCACTTGCTCATTTCCTGTCCCTGTGTTCTCTTTACTTCTAGCACTCTTTGCCTCCTCTCCTAAGAAGACCATCAACTCCATAAGAACGAGAACCTTAGTCTAATCCAGCTTTTCTGTCTCCCCCAAATGGTCCCCAACCACCACAGCTCCCAGTCCCTTGTAGATTCTCATCAAATATTCTTACAATTGAATCACATGACCTCTTTGCCCTGAGGTCCCTCTGAGGGGCTCCTGGGGGGATTGTAATAATCTGCCTCTTGCAGTAAAGTAGGGACATACATGATAGGGATCAGAAAACTTCTTTAAATTTTCAGTAGGCGGTTGGGAGTCCTGACGCCAGCTGTCCCCTCCCTCTGGGCCTTGCCTACTCTGCTGTCATAATCCCGGATGAAAAGCATAGGCTTATTCTGCTAGCGCATAACTTCATAGATCATTATTAACGAGGAAGAAAGGCTGCTAAAATTATGCTTGCACTTGCCAGGTCTATGGACGCCTTGGACACCTGCTTTGTTTAGTAACGTTCTTCTCAGAGCAGAGTTAGTCCTGATTCTGTTTTTCATAAAGGAAATAATTTTCATGTACTATATTGAGGACAGCCTCTCATTTCATCTAATACTGCATTGACATTAACTAAAGTTACTGATTTAATTAAGTAAATAAGGTAAAATAAGGTCATCAAAGTGACGATCAAAGCACTGTTTTTTGTGGATTACATTCAAATAATTTTTCATCATTCCCCCTTTCCCATCAAAATAGATCGTTATTATTCTCTTACGACATCGTTTGTGAACAGAACAGGGTTTTTGAACATTTTTGTTTGCAGGACCCCACAAAATATTTTCAAAAACGACTGCTTAAAAAAAAAAAATTATCTTACAAATTGTTGAACACTACACCAGAAACTAATGATGTACTATATGTTGGCTAACTGAACATAAGAATAATTTCAAAAATTAAAAAAAATGTACCTTGTGTTTCCATAATTGCAAGCAATATAACTCAAATATAGTATTTATTGATATTTGTAAATGAAATGGTTACAGGGTTTTTAAGAGGTTTTTTTCCTTCAACAGATCAGTCTAATAAATATTCAACCATCTGTTGGGAGATCAGGAAATTTAGGTTGGTTTATGAAGACCCGAGGTTTCGGAACTAGATTGCCTGGATTCAAATCCTGCTTTGCCACACACTGCAATTTTAGGAATTTATTGAATCTCTCTATCCTCTATTTCTTCGTTTGAAAAAAAAAGTCACTGAGAAGAAGCACTGCACGGCATTTTAGCACAATGAAATGAGCTAATGTGGCCAGTGATCCGGTGCCTGGCACACACCAAGCCCTCAGGAGAAGTCAGATCCTACCACTATCAGCGTCTGAAAAAGACAGACTTCAGCTCCTCTATGCATCATACTATGCAATACTGCGAGCGTCTGCGTTCTTCCGACTCTGCCGATAGCTTGATTTTAATAAAGAACTGGACAGTCACAGACCCAGCGCTTGGGGGTGTGACTACTGTATTTCACTCGAGTTTTTGTAGACAAAGCCAGCTGCACAATGTTCTATCCGGACGAGAGCACGTGATCCAAACCAGCCTTCGGAATGAGGGCTCCTTCTGTGTAAGAGGATGAGTAAGACAATGATGTCCCAGGAATTCAGAAATCCTCCTGGTCCTGGTCACTGTGCTCTTTACCATAGACACTGCAAGGAAATACACGCCTGAAAGTCCTGTTTCGTTGTTGAGATCGATGGACACTCAGCGGAAGCCTCATTCACAGCTAGTGTCATTTCTTCGCACAATGCATTTAGACAAATTATCCCTCCAAAGAGCAGGATCTCTGTGCATACATCCCCTTTCCTGACCAAATTTGCTGAGGAACGTGGCAACCTTGATGTTGCCCACTTGCAAACACAATGCAATCGAACCATCCCAGTGTTGCCGTTTGGGGGCTTGTGAAAGTGAAATAATGTGCAAATATCAGTGGGTGCTCATGCTGAGTGAAAGGAGCCACTCACAAAAAAGACCAATACTGTATGATTCCACTTTGATGAGGTACCTAGAGTCATCACATTTATAGAGACAGAAAGGAGAAGGGTGACTGCCAGGGGCTGGAGAAAGGGAACAGGGAGCGAGTGTTGACTGGGGACAGAGTTCAGGTGAGCAGGATAAAAGTACTGGAGACGTAATTTGGGGCGCCTGGGTGGCTCAATGTGTTAAGCCTCTGCCTTCGGCTCAGGTCATGATCTCAGGGTCCTGGGATCAAGCCCCACATCTGGCTCTCTGCTCAGCAGGGAGCCTGCTTCCCCCTCTCTCTCTGCCTGCCTCTCTGCCTACTTGTGATCTCTGTCTGTCAAATAAATAAATAAAATCTTCAAAAAAAAAAATCCCTGGACTGCAGATTTCACTTCAACTGCATTTTTATAAAAAAGTACTGGAGATGGATGGTGGGGCAAAACAGCGTAGATGTACTTAATGCCATTGAACTATATGCATAAAAATTGTTTAAATGGTAATTTTTTTAAGATTTCATTTATTTATTTGACAGACAGAGATCACAAGTAGGCAGAGGCAGGCAGAGAGAGAAAGGAGGGGAAACAGGCTCCCTGATGAGCAGAGAGCCCGATGCGAGACTCGATCCCAGGACTCTGGGATCATGACCCGAAGCAGAGGCTTCAACCCACTGAACCACCCAGGTGCCCCAAAATGGTAATTTTTAAAAAGAGTACATTTGGGGGCGCCTGGGTGGCTCAGTCAGTTAGGTGACCAACTCTTGACTTCAGCTCTGGTCATGATCTCAGGGTCATGAGGTCGAGCCCCTCACTGGGCTCCACACTGGGCGTGGAGCCTGCTTGAGATTCTCTCTCTCTCTCCCCCTCCCAACTGCTTGCACTCCTCCACACTCTCTCTCTCCAATAAATAAATACATAGATCAATCAGTCAATCAATCAATAAACAGCAGCTGGCACCCGGACATCCTTCTACTGTCCTATGAAAGAGTAGGTTGATACAACTTTTTGGAGGACAATTAAAATCCATTTTTATTTCAAGACATGAAGATTCCATGATCTACCAACTCCATCACTACGAATACGTAAAATAAGAAAGAAAACGTCAAGGATATATTAAACACTTCAGGTATAACAATGGTGGGTAGAGAATTTTTACAATAGCAAAGTAATGGGAAATAAGCTACGTTCACAACAATTGAGTTTGGTTAAAATACGTGTTGATTGTGCCACAGGTTATGATACCAACTATTTGTTTACATTTGCTTTGTATTTGTAACTTGTATTTGTGTGAAACTCTTTAATTGCATAGAAAAATATTTATGCCATATTATACAAGCAAAGTCAGTTATGTAACAGCTTGCTTAATATGATTCCATTTTTTAAAAAGTATATATGTAAATAAAAAGATGTAGATATAGGTCTTTATCTGAAAGCAAAGATGGCAAATTATTGTTATTTTTTTTAAAGACAGCCAGTTAAGCGTCTGCCTTTGGCTCATGTCATGATCCCAGGGTCCTGGGATAGAGTCCCTCATCAGGCTCCCTGCTCAGCGGGGTGCCGGCTTCTCCCTCTGCCTGCTGCTCCCCCTGCTTGTGCTCTCTCTCTCTAACAAATAAGTAAAATCTTTAAAAAAAATACTAAGGGTCATTGTTTACAATAAACAAGATATGGAAGCAATCTAAGTGTCCGTCGACAGAAGAATGGATAAGGAAAATGAGGTGTATGTATAAATGGAATATAACTCAGCCATAAAAAAGAATGAGGTTTGGGGGCACCCGGGTGGCTTGGTGGGTTAAAGCCTCTGCCTTCACCTCAGGTCATCGTGATCCTAGGGTCCTGGGATCGAGCCCCGCACGCATCAGGCTCTCTGCTCATCAAGGAGCCTGCTTCCCCTCCTTTCTCTCTCTGCCTGCCTCTCTGCCTACTTGTGATCTCTGTCTGTCAAATAAATAAATAAAATCTTTAAAAAAAAAAAAAAGTGTGAGTTTTTTTTGCTATTTGTGACAGCACGGATGGACCCAGAACGCGTGCTAAGTGAACTAAACCAGACAGAGACCGACAAACACCATACGATTTCACTTACATGGGGAGTTTGAAAAACGAAACAATCAAACAAAGCAGAAACAGACCCATAAATAGAGTGAACAAATTGGTGGTGCCCAGAGAGGTCTGGGGGTGGGGGATGGGTGGCAAGGTGGAAGGGGAGTGGGAACCGATGAGTCGGGGGAGGGGGGCAGAAGGTGCAGCACGGGGAATCCGTAGTCAATGGATGTAAGAGTCCTGTGTGGTGGGACATCTTGGTGACTCAGTCGGTTAAGTGTCTACCTTCAGCTCAGGTCGTGATCCCAGGGTTCTGGGATTGAGCCCCACATCGGGCTCCTTGCTCCATGGGAAGTCTGCTTCTCTTTCCGGCTGCTGTCTGCCCCTCCCCCACCCCGCAGCTTGTAAGCTCACACTCTCTCTCTCTCTCTGACAAATAAATAAGCAAAATTAACAAAACAAAACAAAAAAAGAGCCCTGTATTGTGACAGATGAAAGCTACACCTGAGGGGAGCACAATGTAAGGTCCAGAGCTGTGGAATCACTATGTTGGACACCTGAAACGAACATAATGTTCTTTGTCAAACATAAGCCATGAAAAACACACTAAGCTGTTGTGTGCCTTCTTCACTGTGTGATATTTAAACTGAGGACATGAAAGCAGGGGTAAGGGGGTGCTGGTGGGGGACCTGCGGTAGCCTTAGCCCAAGGAGAGGCAATAACCAAACTACACACCCATGCATAGTCACCAACACTCGGACGGTAAGAGAATGCAATGTCACTAAATTGTGCCCCTGACCAAACCGTCACACTGATGAACTTTATTAAATCCTCACTGATGGCGGGGTGCCTGGGTGGCTCAGTGGGTTAAAGCCTCTCCCTTCAGCTCAGGTCATGATCCCGGGGTCCTGGGATTGAGCCCCGCATTGGGCGCTCTGCTCAGCAGGGAGCCTGCTTCCTCCTCTCTCTCTCTGCTTGCTTGTGATCTCTGTCAAATAAATAAAATCTTTAAAAAAAAAAAAAAAAAGAACTAGAGACTTCTTTAAAAAAAATTTAAAAATAAAAATAAAAATAAGTCCTCACTGATTATGAGATGCCTGGGTGGCTCAGTCGTTTGGGCGTCTGCCTTCGGCTCAGGTCATAATCCCGGGGTCCTGGGATGGAGTCCTGTATCGGGCTCACTGCTGGGTGGGGAACCTGCTTCTCATTCTGCCTCTGCCTCGACCCCACTTGGGCACACTCTCTCACAAATAAATAAACAAAATCATTTTTTAAATAAAAATTGAAAAAAATCCTGACTGATCCTTGAATACCAGTGTTCTTAATATTCTGAGCAACGAAGTGGAAAGTATACAGAAGACACTTCCGTTGTTGATAGGCAGTTAGCTAGCTGTGGGCTGGCGTCAGAGGGGACACATTACGCATAAACAGGTGACACCTTCAAAGGCTGAGGGCACAGCATCATGACCTCCTAGCTTCCAATGCCCCCAGGGGGCTGAGAGACTGAGCCCCAGGTGCACAGTACTTGCTCCCCTCTTCCACCTCGGCCGCAGTGTGACCGAGGGCTTCATTATAACATAATTACATCATGGTTTCAAATCCATCCCCCGAGGGGGAGAGACAGACATGACAGTTCCAGCAAGAACCTTGTACGGCCCAAAATTCTCCCTCCTGATCGCTAGGTGGGGTCCCTTAGATGATTGGAGACAACCTTGGTAGGAGACTCACCTAGCTATGACTCAGACCCTCTGTCACGTAAAAAGAAAAGACACTGCCCCCACCCCAACCTCAGTGCAGTTACCACCTCAGGGCCTGCCTGGTCTCCCTTCTTGAGAGTGTGCAGTCCTGGGCCCCCGGGTTGCTCAGTCAGGTAAGCGTCTGCCTTCAGCTCAGGTCACCAATCCTGGAGTTCCAGGATTGAGTCTCACATTGGGCTCCCCACTCAGCTGGGAGTCTGCTTCTCCCCGTGTCCCGCCCCTTGATTGTGCTCTTTCTCTCTGAAATAAATAAAATCTTTAGAAAAAGAGACTGTGTGCAGTCCTTAATAAACTGTGTTATGCTTGTTACTTTCCTTCTGGATGTCTTTGTTTGAGCGTGGATACCCATGTAACTTTTGTGGTAAATCCAATATCCGAAACCTCCGTTCGCACGACGCAGACTCTTCCACGGGTAACTCTGTGTAGCAAAGGAGGACAGTGTCTCACAGAAAAGTACTTGGACAGTTGTCTGAATTACACACTGAATCAGAGCTTTTCCCCCTCCCTGGAATATCGTCATTACTTGAAAAGTGACAAGCTCTGGTGATTCACGCTTGGCTATCTGGCAGACGTGTTCTCGAAAATGAACAAAGTGAGTCTGTCACTTCAAGGAAAACAACTGACGGCATCGGTTGTCAAGGATAAAACGCAAAGCTTTCAAGGAATAATTAGAATTTTAGAAAACTTATATCTGTCACCATGAGCTTGACAGCTTGGAAATGCATTAAAGGCTTTAATATCGGCAGTGAAATGAATGAACATGATTGTTTTATCTTGTATTGAAAATGAATCATTAGTGGGGAGATTTGCAAAGCTCACCGCGCTGCTCTATTCCAAATGACCAATGCATACTGTTTTAAGAATAGTGCACGGGTTAAAAATCCATCCCAAGTGCAAGACAGACTGATAAATGTTAACATAACATCACATAACATTCACAGATATGGTTTCAGATCCCACATTGTAACTAACTTTTAAGAAACTACTACTTAACAGTAGGGTTGTTCCCGAAAACATTACAAACATAATCATGGTACAATGCAAAAATTTTTCTTCAGAATATATACCCCCAAAGACTGGACAGCAGGGACTCAAATATTTGCACACCCATATTTATAGCATCATTATTCATAATGGCCAATAGGCAGAAGAGACCCGAGAGTCCACTGATGGATAAATGGATAAACAAAACGTGGGATACCACGGACTATTTTTCAGCCAAAAAACAAAGGGAATTCTGACACACGCTACCACGTGGATGGACCTTGAAGACATTATGCCAAGGGAAATAAGTCAGTCACATGAGGACAAAGAATATGTGATTCCACGCATACGAGATACATAAAGTAGTCAAAGTCACAGAGACTGAAAGTAGACTGGTGGTTGCCACAGGCAAGGGGGAGGGGAATGGGGAGTTAGTGCTGAACAGGGACAGAGTTTCCGTTTTGCAAGATGAGAAGAGTTCTGGAAGGAGACCGCTGAGATAGTTGCCCAACAAGGTCATTTTAAAGAAACATTCGTCAAAAGTTGAGGCTTCAACTGGCTTTTGTTTTCTTTTGATGGTTCCTCTTAGATTTGATCAAAACACGGATGAGCAGCGTTTCACAAATGGAGACCCCCCCCCCCCGTTCCCAACACCTGTCCCTTCTCTTAGGGGGAATCAAAATGTTCCTAAAACAGAGAAGAAGCAAGAAAGCTTAGTCTTTTGCAAAGCAACATGTATGCTTAAAATGGTTACAGAGATATGGAAGGAAGGAAGGAAGTTAGTTAGTTTGGGAACTGTCAAGTTTGGGTATTGCATCAAAAAAAAAAAAAAAAAACAACAACCACAATTATCTAAAAGGCTATTAAAATACTCCTCCTTTTTCCAACCGTGCATCTCTGCAAGGTCGGATTTTCTTGACAGACTTCAACAAAAACAACATATTACAATAAATTGAATGCAGAAGCAGAGATAGAAATCCAGCTGCCTTCTATCAAGCCAGACATAAAAGACTTTTGCACAAATGTAAAGCTATGCCACTCCCCCCGCTATACATTTCTTTTGTTTTGGAAAATAGAGTTATTTTCCATAAAAATATGTTACTTATGTTACCATGTAATGGCCTTATTATGGCTATTTTCGGCATCAATTAGTAATAAAATTTTCATGTTTTTCTCTTTTAATTTCTAATATGAAAAATATCCATAGATATAACCGTATAGATGTAAAATCTCTTTACGGTCTTCAATAAATGTTCCACTGTGTTAAGCATTGAGACCAGTAAAGAATCACTGTTTTAGCACATGGTAAATGCTCAATTAATACTTCCTGAATGACATTCACCCCCTCCACTCCTTGCTGAGTAAGAAGTCAGGACTTCTAGGGCTCCGTGATCTTCTAACCTTTGGGAGGCTTCTCTCACTCCTGGGATCCCCACCTGTTGAAAACCCTGCTATGTCCTTCTGTCTGTCAAACACCCAGACCCTACTCCCACAATAACCACTTGCCAAAAGTGTTGTCAAACAACTAACGGCCCCGTAATTGAGTTTCTGAAAGAACATGCCCTCAGGTGAGTTTAGAAGAAATGTTACAAATTAAGATAATAGATGAGTATGTGAAACGTACGTCAAAATTGTCAGGAGGATGCTAGCTCACAAATCATGAACTTGGCAGAGCAGATACCGTCTGTCCACCAAGTACTTTCCCTTGTTTTATCCAGATTTTTGCTGCCTTGGAAAATTGTAACTCGTATCACAGTGTGTCGTAATCCTGGATTTGTATAAACGGGTAATTAATACCCCCAAAAAACAGCAACGACGAACAAACCTCATTACAGAAAACACACTCCTGGGGTTTACAACAAAAAGCCACTAGAATAGGTAAAAGGGCTGGGGACCAGGCTGGTGGAGGAAGAACATTCTTGCCACTTTGGATCAATGAAATGGTTGGAATGATCACTGGGGAGGGGATCACTGGGGAGAAGGCTTTCCTGGCAGAATCTCGAATGCCTCTTTGAGTGGAATGTTGAATTTTCTTAATCACGGAAAACACCCACTTCCCTTTGGAGGCACACACTCTCAGACCTCTGCCCGTGTCCCTTAGCACTGGTCACTGCCATGAGCAACCCCCGGAATGTCTCCCACTGTCGCACCCGGACTCCTTGCCTTTGGCATCTGTCTGGCCACTGGGAGCCCACTTGGCCAGAGTTAGGGCAAGCCAGGGACAGAATGCCTCCTGGAAAAATCCTCAACCCACGACTCTCAGGGCTCGATGGATAAATGGCTCAGCTCCTATTCCTCTCCCTTGCCCTCCGCTGGTCTCAGAGCTCCCCGGGGACATCGCGCCCAGTCACCCACCCTGCTAACCTGCTCAACCATGCAAACGTTAACTGATCTCCTGGGGCATCCCAACTGCCCCCATCCTTTCTGGTGTTTCTCCTCCATTCACCTTCCAAATTAACAACTCGCACAAAACTCTTGGTCTCTGGCCCTGCTTCTAGGAAACTAGAACTTAATTTAAAGATAAGACTTAGAGCGCCTGGGTGGCTCAGTGGGTTAAAACCTCTGCCCTCTGCTTGGGTCATGATCTCAGTGTCCTGGGATGGAGCCCGGCATTGGGCTCTCTGCTCAGCAGTGAGCCTGCTTCCTCCTCTCTCTCTGCCTGCCTCTCTGCCTACTTGTGATCTCTCTCTGTCAAATAAATAAAATCTTAAAAAAATAAAAAAAAATAAAGCTAGGACTTAATTTAAAGAAGCACACATCTTTTTTTTTTTTTTTTTTTTTTTTTTTTTGCTTGTTCGGATGAAGAGCCTTTTGCAAACGGAGAACCCTGCTCCCAGCACCCCGCCGCACCTTCTCTCGCTGGGACGGAATCACACTGTTCCTGAAACAGACAGGAAGCATGAAATCTTATTCTTTTGCAAAAGCAACACTAGGGCTGCGTCTTGGGCGAAGGTCTGGGTTCCCTCTGCCCCAGGCTTAGCTACCTGCCAGCTGCTTTCAGTTTTCAGCGACGACAGGGTCCCCAGGAAGAACTCAACGGGGGCTGGGTCTCCACAGGGCGAGAGGGACAAAGTGCAGCTGGGCTGGGCCAGCAGCTGCCTCCAGGCCAGCAGCCTTCCCTGCAGGACAGCCCGGCGCCCAGCCCACCAGCGAGCCGCTGTTTGCACGGGCTTTGCCCCCCCCCCCCCCCCCCGTTATCTGTGCCCCTTGATCTCTGTTTGCTTTTCTGACCTCTCACCCCTCTGTCGGCCCCAACTTCAAGTGTTATCGCGCTCTTTTGTCCTTGTCACCACTCTGTCCTGGCCACCTCCACCGACCGTCAACACCGCACAAACACGGAACGAGAGGGAAAGAATGGTTAGAAAAGAAGAGAAGTGCCCTTTTCATTTCTTTTTTTTTTTTTAAGAGCAAGGAACTTGTTTAACTTGCATTGGTCAACCAGGACACCTCATCGACTCACTGATTCCAACAGTCAACCTGATAGAATTCGTCAATAAATGCAAGGCCAGAGGGGTTCAAGGCTTCCTGCTCGCCCCTCCTACCGTGACCTGAGTGGTAAGAGAAACCTGCTAGCAGAAAAACCGGGTTCCCAAGCTTGTGTTGGCAACCAGCTCACAAAAGGGACTTGCCGAAGGAATGCAAAATCTTGTGTCAGACTCATCTCATGTGGAACTCTTAAAACATTCTGAAAACTTCTTTTGGAAAACACAACTTCCTCCCTAAGGCATCCGTACCCTGGGCAGTGGATTAGGTCTTCTAGAATTATCTCGGGGGCTCCTGGGTGGCTCAGTCATTAAGCATCCGCCTTCAGCTCAGGTCATGATCTTGGGGTCCTGGAATCGAGCCCCGCATCGGGCTCCCTGCTTGGCAGGAAGCCAGTTTCTCCCTCTCCCACTCCCCCTGCTTGTGTCCCCTCTCTTGCTGTGTCTCTCTCTGTCAAATAAAATCTTTAAAAAAAAAAAAAAATTTATCTTGGCGAGGCTATAAATAGGTCATTCGGAAACCATCTCTAAATCCCCAGTTTAAAAATAATAATAAAGGAAAAATGCACCAACAGGGACGGCAAAAGGAAAATAAAAGGGAGATGTCTAGCTTTGCGTGGGCCACACACCACACACATGTGCACGTAGGTGGGTTTCCCTGTGCAAACTCACAAACATGGCTCAGAATGATGATGATGTCATAAAGGAGAGGGGAAACTTAAAAAAAAAGGGAGAGACAGAAACCAAAACTACTTTAAAATTATATTTTAGTTAAATTTATATAAAAAGCAACTTTGGAATTTTATCTGGCAATTTAAAGCCAAGGTGATGTTTTTTGTTCTCTCTTTTCTCAGTATCATTGAATGAATTTCTATGAGTTTTATAATGAAAATAAAAGCATCTAAAAACTCGAGGGACACCTGGGTGGCTCAGTCAGTTTAGCATCTGCCTCTGGCTCAGGTTATAATCCCAGAGTCCTGAGATCGAATCCCACACTGGGCTCCTTGCTTAGCGAGGAGCCTGCTTCTCCCTCTGCCTGCCGCCCCCTCCTCCTACTTGTGAGCACACTCACTTTCTCTTACTCTCTCATGAATAAACAAATAAAATCTATAAAAACTCAGGATACATGACCAGATTGATTATTTTGACAAAAGAGTTTAATCAGTCTAATTCAAGAGTTTGAGTAGTTCTCTGAACATTTATATCCACACTTCAACTGTCCTGGAAAATAATTTGACAACATTTATGAAAAACCTTAATAATATTCATTTTTTTTTCCAACTCAAAAATTGCAATGTCAAAAATCTACACTAGGAAATTTTCAAACATTCAGACCCAGGTTAGCACTCAAGGTATCCACTGCCGTATTGAAACCTGAAAGCAACTAATATTCCCACAACAGAAAGCAACTTATGATATATCCGTGCTACAAAATATCATTCGGCCGTCCAATGATCACAGTAGTATCACCTCAACGTCAGGATCATGTGTGCCTGTGTGTACTCGTGTTTTTTTGTATGTGGTTGAAATTATACCAAATATGAGCTTTACATCCTGTTTTATTCAACAGTATGTTTGGAGCCTTGCAATAGCTTTCACCACGATCATTTTGATCCTGGGACCCCCACCACCTGTTTTCTCAGGTGTCCACAGCATGACTAAACCCCACTCATCAGCATGTCCTTCGTGGGTTCTCCTTCCCCCTGCCATACCCCAACTCTCTCCCCTCCCCACCTCTGCCTGCTTCCTGGGAAATGAACCACTTTGCCTCACATCCTTGCCTCAGGCTCTGCTTGGGAGGGAGCCCAGCTGACATACTTGACTCCTAGAGGCTCTTCAATAAATACTGGTTGAGTGGATAGACAACTGAATCCGCTCTCACTGGGGCTGGTTTGGGGTTAACAGCGCAGCAAGCCCTTTCACTGAAGATAAAGAACCCTGTAAGAGGAACAGGTAAAAACAAACTGAGGGGCAAAGGGGCATCTGCTTATTTGCATAAACCAATGTGAGGCCGTTTACAAGTCAGTCACGTTGCTAAATAACACAGACCCTGCAGAATCCGGGCCTTTGTGTCTGTGGTCCCGTTTTACCGGCAATGGAGGTGCCTACTTCATCCCAGGAAGAAAATCACCCTTTGAAGGGGTCCAGTGGCTGCAGAATATTCTCGAACTCCCTCCTTTCTGAGTGTTCCAGGGTCACGGACTAAATTAAATTTGGGGCAGGAACCAAATACTTCATTTCTGACTAGTTACACATCATTAGGAAAATATCCTCTGCTCCACTCTTCATGAGCCTGCTAGGTTTTCCTGATGGCCCCTTTCAACATCTGCGAGCAGCTGGACGGGCCAGCTATGCTGGGACGGGTTCTCGCATGGTCTAACGTAAACAATCACGGAGACACTGATTAATTTCTCAAGACTCAAAAATAATTAAGGTAACGATAATCCCTCACCCATGCAACTCCCCCATTTTAACAACCATTTAGGGGGGGAGGTGGTAGAGGTCAGCCAAAACATTCAGGCTGAAGTTCCCATAACTGTCCCGTGGTATGCACCCGGGAGAGTCATTAGAAAGTCCGACAAGTGGGGATCGAGGCACCCCTATGATCCCCAGAGAGTTGTCCACCTGCCCCCACCCCGTGCAAGCCACATCCACCTCTTGCCTGTGAGTTGGGAGGGGGACCGATATAACTGTGAGCCTCTCCCGCGGAGGAGACAGCCGAAAGCCAACAAAAATGGAAAGCAGGGACTCAAACCGATGTTTCCACCGCCTTGTGCAATCCAGCCTAATTCACAACAGCTGGAAGGTGGAAACAACTGGCATGTCTGCAGACAGGTGAATGGGTAGATAAAACAGGCTGTACCCGGGCTGTGGAATATTATTTTGCCATAAAAGAGAATGACCTTTTTCTTTTTTAAGACTTTTATTTATTTATTTGAGAGACAGAAGGGACTGAGAGAGAGGGAGAAGCAGACTCCCTGCTGAGCAGGGAGCCCGACAGGGGACTCGATCCCAGGACCCAGGGGTCTTGACCCAAGCTGAAGGCAGACGCTTAACCGACTGAGCCACCCAGGGACCCCAAAGGGCAGGACTTTCTGGATGCAGGGTATAACATGGGTGAATTCTGGAAACACTATGCTCGCTGAAATAAGCCAGTCCCAAAAGGACGAAGACTGCGTGAGGTTCCTAGAGTCGCCAAAGAGACACAGAAAGTAGAGAGGCAGCTTCAGCGGTGGGGGGGGTGCACACAGGAGCTGGATTTGGTGTTTAGTTTTAAGTATTAGGTTATTAGGTTTCAGCTCTAGGTATTGCAAAGGGTGCTGGAGATCGAGGGTGGCAATGATCACTCCAGAATGGGAACGTACTTAGTACCACTGAACTGTGCCCTTTGAATGGTTACGGTGGTAAATTTTATGTATATGTTACCAAAATTTTAAAAATACATATATATTTAAACATGTGCCTTCACACCAGAGCTCACCAAGTCAATGCCCCCAGAGCCCCGGCTGGGGATCTCAACAGGGTAAAGCAGATAGAAGCTGTCTTAGTCTGTTCCATCTGCTCTAATAGAATACCACAGACGGGGTGGCTTGACAACAACAGAAATTTATTTCTCATGGTTCTGGAGACCGGACGCCCAAGGTCAAATGCTGGTGTGGTTGGGGGAGGGCCCTCTTCCGGGTCATGTGCTTCTCGCTGGGTCCCTATGTCGTGACAGGGGCCAGGGAACTTGATGAGGTCTCTCATCGGGGTACTAATCCCATCATGAGGGCTCCACCCCCAAGACCTAATCACCTCCCAAAGGCCCCATATCCTAACACCGTTGCGTTTCAACATACGAACTTTGTGGGGGCCCAAACCTTCAGATCATAGCAGAAGCCACTGTCTGTGGAGAGCAGAGACCCACCTTGTCTAACCGAGCCTTAGGGTTACTTACTGCTCCTGAGCAGGGAGCCGGGCCCAGAGGAGCAGAGACGACGGTCTCTGCTTACGACCCAGTGTGAGAGACCCAGATAACTTAGAGCAGAAGGTCACCAAACAGTGGAGGGTTTAAACACCCGGCAATGGCAGCAAGGGCCAAAGGCAATGGGTAAATGGAAAAATGGCAGAGCAAGGATCATCAGGGAAGGCTCCCGCAGGGAAAGGAGGAAGCATGAAATCATCTGCAATAAGAAAGCTCCTGGCCCTATGCTGAGGACTTAGGCCTGATGGACAGACACCGGGGACTGACTGACACACTGGGGACCTGTGAGAGGTCACCCAGGCATGAGGTACGGACCCCATCGCCAAACCAAAAGGATGCTGAACAAGCATCAAGAAGCTGGTCAAGGGACCTGGACAGAGAATGAACAGAGATGTTAGAGGGAACAGTGACGGACCGGGGACATCGCAAATGTGTCCACTTTCCCCTCACTCTTCAAGACTCTGAAATCCCAGGGTCCTGGGATCAAGCCCCGCATCGGGCTCTCTGCTCAGCAGGGGGCCTGCTTCCTCCTCTCTCTCTGCCTGCCTCTCTGCCTACTTGTGATCTCTG
>NW_019154147.1:9128540-9168921 GCF_002288905.1 Enhydra lutris kenyoni
CTGCCTGCCTCTCTGCCTACTTGTGATCTCTGTCAAATAAATAAACAAAATCTTTAAAAAAAAAAAAAAAGACTCTGAAATGCTACCCCCAGGGATGCCCCAGCCTCTTGTCACTGCTCCCATTCAAAACCCAACTTCATACCCACCATTCGAGTATAACCTTCACAGCCCTAGCCCCCCCCAAGCCACCTGCCAGCTCCCTGCTGTGGTAGAGCACCCATCCCTCACCTCCTGTGCCTCTGCGTGGGTGACGGCTTATGTCTGCCCTATGTGTTTCTGGTGTTGTGACTCGGTGGAAGGTTCTCTGGACAGAGAATCAAGTGGCCAGGTTTTCAACATCTCTGACATCACATCCCTCCCCACCACACACACAATCCTGTACCTCTCTGGGCCTCAGTTCCTCCACCTGCGAAATCAAGAATGGCTCCAGTTCCAACAACTCAGAGGGCTCGAGTTCCAGCATTCTATCAACCTGCCTTATTCCTCCCAGGAATACATATTTAGCACGCAACAGCACGTTCCCCCATGTAGGACTCCCGGAGAGTCCCATATGGTTGGCCCCAGCTGGTTGATTTTCAGGCTAAAGTGTGCTGACAAGGCCCATGAAAGCACATTCTAGAAACTTGTACACAGAGGTATCCTTACAGGGCCGCCCCGTGAAAGGGGGATACTTCAGTGGGGTTACACAATGGGTTACAGCAACCCATCAGCTTGCCCGTTACACCTCCCTGCTTCAGGGAGAGAGCTCACAATCTCATTAAATTACCCCCCCAAAGTCCCGTTAATCGATCCCATGGTTTCATTGAGTGAATTCAAGGAGGAAAAAAAAATTGATGCAAGTCATTCAATGCAAGGGTTGCTTTGATGCAATTCTCTTGCCTTGTTGTAAATATTCATGCTGACATCATGCATATTCCAACTGCACTTAATTCCAGGCTGCATGAAGTTGACAGGTGGAAACACAGACGGATTTTCAGCTTGATGAAGGAAGACCCGTTTTCTTTGATGACGGAGAACTGGAGCAGATCTGGAAAGCACTGCAAGATATGTACCCTTCCCAAGACACCCAGTGAGGCACTATTTGACCAGTGTGAACCAAGAGCGTGCTTGAGGGAAACAAGGTAGGTGGTGCAGGGCCTCCTTTAGATGGGGCGGTGGGGAGGGAGCCCTCAGAGACCTAGAGAGTGCAAATGCACTGCTATGGGACTAGGTGGAGGGAAATCACCCCAGAGAGGACAAAGAGGAAGTGTAAAATCTTGGAGGCAGAGGATTTGATGCACGGAGCAAGAGATTAGTGAGCAAGGCGGAGAGGGGTACACAGGGACCCTGGAGAGACCAAGGGTCAAATTACATAAGGATGTAGAGGTCAAAGCACAAAGATTCGATTCCAAGTGCAAAGGGAATCCACTGGAAAGTTTCAGGTCAAAAATGTGACTTGATCATTATTTCTGTTTCAAAAAAAAAAAAAAAAAAAACCATCTCAGCGGCTATAAGCAGAGGAGAAGCTTCCAACAGCCTGTTTAACTCTGTTAAGTTCAGTATATTCCAAAGAAGTTCGATCACAGAACCCCTGTTCTCCCCACGGAGCACAGTAGAGTTTCATGATTCCATTCCAGTAGGAGATCACATGGTATAGGGCCGATGATCTCCCAAAGAATTTTTTGTTGCTCTGAAGGTTTCGAGCATCCAGACTGAAATCTCAAACCCGCCCCAGATGGTAGTGACTAATAACAAGGAGAAAAATGAATCCATCCGATAGGAAATGGGGACACAATTAGCATCACCTGCTCAGGTGGTTTCGTTGGTCACCTTCAGTTTTCAGAGGAGAAGCGCCTGGGGCTTCACACACAGAATGATTTCGTAAAACCCATGTTATCAGGGGCTGGTGACTTCAGGATTCTTAACCACCATACAATAAACACATCCCTGGATGTGCAGAGGATAATTATCTCCTGTGATCACGCCACCTTAATTTTCTTCTCTTCGGTGGCTCAGGGTCCCTCACTGGTGAGCTTAGACGCACAGAGCTCAGTGCGTCCTCTCAAGTCTGTTAGCCAGACAATTGCGATGTACTCTCTGCCATGGGCCGGAGAAGAGCGGCAGCGGAGAGGGTGATGAGAGTGGTAACGTCTCTTGATACCTTCACCATAATCCCCTGGTAGGTAATGGAGGAATTCCCTTGAGCCTGCCAAGCAGCTGGATGCCCATTTGAGTCCCGTGGTCTACAGATTTGTACTGTAACCAAGGTCTGTGTGTGTGTGTGTGTGTGTGTGTGTGTGTACATGAGGATCAGGCCCATGTCGGGCTCGGTTTAAAAACCTAGCTGTGAAAAATCACAGCTTTTCAAAAGGAACAAAATACCTGAATAGACGAGTCACTAGAGACAAACTAGAAATGGCGTTCCACTATTTATTAATGATAGAGACACGTGGCGAATGTGTATTATTTCACCTGCGCAGAAGACTATACAAATTCTACTGGAAAATGTTCTACTCAAGTAGGTATTGCTAATGGATATATTACTCACCTTTCTTGGGGCATGGGACCCAAGCTGGATGAATGGAATTCTTCTTAAGAATTTTTATTCAGGAGCACCTGGGTGACTTAGTCGGTGAAGCCTCTGCCTTCAGCTCAAGTCATGATCCCAGGGTCCTGGGATCGAGTTCCGCATCAGGCTCCCTGATCAGCTGCGAATCTGCTTTTTCCTCTCCCTTTGCCCCTCCCCTACCCCCTGCTCATGCTTGCTCTCTCTTTCTCTTTCTCTCTCAAATAAGTAAAATCTTAAAATAAAAGGGGGGGATTCTTATTTCAACGGGATCTGACAGAGAAGAGTCTTTGGGTCTCTGCTCATGTCATGAAAGCCTTGGGTCTGGAACTTTCCGGAGTCACATCTATAAACCGTCCCTGCCCCACTGACACATACACACACATTCACATCCTCTCTCCCTGGTCCGCTGTGGGAAGGCATGAAGTCGGAGCAACCGGACGCGCCGCACTGAGAAACCAAGAACTAGATGGCATTAGGATCTCCATTCCGGCTGCCCACCAGCCCAGCCCCATCTACCTCACTCCTTTGGTTCTCATTTTTGAGCCAGTAAACATTCCTGCTTTTTGTCTGAGCTAAGCCAAGCCTGGGTTCTATCCTTATTAATATAGCAAATAAGCATACCATTGATTTGCTGAATGAAAAAGAGGAGGGGCGTCTGGGTGGCTCAGTCGGTTAAGTGTCCGACTCTTGATTTTGGCTCAGGGTCGTGAGATAGAGCCCTACTTTGAGCTCCATGCACTGGGTGGTCAGCAAAATTCCACAACAGCCTACTTCATGAATCAACATAGGAAGAAAAAAAAATAAGTGTCATCTCTATCCAAATGCTACCCCAGGTAACCACCTCTTGCAAATGTTCCCCATCTCAACCGCAGGCTGTCCTTAGATTGGAGCCAAAGTGGAGAGATGATAGCCACCAGCCTCCGAGCACTGTTCCTTCCGGCAAACCCATCTATCCATGATGCAATCGAATTCTCTCCTCGCCTTAATTTTGATCCCATGTTCATCCAACAATTTTTTGATGACCATGCTGGTGACATGGATTTCATGGTTTTTTTTTTTTTAATTCCCTTTGACAGTGATATATATATATATACAAAATCATAGAGAGGCCTCCAATGGACATTCAGTGCATGTATAGCATTCTGAGGCCAAATACACTGGTTTTATTCACATATGGATTTCTGGTCTTTGTCATGGTCATGGTTTCCATTGACTATCGGTAATGGATATCTTGGTATCATTCTCACCACCCTGTGCATTTTAATTGGCGAGATTCACTCTCCTGGGATCAGATCCTTGTGAGGGAGAAAGAGTGAGTTTCTGGATCTTCAAAGTCCGTTTCTTCTTTCCAGTCTTTTCCTTTAGACAGTGCCTCTGAAGCTTTTCCGCGCGGACTGGGTGCACAACACGGGAACACGTTATCATTCCTAGTCTACAAGAGAGGTACATACTTGAAAGAGTGGTGAATCCCATTGTTGGGAGATATGAGTCAGTGGGAACTCTTACACTTTTGGTGGAAAATGAGTGTATTCTCGTTGGTGAGAAGCGTTGCTATGCACATCAAACAGCTTAGCATGTTTATTTTACACGTTTAACCAGAAGTCCTCTGTCCCTGATTTTACCTTAAGGAGAGAATCAGAAACTATGCAACATACATGTGTAGAAATATCCACTGCAACAATTTTTATTCTGGTAAAATGTTGGAAACCACCAAGGGAATAGTTCAGTAAAATCATGGAGCAGGGAATCCTACACCTAAAAATGGTTCTATTGATACAGCACGATCTTTTCTTGAGTAAAAAGTATTTATTTAATAGAGCAATTTTTTTAAGATTTTATTTATGTATTTGAGAGAGAGCGAGTGTGAGCATGAACAGGAGTTGGGGGCCAGGGAGAGGGAGAAGCAGGCTTCCACTGAGCAAGGAGCCGGACATGGGGCTCTATCCCAGGACCCTGAGATCATGACCGGAGCCTCAGGCAGACGCTTCACTGACTGAGCCACTCAAGTGCCCCAACAGAGCCCTTTTTAAGGAATAATGACTGTTTTGCACAATTGTATACATACCTCACATACCTTTGTATGCACAGAAAATTATCAATCAGGATGGAGGGAAAGTAGGTGATTTTTACCATTCGAATCGGCCCAATAAATACGAAGCTGTTTTTCCATCTCTTTCTACATTCTATTGAAACAAGTTTGTAAGGAGATGTTCTGGAAAAAGCCTAAAACCCTAAAAATAATATATTTCTATATCCTTATAAACGTATGCTCTGGGGAAAGTGTCTCACTGTACTCAAACAAAGCTAACGTGTGGCAAACACTCACTGTAGCCCTTGTGGCTCCAGCAGACAGCTCGGGTTTAGGTCCCAGATTATATATGTTTCAAGGGCAGAGGTCAGATGGGAAGAAGGAAGCTACGAGAAGATAGAGCATTGGTGTAACTCCCACCCATGGCCAAGTACTATTTCGGGACTAGAGAGCAGGCTTCGGGCCATTGCCCAAACAGGGCTTTCTCTTGCTGCTTTGTCCCTGAGGCAGAAAGGAAGTTCCTCACAGTCCATTGGTACTACAAAGTACGTTGTTATTTTTATAAACGACACTGCGTTAATAGGGGTAAGTCGTGGCGTTTGTAGGTTTCATGAATACTTATTATTTAAACAATACAGTGGAATACAAAAGAGGCCAATAGTACATATTCTCAGCTAACCCATGTGCTACCTTCTTGAACACACCACGAGCATAAAGATGGGTCGTATCCCGAGCATGGGAGGCAGGGCAACGTACCAGTGAGTACGAGTTCTAGAATCCGGTGACTGGGTTCAAGACTTGGCTACTCTATCTCTGAGCCAGGGGTCTTTGGATAAGTTGTTTCATCCCTCCAAGCCCCTATTTCCTTGTCTCTAAAACAGGCATAGTGATAAAAGCAGACAGCTCATAAAACCAATTTTGGATCAGAAACCTAAGGCAGTGTGCCTGGCAAATTGCAGGCATTAAAAGACAAAACAACAAGCCCCCAAATGGAATTGTTTCTGCTGAGCCCCACGTCACCAAACTGAGACTTAATGACAGTCTTAGATCTCCCAGAAACAGAACCCCAAAGCAGACAGGAATCACCTGATCAGCAAGATTGAGGCCAACTGCCTGGTAGACCCCCACCGTCCCCTAAACTCAGTTACCTTGCAATAACCAACCTGTATTTTTTGGCAGGTATGGCTTCCTTGTTCCGACCCCCTTCTGCCCAGGAAAGTCTTCCATTTTGCGCAGCCCTCCGAGCTCCTGGCGAGGTGCTGGATGGGAAGCTCCCTGATTCATGCATGAACTGTTGAATAAAGCCAATGAGATCTTTTAAATGTACTCGGTTGAATTTTGTTTTTTAAGACATTCAAAAGGGTATGGCTATTATTGTGAAAAGTGCCCCAAAATCATTCATCTTTGGGACCACCAACCAAAGCTGCCCATCCGCACAAAATGATAGTCCTCAGGCGACGGTAGCTTTAAATCATGAGTTCTGTGATATTATTTGGATATGAAGGCCTTTGTGTAGAGTTTACTCATCTACATTCTTCTTTTCTCTTTTTCTTTTCCTCGTCCCCATCTGTTTATTTGTTCAGATTTTCACTCACAATCCTCTCCTGACTTCCTCAGATAAAATCATGCTCCCCTACATATAAAGGCATGTATTCTTTCTGAATCTTTACCACACTTTGCAATTGCCTATTGATTTGTAATTACTTGTGGTTATCTCTCGACTGCTCATCTCTTCCTGCGATACTGTGATTTATAATAAGCAATATCTATATGTGGTCTTCTTCCTCATTTCTGGCACAGGACTCCCTAAAACCCACAGAATTTCTTGTGATGAGAGTGATCAAGGTGTCTTTTGTTATGTTAATGAGTCAACTCTGGCGGGTGGGGGAGAGCACCTGAGGAGGGAGGCTGGTTGCCAGGGGAACCAACCACATGATCAGGGTTTGGAACCCTCCGTCCCTCTTGGACCTTGTTGGAGAGGAGAAGGGCTGCAGGTTGAATCACCAATGCCCCATGATTTCATCAAGTGCACCTATATAATGAAACCTCCATAAAGTTGGGAGCGCTTCTGGGTTGGTGAACACGTGCCAAGTGGGGAGGGTGTCAGATCCAGAGATCATGGAAGCTCCGTGCCCTTTTCCCACACCTGCCCCCGTGCATCTCTTCCAACTGGCTGTTTCTGAGTTATATCCTTTTATCACAAACTGGTCATCTTATAAGTGAAATACTTCTCTGAGCTCTGGGAGCCACCCTAGTAAATTAATCCCACCCAAGGAGAGGATGGTTGGAACCTCTATAGTCAGAAGCACAGGTGACCCCCTGGACTTTGGATTGGATTCTGAAGTCGGGGGCGAGGTGCAGCCCGTGAAGCTGAACCCTTAACCTGTGGGATCCAACATTGTCCTGGGTAGACAGGGTCAGAACTGAGTTAACTGCCTGCTGGTGCTGGAAAAACCACACGTTGAAACGGAGACGGGAATCCTTTTACTTCGCAGTAGAGCGTCACCTGCCTGAGGTCAGAGGTCACACGCCTTTCTCTGCACCCTTGCCCACGGTCAGGATACGGTTGGTCTTCAAGAAATAGATTCTAAATAAATGGGTTAATTGAAACATTTTAAAAGGCAGTATACCTTAAAACAATTTAGTACTGGGGTGCCTGGGTGGCTCAGTCCCTTAAGCATCTGCCTTCGGATCAGGTCATGATCCCAGGGTCCTGCGATCAAGCCCCAGGTAGGGCTCCCTGCTCCGTGGGAGCCTGCTTGTCCCTCTTTCTCTGCCGCTCCCCCTGCTTGTGCTCTCTCTCTGTGTCAAATAAATAAAATCTTAAGAAATAAATAAAATAAAATAAAATAAAATAATTTAGTACTAAATTAGTAATAAGAAATTAGTACTAAATTAACAATTAGTGCTAACAAACGAATGTGGTCCCTCTACACAATTCCAACTGTAATTGTACCTGCATACAACTGGGTACTTTTCTCTATAGAATTAAACGGTCTTTCATCACAGATTGAGCTAATCTTCGTCGTGCACTCAGCCTGAGAAAAGCTCATTTTAACTTACCTTGAATCTTTATTTTTGACATGATTAACGTGCAGAAACTTTTGAGACTTTAACAGGAACCATGCATCCACTAATCAAATGGGCTCAGTGAGCAATCTGGCATCAGGAAACTTTGAAGGGAGTAAAATGAGTTGAAATGGAGTGTCTTCTGGGACGCCTGGGTGGCTCAGTGGGTTAAAGCCTCTGCCTTCAGCTCAGGTCATGATCCCAGGGTCTCCGCTCAGTGGGAGCCTGCTCCCCTTCCTCTCTCTCTGCCTGCCTCTCTGCCTCCTTGTGATCTCTGTCTGTCAAATAAATGAATAAATAAAATATTAAAAAAAAAAAAAAAGAAATGGAGTGTCTTGTAAGGAGCGGGAAAGTAGGTAGACAGCACAGGGGGATGTCACGTGGGTTAGAGTCCTAGAAGTTTTAAAGGGCACATATGACTTTCCTTAAAAACAAAAAACAAAACAAAACAAAAAAAACCCACATACCTGAGAAAAGAAAGAAAAAAGGAAATGGAGAATCAAAAATATGAGAAATCAGTGCATGGATAAAGACAAGCCCAGCGCACTGTGGTGGCTCATAATATTGTGTCTAGGGGGGCAGAAACACGCCACAGGAACACTTTGTATAAAAGTTGCAAAGTCTAAAGGAGTAAAAAAATGAAAATAGACCAAAAAAACCACCAAACAACAACAAGACAATTCACTACCCAGAAGCAATCAGTTGACTATATCCTTCTATAAGACATATTTTAGTGTGTTTCAAATAACTGAGATAATGAAGATATAATTCCCCATCCTAATTTTTCCACCCGATATTACAAAAGAACCATTTTCCCCATAACTTGCTGAGAAGGAGAGCGACTCCTTGAGATCTTTATAAAGATCATGACCTTTGATTCTCTATTCATCCCACTAATTCTGTTTATATCTAGACCAAGAAAATAATCAAAAAGGGAAAAGTATGTACAACGTTTTCATGAGAGCATTGTTTGTAATAGCAGGAAATTGGAAACAGGCAGAGTTTCCAATAATAGGGAAAAGACTGAGCAAATTATGGTAAATCCATGAGAGAGACAACTTGAAGTCATTAAAAATGATGTTTTCTAACAATGTTTATAGTTGTGAGTCTGTTTAATGAGTGCAAATGAAATGTGAAATAAAACAATATATATCTTTATCTATTTTTATACTACACACATATCAATTTATATACAAGGGCATACAGAAAAAATTGAAATGATTATCTAAGTGTCCACCATGATTATCTCCAGGTGGTAGGATTCCAGTAATTTTTATGTTCTCACTATATTTTCCTATAGTTTCTAAATTTTATATGATAAGTAGGCATTAATTTCTTTATCCAGAAGGGGAAAGATAATATTTTTAGAAAGCCCCTTGATTGAGTTAATGCATAAAAGTCATTAGAAAATTTTTTTTAAAAAAGCCTTGGATAGTTCTACTCTGTAGATGAATGATAGCTGTAAATAAATCATATTTGTATGACAGTCCTTAATTAGGTGGAAATAGTAGTACTTAAAAAAACTTTCTTGGGTTAAGTTTTAAAGCTTTTGATTCATAAATTCTAAGCTAAGTACCAGAGCTGTCAGGCCTCTCAGACCCATCACTGTGTAGGCAGGCCAATTTTTTTTTTAAATGGCATTTCAAAATGTTATTTTACCAACTCAGGGACTGGAGGTGATCCAGATGATAATGACTTGAATTTTACCAACTCTTTAGGTCAAAATTTATTTTTTCAGGGACATAGTTATGTTTTTTTTTTCCCCTCTACAACAGCCCAGTCCATTCACAGGACATCATGTAAAAGGTGAAGATGTGGATAGATTGTCTAAATTGTGGGATAGGTTCAAGTAGCAGCCCAGACCCTTTCCCCAGGTCATGGGAGAGAGGAGAGCAGGGGGATACAGGGACGGGATCCAAGGACCTGCCCACGGAGGAGGGAACAGCTTGGCCCCTAGGGAAACACTGTTCTTCGGGTCCACATCTGCTTTAAAAAGCTGAGGCAGGGGGCGCCTGAGTGGCTCAGTGGGTTAAGCCGCTGCCTTCGGCTCAGGTCATGATCTCAGGGTCCTGGGATCGAGTCCTGCATCGGGCTCTCTGATCAGCAGGGAGCCTGCTTCCCTCTCTCTCTCTTTCTCTCAGCCTGCCTCTCTGTCTACTTGTGATCTCTCTCTCTGTCAAATAAATAAATAAAATCTTTAAAAAAAAAAAAAAAAAAGCTGAGGCAGAATATTCTACTGGAAAGAAGACAGACTGGAGAGTCAGACTGGAATCTAAGGCCTGGCTCAGCCACCTGAAAGCTATCTCTAATTTGCTGAAAATAGCTCTCCCAACAGCCCTGTAAAAAAATCCCTCATTTTTTTTTTTAAGATTTTATTTATTTATTTGACAGAGAGAGATCACAAGTAGGCAGAGAAGCAGGCAGAGATAGAGAGGAGGAAGCAGACTCCCTGCTGAGCAGAGAGCCCCATGTGGGGCTCGATCCCAGGATCCTGAGATCATGACCTGAGCTGAAGGCTGAGGCTTAACCCACTGAGCCACCCAGGTGCCCCAAAAATCCCTCATTTTTTTTTTAATATAGGCAATCAATTTTTGTCTTTAATGTCAAAACCCCCGTGGGCCAAATCAAACAGATCTACGGGCAGGATTAATCTCAGGACCTTAGCATTTGTTGTTGGCAAAGGAACCGGGCCCCGGAAGTCAACCACCGGTTTGACCTTGGGCCCGTGTGACCTTGGGTGGGTGACTGAGTCTTGCCAAGCTGCAGCGTCTGCGTCTTTAGAATGGGGATCGTAAGTCAAGGCTGTTTGGATTAAATGAGATGCTGTGTGTTTGGCAGAGCACCTCCCTCAGAGTAAACTCAACAACGGGGGTTACTATTACTGTTGTCGTTGTTGTTGAAAACCTGCCTGGAGGAGGAGGGATTGTTTGAGCAGCACCTTAAGTAACCCGGAGTCTGAGTGAGCATTCCTGCAGCAGATGCACTCTGCAAGTCCCGACCGGTTTCAGACATTCTGTAGGTTCTGGGATCCACAACCCAAACGGTCTCTGCTCTCCCAAAGCTTAGGATCAGTTAGTGGGGGAGGAAGTTGAAATCAAATGCTTCGTGGTAGATAGACACTGAAGAAGATGAAATAAAGGGAGCAAACCCAAATGTCCGTTAACAGCAAGTGCGATACATTCGTGGAATGGAATGTTCTAAGGTCAGATTCAGAAAAGAACCACAATGGGGAGGGGACGCCTGAGGGGCTCCGTCGGTTGAGCATCAGACCCTTGATTTCAGCTCAGGCCACGGGCTCATGGGTCTTGGGATTGAGCCCCACATCCTGCTCCTTGCTCAGCAGGGAGTCTGCCTCTCCCCTCACTTGGGCTCGCTCTCTGTCTCTCTCTCTCTCATATAAAATAAATAAATCTTTTTTTAACTCTTTTTTTAAATATTTTATTTATTTATTTGACAGACAGAGATCACAAGTAGGCAGAGAGGCAGGCAGAGAGAGGGGAGGAAGCAGGCTCCCTGGTGAGCAGAGAGCCCAAAGCAGGACTCGATCCCAGGACTCTGAGATCATGACCTGAGCCGAAGGCAGAGGCTTAACCCACTGAGCCACCCAAGTGCCCTAAAATAAATAAATCTTAAAAAAAAAAAAAAAAAGAACCACAACAAAGCACACAACACACATGACAGTCAGCAGCACCGTGCTGGTGGAAGGAAGCAGGTACAAAAGAATAGGATTTCAGCTGCACCGAGTTGAAAATCAGACAAAACCAATCCTCAGTGTTCGTGGGGCAGAACTCCAGAAAGTCGTGAAATGATTATCGCAGATGTGAGGATATGTGGGTGCCCTCTTGCGGGGAGGAGAGGGGACCCCTTCAGAAGGGGATACGCGGGGGCCTCGGGGGAGCTGATAATGGTCTATTTCCTCGTCTGAGTCCATATCCATGGGACAGTTGTTCGACTGTCATAGACGTTTTACGTATTTGTTGCAAGTCTATTTCACAAATTTTTCTAAATGTAGAAAAAAGACCAAAAGCAAGAAGTGAGCCGAAAGTGGAAGCCCCCGGAGGAGGCGTTGGGGAGAAAACTGACGCTCACACAAGGGGAGGAGCTGCAAAGACGCCTGCTGTATTCTGAGAAGCAAAGGAACTCGGGGTAGCTGGAGCGCAAATCATGCGCAGAGGTGGAGGGAGGGGAGGCAGGCCGCGGGAGGGGAAGATGGTGACAAACGGGTGCCGTCACGTGATGCACGGAGCTCAGTTCCTGCGGATGGCGGGAACCACCACAGAATATTGCTGATAGCAAGTCTGGTGCTCCGTGGAGGGCGGGTGGGTGGTGGGCAGGGTCGTGGAAGGTGGGTCTTCCTGTAATCAAGGTGACACTGTATGACTCTTGGGGGACAGAGCGGTCGGGGCGAGGGGGGCACCAAGAACCTATGGAAGATGGAATTGTCTGAGACAAGGAATTGACGGAGAAGGTTGGAGACCAGGCGGCAGGCTGCTGCAGGTGTTAGGAAGGGAGCAGATGGGCAGATGGGGCAGACGGCCCAAGAAGGCAGAAGATGGTGTGTGCACTTGAGTCTTCAAAAATTGATTCAGGAAAGATGGAGTTGGGCGCCTGGGTGGCTCAGTCGGTGAAGTGTCTGCCTTGGGCTCAGGTCACGATTCGTGGTCCTGGGATGGAGCCCTGTGCATGGCAGGGAGGTGGAGGATGGTCCCTGCTCAGTGGGGAGTCTGCTTCTCCCTCTCCTGCCCCTCTCCCCTTCTTATGTGCGCACGTGCTCTCTCTCTCAAATAAATATATAAATAAATAAAATCTAAAAAGAAAAAAAACAAAGATGGAATTTGGGTTGGGATGCGAAGGAGCAAGGGACGGGGAGAAGGTGGGAAATGGTGGGGGCTCCCGGCAGTCTGATGAGGAAGGGAAATCGCATATTAGGGAGAAGCTGAACCAAGTGTCTCCTTGCAGGGGAAGGGGGCAGCAGCTTTTGGTCCAGGACCTCTGTTTTAACATCCACATTCCTCCTTCCACAGGTGCAGACTGAGTCAACCCTGGCACTGTCTCTTCCCGCCTGGGAGTCGGTACAAACTTCCTGTCCACGATGTCCCCTCGGGCTGTCAGGAGTGGGAGGCAAGAACGGAGTGGGAGATCCCCTGGGGCACACGCGGTGGGACGCAAAACAGAGAGGAGTCCAGGGAAGTCTCTAATTGCGGAGGAAATAACGAAATCCTAAAGCATCCGCCCTACTAGACCAACGGGTAGGAAGGAGGAAAAAAGGGTCTCCCACAGCTCTGAACCCACTGGGGTTTGAAGGACTCGTCCTGGAACACCAAACCGTGGTTTTATAGAAATGGGAATGTTTTAGGTACCCCCAAACCTGAACCTGAGGCTTTAGATATTCCTCCCACCCTGTTCACAAGTCAGGAGCGGTAAGTGCAGGAAAGGAACGTTTCTCAAATATTACATGTGCCAGATGGTATGATAAGGGCTTCACGGATGAATTCTCCTTTAATCCTTATAAACCTGTTCGGTCAATATCATCGACTACAACCTGCTGTTAAGGCATCCTCAGTTCAGAGAGGGCTAGTCCTTTCCCCAAGGCAACACAGCCAGTAAGTGGTAGTTCTGAGCTCCAGATCAGGAGTGACATGGGCTAAGTGTATAGGTAGAAAGTGTAAGAACCTCAAGGTGGGGGAACGGAGGCAAGACAGACTTAATGTTCTGAGGCTATGCATCTCCCCAGCCTCATGAGCCTTCAAGCTTCTCTTCTGTCTCCCCAAGAAACCAACAGTCAGATCCCCAATAAGACATAAGTAAATGGTCATTTGGGCAGAAGAAGAAAAGATCACCCATTCCATTGAAAAGAACTCTCCAGATTTTAATGGTTACCGATAGAGACTTCAGAGTCACCACACCCTAATGAGAATTAACTTACTGATGTAACTGCATTAAACCAAGTCCTCTATTGCCAATTCAAATCATTCACCCCGGACACCCCTGTGTAGTACATTGCTTTGATGCTCTGCGGGCACCTGGACCCCTGGGAGCTCAAGAAGCCTTGAAGGACACTTGAGATGAAAATGTTCAGCTATTGAGCAAGCTATCAGTAGACATGTGTTTCTGTGCACAGATCGCTAAGGAAAATAAATGAAATTGACATGCTCTCCAAATAAAATCCTGTATGTCATAAAAAATGACTACTAAAAACTCAGCGAAACGACACGATTTTCCCCAGAGCGCCACTCCCCCCCCTCACTTGGCTAAGATGTTCTCTGACTTCCGAGAGCTCAGCCTGCCGGTCCAAGCTTGCAGACACTTAGGGAGCTCATTCAATCCAGCTATGCCTGTGTTGTGACATTTGGGAAAACAGGGCGACTGGAAAAGCAGGGGTTGGTCAATGAGATGGAACCCTACCCCCAGCCACGTCCCCATCCGGGACCTCATTGTAGTGCCTGCATTCCTGTAGCAAGGAGCTCTTGGTCCTCAGTTTCCCAGCTAAGCTTCAGCACTGCGAGCTCCCCAGGCGTTTCATCCGGAAGCCTGTTTTCATTCTTGGAGCCTCCTTAAATTCCTCCAGTAGGCTCTCCATGGTTCCCATTGACTTGCCTCCACCTCTAACCCATTACGCTAGTTCCGCAGCCTCCCAAGCATACACCTTAACACTCACAGACAAATTAAATAACTAGCATTTTAACTGCAGGGAGTCCACACTCTTGTCTTTCACTTCCAAGGCTCATGTGTCCCTTGCAGTCATCCCTTTTCTCTCCTCAAACCCTCCATTCTCAGAGGCAGAGTTAATATTCCAAAGGTCTCCCATATTTCATTGCAAAGATCTGCAAAGCCCGTAAAGGTTCAGAATGGCTTTGAGATTGCACATTGGAGAGGAATTAAAGCACCTCTTGCTAACAACTTAAATGGGGTACTGAGCTGTTTTGAGCTGAACTGTACCCCCCCAAAACAGAAATCCTAACCCCCAGAACCTGTGAATGTGGTCTTAGCTGGAAATAGTCTTTGCCGATGTAATTGAGTGACGATGAGGTCATTAGGATGGGCTCCCATCCAAGATGGCGGATGTCCTCCCAAGAAGGGGGAGATTTGGAAAGAAAGGGAATTCATGCAGACACACACACACACACACACACACAGAGGAGAATGCCATGTGAAGACACAGACACAGGAAGCAGAGGCAGATTGGAGTTTTACTGCCCCAAGACAAGGAATGCCTGGGGTGACCAGAAGCTTTGAGAATTTAAGAAACAATCCTCCTCTGAAGGTTTTGGAGGGAAACACGGCTCTGCACACACCTTGATTTCAGATGTCTGGCCTCCAGAATTGTGAGACCATCCCCTTCTGTTGTTTTAAGGCCACCTGGTTAGAGCGGCCACAGGACACAGGTTTAACCATTCTGACTCTGCCATAGAAAATCTGCCAGTCTCTCCCTGGGGACCGGGAGAGGGGGACACTCTCAGAGCCCACCTTCTCTCTATGTCTCTGGGGGACACTCTCAGAGCCCACCTTCTCTCTATGTCTTTCTCCCTCTGGTTCCTGTCTCCCTAGATGTCTCTCTAGAGCTCATCTCAAAAATTAACATCCCTTCATTCATTTTTTTTGTTGCCCAAAGAAGCCGCCTTTCACGTTCCTTTTCAGTAACTCTCAGCCTCTCCTGTCTCATCATCTCATCATCTCTAACCCAGACTGAAGCCCAAAGCCTTCCCTCTTTAAAACCCGAAGTCTATTGTTTCTTAACTCATAAGACAAGCTCTCTAAGAAGTATTCCATCCTCATTAAAAGCTAGCTTTTAACATACCACTTTTCCTCCACGTGAAACTATGTTGTCACCCGTTTAAACCTCTTACCCTCTTACCCTTGGGACATAATCCCAACTCTTTCTTCCCTCATTCAACAGACAATTAAGTAGCTCTTCCGTACCTGGGAGACTCTTTACCTATGAATAAGAAGCCATAGTCCCCACCATCGTGGAGATGGCAGAGTAGTGCCAAGGACAACAAGCAAATGCAAATAAGAGCAAAGCTACACATAGGAACCGGTGCTGGGAAGGACTGGGATTGGGTTCTCTGAGCGGAAATAAGAGCAGGTGTTCATTTCGATGGGGGATTGTCCCAATTCTGCATTATTCCAAGCACCCCCCAAATTTTGTGGCTTAAGACCAGAAGCAGTTATGATCGCTATTTTACTGGTGGACGGGGCTCAGCGGAGTGGTTCTTCTGACCCACGTGATGTCAACAAAAACTGTGTCAGCAGGGGCTCCAGTGGCCAGAACCCCCAAGGTGATGGGTGAATATGGCCGGCCGTGGAGTCTGGTTGTCTTCCAGGAGCTCGGCGGACACGGTTGACCACAGTTGGTTGAGTTGACCACACGTGGTCTCTCCATGTGTTTTGGGCTACTTGGAGCATGCATGGCAGCTGGTTCCAAGAGGAAGCACCCCAAGAGTGAGTGTTCTAAGAGAGGGAAGCAGGAGTGGCCCGGCCAATGAAGGGCAGTGGGCACAGCCCGTCTCTGTGATCTTCGACGGTTAAGGGAATCCGAGCGCCACGTCATTGTGGGAAAAGTCTACCCAAGGGTGAGAACACCAGCATGTGTGGCTCACTGGGGTAACCACAGCTAGAGAAGACCTCCCTCACTAAGGGACAAATTCATGTGGATAAAGGTGCTGAGATCTGATAGATGAGTGTAATGAGCAAGGAATTGGGAAGAAGGCATCCACACAGAGAACGTGGCTCCCCCTGCCTCCCGCCCCCGGGAGCAAAAAGAAGACTCCTGTGGTTGGCACATGGAGAACAGGAGGAGTCTAAAATGAAGACCTCAGTGGGTCTAAATGTGCCTCAGTGGGTTAAGCATCTGCCTTCGGCTCAGGTCATGATCTCAGGGTCCTGGGATCGAGCCCCGCATCGGGCTCTCTGCTCAGGGGGGAGCCTGCTTTCCCCTCTCTCTGCCTGTCTCTCTGCCTACTTGTAATCTCTGTCTGTCAAATAAATAAATAAAATCTTAAAAAGAGAGAGAGAGAGAGAGATTCCCCTGAGTGTGTGAGCAGAACAGACTGGAGGGAGCAGCGGGAAGTGGGTGGGAGGCCAGGTTTGAGACAACCACAGTAGCCCAGCAAGATGGGCTCATGCCAGGGGTGGTGTCACAGGAGCCGGGAAGAAATGAAGGGACTCGGGAGACTTTCTAATAGTTGCCTTGGCAGGACTTAGTGAAGGATTGGACATGAGGAACGTGAAAGAAAGAGACGCCAAGAATGACTCCAAGTGTTCTGGCGTGAGAGCTCCCGAGCCAGCAAAATCAGGGGAAGGGATGTAACGCAAGAGAACCAAGAGTTCAATTGGGCACGCTTTTATTTGAGATGCTGATGGAAATATTCAGAGAGAGGTATCCTGTAGGTGACAGGAGCACAAAAGCAGCTGAGCTGCTGTTAATTTACTTGCAACACAATCTTGTACTTACTCCTTCCAGAACTATCCACTCCCCTCCCTCCACACACTTCATGCTGATCCCTACTGAACGGCCTGTCCTTGCCAACTGGCTGTATTTATTCACAGCTCTCTCTGCCCTCTGCCTCCCTATTACCCTCCATCCTGCCAGGTCTGTAGGTAAGACCGTCCCTCTCTCCCACCCCAAATCAGGTTAGGAACTCCTGTCCTGATTTCCCCCAGCACTTCCCATGGCCCTTGTCCTATTCCATTCCGGCTGTATCTGCACACATCCTTCAACTCCTCCCCGGAATGTGAATTCCTTGAAGCAGGAAGCGTGGGGTGTTTAAAGTTGCGCCCCTGGCAGTGGTAAGCCCTCCATAAATATTTATTGAATGAATGAGCCCATCTCTGACTCCAGCCTCTTCTTGCTCCCATTCTTATAGAATATCATCCAAAATAAAGGTCTCTGAGTGTCCCTCCCATCAAATGTCTCCCCTTCGCAAGGAGCTGAAGAGACCTTCTACTGTTGACGGCTTCCAAGATGTCCTCTATTATCTGTCTTCGCTTGCTAGATACAGGGAAAAAGAAGGCATGCTAAGCCTCGGTGTTATGAGGTCAGGATTCTGCAGAGGAATTGGGACAGCTTCGATGCAGCAGGGGGACGTAAGATCGGGAGGTACTGGAGGCCAAAAAGGGAGACGTAAAGGAACCTCTAATCCCCTATCACAGCTATAGGGGCACTGGAGATGGTCTTCCATGGCTTTTAGGAAATTCTGCACTGGGGTGCTCAAGTCCCTATTAGATCATACATGAAAAAGAGACCATCGCATGGAGCCAAGTTTTCAAATGGGGAATGCGGGCTTTGAGCCCGCAGATACGTTACCCCAGCCGACTTTTCGCAACGAGGCTCTTCTATCATCTTTCACACCTCGTCATCATAAAAATGGGTGAGGACAGAAATATGAAAGTGGATGATACTACTAGGAACTAGAGGTTTAGATCCACTCATTATAACTGGGAACACAATGGCCAGATGGAAGCTCTAGATTCAAACACTGGGCTTTGGGAGTCAATTGTGAAGGGTAAGAAGGAATCGTGACAATCGGAGAGCATATGCTGGGAGTATATTGTTGAAGACGGAATCTAGAAGGTAAGATGACATGGGGGGGTTTCAAGGATTTTTAGCTGTCCCGTGCCAGCCTATCATTCACTCTCAGGAACATGTTATGAGATGACAGCATGGGGGCAGCCTGAGAAAAACAGGACCCAGCAGAGTGAGGGAAGCCAGGCAGCCGCAGCCCTGGTCACCATCTGAAATGCTGAGAGAGCTGCTTTGTGAAAGGAGACCCGGAGTTGTAAGGGGCAACTCTGCTTGGTAATTGCCTTGGTTGGTGAAAAGTCTGGGAAAGAAGACAATGTGCTTGATTAGAGACCCAAGGGTCTCTGGTTTCAAAAGGAGAGGAAATGATATGAAGTCTATGCTGTAATGCTGTGACTCTCAGATTTTTGCATGAATCAGAATCAGCTGGAGAACTTACTAAATCCTGCATTTCCGACTCAGGAGGTCGGAGGCAGGGCCCATGCTTTGGCATGCCTGTCAGGTTCCCAGGGGATGCTGATGCGGTCCAGAAACCACACTTTGAAAACCATGGCCCTCAATCTTGGCTATATGTTAGAATCACCGGGAGAGCGGTGGGGGGGGGGGGCGGTTATACATTATTTTATTTTGAAATGTGTTCCAGCTTTGTTGAGATATAATCGACAAAGGACATGGTGTAAGTTTAAGGTAGACAACACTTTGATCCATCTAGAAACTGCTCTCAGGCTAATGAGAGATTTTAGGTCCATTTTATTACCTTTCTGTAGAAAAAGCAGAAAATCAATGGGAATGGATTTGAACCCATGAAGGAACGAATGTAAAGTCGGGTTGGCATTCAAGGCCCACTCATATGTCACGTGGTAGCACATTCTTAGGTTTGAAGGAACGGGTCTCTATAGGGATACTGGCTGTTGAAAGCCCAATGTGAATGATTTGATTCCCCCTGACCTGCTAGTGTCCTTTGCTTGGGTGGGGTGGGTCTTTTTTTACAGTCTTTCTGGAAGGCTAGGCTGACTTCCAACTCTGGGCCTCTGTGCAAGACATTTTCTTGGTGTGAATCAGTGTTTTCCAAAATGTGAGAAAACCCAGAGCGCTGCCAGAGAGGATTTTGGTGGTGGGGGGTGGGGAGGGGGAGTAGCTCCCATTTTAGGCATTCATGGACTCAACACCAAGTAACATTGGGTAACTCATACCCTTTTCAATTCTCCACCCTTCAAAGCAAGATGCTAATTTGCTAAATGCTGGTCTTTGAGAGGGGTGACCCTTGTCAGGAGCAGCGTGTGAGAGCCTATGGCAAACCTGGCTTGAGTTAGAGCTAGCTAGAAATTACTAGCATGGATTTATTTTCTTTGTATTTACTTTTTTTGACTTGAACTCCTCCTTATGGCAAGCAATAATGACTTTTCACCTAAGATTGTAATATATTCCCTTTTTAAATTAAGTAAAATCACGTAAGAGACTCTTCATCTCAGGAAACCAACTGAGGGGTGCTGGAGGGGAGGGGAGTGGGGGGTCGGAATAGGGTGGCTGGACGATGGACATTGGGGAGGGTATGTGCTACGGTGAGTGCTGTGATTGTGTAAGGCTGATGAATCACAGACCTGTACCCCTGAAACAAATAATACATTATGTGATAATAATAAAAAATTTGCTATGAATACTGATGTAAAAATAAAGTAAAATCAGTTTTAGTTATTCAGAATGAATTAAGTCTCAGGGACAATTGTGTACCATAGTAGCTATAGTTAACACTATACTTAATCCTTAAAAGTTTGCTAAGAGGGTGCCTGCATAGCTCAGTTGATTAAGCAACTGCCTTCGGCTCAGGTCACGATCCCAGAGTCCTGGGATCAAGTCCCGCATCAGGCTCCCATCCCAGCTCCACTGCTTCTCCCTCTGACCTTCTCCCCTCTCGTGCTCTCTTCTCACTCTCTCCCTCAAATAAATAAAATCTTAAAAAAAAAATTTGCTGAAAGGGTGGATCTTAGGTGAAATGTTCTTATCACATAAAAAAATAAAGTGGCAGGAGGAAACTTTTGGAACGGGTGGATAGATTTGTGGCATTGATAGTGGTGATGATTTTATGAGTAAACACCACGAAATGCATCAGGTTATATACATTAAATATGTACACTTTTTGTAAGCCAATCCTACCTCAATAGAGTGGTTTGAAAAATAAAAAGAAGGGGCACATGGGTGGCTCAGTTTAAGCCTCTGCCTTCAGCTCAGGTCATGATCTCAGGGTCCTGGAATGGAGCCCCGCGTCTGGCTCTCTGCTCAGCAGGGAGTCTGGTTCTCCCTTTCCCTTTCTCAATTACATACGTGAAATCTTTATATATATACAAACACACATATAAAGTCAGGACTCTCGGGTTTGAGTCTTAATTTATCAATTTGGTGTCAGCTACTCTAAACCTCAACTAGAGGTTTAAAAAAAATAAAAAAATTAAAAATAAATAATAATAATACCTCAATGGAAATTGAAAAAAAATTAAGGGAAAGACAAGACTGAATCAAATGTTTAAGATAGTAAATAATCATCCTACAGACAGCACGTCCCATCAAAAGAAACAAAAGGTCTCTCTTGCTGTGGGTTAAGGATATAGAAACATTGTTTTGTCTCAACACTTTTCAGCTGTGACAAGGATAAGGATTTCCATACAACTGTGTACGTGAGAAGGGATGCTACCATCCTCCAAATCGCCCAGCTGTTAAAGTTCTGCTTCATCATACTTGTAGGCTGCCCCCACACAAGGCAGCCCGAGGGACATGGTGGCTTTGGTGTCTGTCCTTGAAGTCCTGTGCATGTTTCTCCAAGGGACAGGGGCCTTCCCACTGATCTCATAGCCTTCAGAATCATTTCCAAACAACTGCCACACACATTTGCAAGTTAGTTACATTTTGAAATCTGCAAGACCGGCCTGCCCTCAGAATGCATTCACTGGATCAGTTACGGAATCAAACCCCACTCCCTTGTCCATCCGCAACACACAATAAAACATGAAAGCACCCGCAAGTTGGTAAAATAGATTTTATTTTTTCATACAAAGAAATAGTATGAATTAACAGAATTTTTTTTTCCCTAGAAACATCTTTCTCTGTGTAAAATTACTTTGTGTTATACATAGGACAAAATACTTGTTTTAATTTTTTTTGTACATATTGGCTATTCTAACAACCAGGTTATAGAAGACATACGGCTAGAATCTGCACCGTATTTCAGATTACTGGGCTGAATGAACTCAGTCATAAATTAATGTTACAAAAGTGAAAAAAAAAATCTAACCACACCTTTCAGTTTAATTGACCATCCTTCTTGAGAAACTGAAAAAGAAAAATGACACGGACGTCTGTGTCAGCGTTTGAGGTAACACGCTAAGTATTTCTAGTCTACTGGAACCTTCCATTTTCCTTTCTTATGTAAATACCCTGGCAGGATCTGAAACTGTTTCTCCAAAAGCCTAAAACGTATCTGTCACTCAAAATGACTTCCAAAGAGAATCCCATGAAAAGACAATGTCTCTTTCTCTGTCATCCAAGTATTTATTATGTAGTCACTATACCTAAATACCTTTCCAGGTACCACCTCCCACATTAACCAGACTACAGCACAAACACCTCAAAGCAAGCATGGGGTAGACAGGGACCATAAACACCTCCAATTTCTTTTTGTGGTTGTTGTTAACCTTTTTGTTTTTAACGAGCAAATGAAATGGAGAGGAATAAAGTACCGCCAAAGAATTATCAGAGCTTTCCCTGTAAACTGGAAAAAATCCAAAGTGTGCCCAGGGAAAAGGACTACAACACGAACTGCTGTCTGTCTTCTAGCAGCTAAGAACTTGAGTGGGTGGCCTTGGAGATTGCTAGAACAGGAAGAAACTCAAGGCTAATTGTAGGAGGAAGACATGTGGGCCCAGGCTTTATGATAACTATCACACGATGGGGTGTAACTGTGGGACAGATGCCGCGTCTAGTTGGGTTGGGAACTGTAAGCTATCAGACCCCTGTGAAGAGATGCGTGGAAGCGATCATTTATTTATCTTCTATAGGAAAACGTGCTCTAGTCCATCCTTGTTAATTATCAACATCTGTTTGGATTCGAGGATTTGACCCAGAATAGAATCCTGACTCACTTCAATGTTCATGACTCAGTGACCCTCCTTCTATCCGGAGATTTCCTGTTTTAGTTGTAAGGCAGAGGATAAACAACTTAATCAAAACTGTCCAGCTTGGAAAGATGACAGGGACCCGAAGGGGAAGGAAAAATGCATGCGTGTTTTCCTACTGCCTTGTCGCATATCCTTCCCTGCGCTTTTTCTGCAATGCTACATCATGAGCCATTATCAGGGCACGAAAGTGGCCAGAAGGTGGTCAGGGCAGGGTTCCATGGAGGTCGTGGATCCTGGCTTTTACTTTAAGCGATGTTACGTTGTAAATGGAAAGAGGCATTCTCCACTTTATTACGAATAAGTAGGCTTTCTGACCGGAAAAACACACAACCCATTAGCACCCTTATGCAGATGTCTCGACACCCAAGCAGCAAGAAGGGAGAACCATGTGGGGATTATGGCATTCCCCTAAATGCAGCTTCTGTACTACTTGGTAGAGGCAGTCACTAAGCTCTAAAATGAACAGAGCATCTGAGGAGTAACGCACTGGAGCCCCCGTGCCCTTCCTCCTGCCCAGAACCAACACGATGATCCTGACTGTTTTGTAGCTCAGTATGAGCTAGCTAGATCTGGGCTCAAACTTGTGGGCGAATACAAACCAATCACCAAACAAGACATCACCCAAGGACCAGAGACGCCGTGATCAATCTCTAAAGAGGAATTATTTCTCTTTTCATACGAGTTCTCTTGCTCTACAGCGCAAGTTCTAGCCCATCCAACATACAAAAGGGTCTTCATCAACATCACACCCCAACCATTCGGACACTGTGTGTCTCTTCCCACAGAAGCCTTGGTGCAGCTCTAACTCAAACGAAAATTCTTCTATGGTAGAAGCATTCTGGTTTAGAAAACAGGGTAAAGCGAATGTGTTCATTCTGTGATATTGCTATATGGTGAACTCGACGGCCACAAGCTAGCCGTCACAAATAATCTCCAACTGCTCTCTCAACAGAGAGGGATGGGGAGAACCTTCTGCATCAGCAGCAGCAATGCTGCCTGGTGACCCTTCCTGCTGGGACCTAGCTCAAACAGGGACATCTTTATAACTGTTAAGCTCGGCAGCCTCCAGCCAACAACATTGTTTCCCCAGCTTGTCTGTGCAAGAGCCACTCTTAGTGCTCGCCGTCTGGCTGTTGGCTACAGACTGTGTTGTCCATCTGTGATGAGCTAGGAATTCTAAGGAGGTGAGTTCCAGACACCAAGAAGGGGGCCAGGGATTCACTTCTTCTGCCAGGCCACCTGTCCTTTTGGTGCTGTTTGTCTTTTCTCCCCACTGAGGTGGTCCATCTACTGGGATGTGCCCCACGTGGGCTGGCTTGGCACCCAGCAGCACCTTGGGGGTGGGGGTGGGGCTCTGAGGGCATAGGATGCACCTGATCCCCACAAGGTCTTGATACCTGCCACCCGTGGGTTTGTGCCGATGGTTCTGCTAGCCTAGGGGATTCTTTGGTGTGTCAGAGCAGAACTGTCTGCCTGGAGGGCCGAGCATGGTGCACTTGTGCAAATGAGAGACCGTCTTTAGTTCTAAAGCAGCACACAAGCATCTCACACACATGACCTGGGAAAGAGGGGCTATAACATCTGCATACTCTTCAAGCTGCTTCATGAACCAGGGACCGGGACAGAAGAGGACGCAGGGCCATATTTCAAAATCATAAGCTGAAGTGAAAGGACCCTGGGACGCAGACTCCAGAGAGGAGGGCGTGTGTCCCTGCAAAGGTAGTAACTCCCCCCACCACCTACAAACTGAACAGACTTGGGGGGAAAAGCCTAGTGCTGTGGTCTGGCCTCTACGTCCTTGGAAATGTCAACACACGGGCAAGAGGCTGCTACGTGACTCGTGACCTTGAGGGAGCCGTGCTGCTGGGGAAGCTGGGGGCTCCTACGAGGTACACGCGGGCAGGGAGGGAGGAACAGAAGCTGGACCATGAGACCCAAGACACAAAGAGATGGCAAGTGAATTCAGACAGCGATCGAAGGCTGCATACCCGTAACAACAAAAATCTCAAGTTGTGCTTTTCTTCTTTTTAAATAAAATGGGTGGGGAGAGGGGGAGAAAAAAAAAAAACCCGGAAGCACCATCCATCGTGAGGAAAAGAAGAGATTCAACACTTTGGAATGTTAACAGATTATGCAGCTAACTCTCTAAAGAGTGTGGCTAGGCAGCTTAGTGAGTTAATTGCTTATGAATTAAAAATAAATTATTATAAAATAGATTTCTGTACATTTTACATACATATAATCTCTCTCGATACATAAACCACGTGGTTAAGTCACACAGCCCCAGGGTCTGCTCAATCCCAGCCGAAGTCCTGGCCGGTCATCTGGTAGAACTTCAGGTTGAACGGCCGGTAGAACTCGCGCAGCCTGCGCACCACCTCGCGGTCGATCTCGGGGTGGGTCCTGCCCTTGGTCTTGCCCAGGCAGTGGGGCTTGCTGCTGCCCTCGGCCTTCTTGAGGCAGGGGAAGCCCTTGGTCTTGTTGAAGTAGAAGTGCTTGTCCGTGATGATCCTCTTGAGGCCCAGGAAGTCCTGCACGCGGCCCAGCTCGCCGGCCGGGTCGCTGATGAGCCGCTCGCCGCTCACGAAGAGCATCTGGCCGATGGGGAAGTGGCGCAGCCAGTGCTCCAGGTGCTTGGCGTAGATGCCGATCTGGATGGCGCTCCACGACGTGTCGATGAGGCCCGTCGTGCGGTTCTTGAACGTCAGGCTCTCGAAGGTGGGGATGTCGGGCCGCTTGGACAGCGTCTGCGTGTAGTCCGAGATGGCGCGGGTCACCGGGTCCCGCACCACCACGATGAGCTTGGTGTCCTTGGACATGGCCGAGATGCGCGCGGGCGCTTCGCGGGTGACGAAGTAACTGGGGGTCTTCTCCATGGTGATCTGGCCCTCCAGGGTCCTCGGCATCAGGTCCCTGGGGAAAAAGCAAGCAGAGCAAAGTCAGCTCAGAAGGAGGTACCTCTTTGGCCACATGTGTCCATGGCAACACTGTTCATCCTGGTTCCCTCTAATTACAGGGAACAGTGCTAGGAAGGTGAAAACATGGAAAAGGAATTTCAGAACTGAAAGGCATGTGAACATCCCATCCGAAGCTTGGAGGCCAGATACTACCTCTGTGAAGTTGGTAGGCACCTTCCTCCAGGGTAGAAACAGCGGGATAGGAGTTGCTCTGAATCCTCCCGCAGGGGCCACCTCTCCCTTATTTTTCCCGGCTATCCAGCATTTACACTCCCCCAAACGGCCAGTGTCAGAACACAAGGTCCTTGGCCTCTGGCTATGTGCCCTTCCTCAACAGCAACACCTGGGACTCCCAGAGACTCTGCTGCCCACGGGTCCTCGCTAGCCTGAGCTCACCCAGCCTGGGCCCACATGCGCTGGGGACAGGAAGGAAGATGTCCCCCCCCTCCCCCACCCAGCCACGCCAGACCAGCGTCAACACAGTGACCACTGACAAAAAGCCTTTACCACGAAAAGCACGCTCAAAGGCCACCAAAACCAGGTGGAATCAGACGGAAGCTAACCCGATACAAACCTGCCAAGAGGAAATCCCCAAGACCCAACTCTAGAAGCTTCCAGAAATACTGTAGATTCCATTTAAACAAAAACAAAAACAAAAACAAACAAAAAAAAAGGACTTGTATGATCTCTATCACTGCATTCATTCACTTAAGCCAAAGGACGTGGATAACACCGTTAGGACCAATGGGAGATGCGGCCCATGAGCCCCACGCCAGGAAGCCGTTTTGTGGCGGAACTGAGTGAAGACATTAACACCAATGGCAGGTGGACCACCGTGCCTCGTCTGCTCTCTGAACTTGAACCTTCTACCACGGGAAACGGGAAGAGCGTCCACCCACTTCATTCCGTGGCTACATGATTCATAAAGCCAGAGCCGTTCAGCCCTAAAAGCTAAGGGAAGCAGGCTCAGACATCAGACCGCCTGGGTTCAAATCCTGGCCTTGCTGCAGCGAAGCTGTGTTACCTTCAATACCTTTCTTAACCTCTCTGTGCATTTCTCTTTGTCCTCTGTAAAGATGAGTGGGATGGTACCTCCCTCGTGGAAGTTTAATGAGGAGGAGAACAATTAACGATCTTAGTACGCTCGGAACACGCCTGACACGCGGTCTGTAACTGACATTCACTGGCTACCCTACGATGACGATCGTTACCAGCATTACAGTGTTCGAGCCCATTTACAGCACCTGGTATGACAAAGTTGGGCACCCATGTGTACATGAAAAGGCAAGGGGATGTGTTAACTCATGGGAGACGAAGTTTCGGTCACGGATGCACCATCTTCCATTAGCTCTGGGACAGCGATTTCTGACTGCTTCCTATATGGGCCCGTGAATTTTTTAAAAAAGACCATTTCCACATCATGTCTGACCAAATATTTACCTCTCGGTGGGACACCCTAAAACTTCCAGCTTTGGGCCACCCCTAATCTGAGAGACCACAACTCTTCTCTTGAGCCCGTTTATGGAAATGATGATACAAAGTTCTATCGCGGGAGCCAGAACGGGGCCGCACGCTGGGGGAGCTCCCCCTTCACAGCAAGTTAGAGGAAGAGGTTTTTCCCTTAAGGAAGCAGGCCTGGCAGCAGCAGGGCCATCCCAGGCTTACGCTAAAGCTGGATTGACCCACTTTGCCCGTTAACCACTTAGGTGAAGTCTCATCGGGCTAATGTGGGCGAGGATTAAACAGAGTTCCTGGCTCTCAACCGATTTCGCATTTTACCCAGGAGCTGGGCGACTCTGATAAAATCCCAAGATCCCACCTCCCCGCCACCCCCCCTCCCCACCCACGTTAAGCCATCTGCCACCACAGTCTACAGGAGCTGAACATTCAGAATCAGAAGGCTACCAGCACGACTAGAAGAAACCCAAACCCCAAGTTCTCTGCAGCCCCTGTATATGCGGGGGTCTGTCCTCAAAGAGTCCGTCCGACCCAGCACTGGCTTTGAAGTCAGGCCGCTCGGTTCGACTCTCGGCGTCCCTGCTGATTGTGTGTGACCCTGGATAGGTCGCCTTACCAGCCCGTGCCTCAGCTGGCTCCTCTGAACCATGGGGGAAATGATGAGGTCCACCCCCTCTAAGGTTCTGAGAGGACTTTCCAGCCAGCACTGGTGCGGCGCCCATAGCTAGCTGGTGTCAAGAAACTGTTATCAGTTATCTTCTGTTCACTGCATCTGGGAAAGGATGTGAGGGAGTGAGATCCACTGGGAGTAGAAAGCATGGAAGGAAACTAGTAAAGAAGGGGCGCCCGGGTGGCTCAGTGGGTTAAAGCCGCTGCCTTCGGCTCAGGTTGTGGTCCCAGGGTCCTGGGATCGAGCCCCGCATTGGGCTTCCTGCTTGGTGGCGAGCCTGCTTCCCTCTCTCTCTGCCTACTTGTGATCTCTGTCTGTAAAATGAATAAATAAAATCTTCAAAAAAAAAAAAAAAAAAAAAAAACTAGTAAAGAAGGAAATGGAAGAGTCTCACTGTCCTCTAGTCCTGTTCCCTGAACTCTGGGCAGATTTCCTGAGCTCCACAGCCTGTGGGGCACCTAAGCCATTCTGGGTACCAGCTCCAAGGGAGCCCTCTGCCCAGAACGGTCTGGAATTTGCACACCTGTGCGTCAGAAAGACTCAAGGGGCCCCAGGTCTCTGTGCAAATGAGAGCCAGGGGCCTCATGCTATGACAGAGACTGCTCAGCACGTGCCCACAGCAAGGCTCTGGGCTGCTCTCCCCTAGGCGTGCTTGCTTGCTTACAATAAGTGGCTGCCGGTTGAGATGCACACTGGGTTTCTCCATCATTTCCCGCAATGCCCCCGAGCCCCTTCTGCTCATGGAAACTGGCTCAGAGACAACAGCTTCCCAGCACACCCCTGTGGGTCCACTTGGTGGGGAACACGGCTTGGGAACTGTGGAGAGTCCCCGGCACCGAACCTTCTGGCAACTTACATGCCAAGCCCTCTTTTTCCCCCTTCGGCCGCTCTGCTCCCCTGACCCCCAGGTCCTGGACCAAAGCCTTCCCCATTCTCTTCCCAGGTCCCTTCACCAGTGGCGCGTCCTGCCCCAACACTCAAAATCTGTCTGGGCGCAAGTGCTTCTGAGAAGAAAGGATCAGGACATGGCCAAGGGCAAGACCCCTCGCGCGCGCATGGGCCCTGCGTGCCTCTCCCAGCGGCCCCAGGCTGGACTCCCCGGCCAGCAGGGAGGATGCAGCTTAATTGAGCCGCTCATTATGAAAGCCAGTTTCTCAAACTGATCGTCACAGCTAATAATTATACAGCGCTTGGGAGCTGGCGAGAAACGTTTGCGCGCATTATCTGATTTAATCCTCACAACGAGCCTCTGAGGTAGATCTTGCAATCTCCAATTGACTAATGACGAAACAAGCCGAAGGGGACAGGGTGGCTCATGCAGAAGCAGGTCGCAGGCTTGCAGATGGGGACAGTTGGGACAGAAAGTCAACGGCCCCTCCCCCCCCCCCCCACCGCCAGGCCTTCCCTTTCTCTCGTCCAGGCTGCCTCCCCTCAACCTCCTGTTTCTGCTTAATAGGACTTTAGAACCACACCCCTGCCCTCTCTTTAAACATACACAAATAGACACCTGTATTTTTTACTCTCTTTCGTAGATTAGGATCTTAATAATAGGTATTTCAGTGCTAGAATCAGAGGACTACGATCGTTAATTGTTTAAATAGGAGTCGGATTTCAAAACAATAGACCTCTTAGGTTCACACTCTCCAGCACCTAGCTGCAGGAAATGGGGCCCGGAGTATGAGCAATGGTGGGAACACCTCTTCCCCTCCAGCGGCCCCGGACCCAGGTCCCCTCCTTCCCTCTTCACCAGGTGGGCAGGAAGGGGCACCTCTTCAAGCACAAGTCACCATCGGGTGCTTGTGATGCCCATGGGGCTGGAGAGGCAAATCTGAGGAAGACATAGGCTTACACCGTGAGAACTGCCCTAGCACAGGCCTCCAAGTACCTGACCAGACAGGCTCACCCACGACAGAAAGCAGAAAGGACCCCTCTTTACCAAAACCAAAGTGGGTAAAGCTGGCATGTCAAAACCTGAGACCTGGGTGGGTCTAGAAGGGTCGCAGAGGCTTTCATCTTGTTGGTGGCTATTCACAAGAGAGCTGTGTGCCACATTCTGGGGCGCTGGTTTCCTCCTGGAGGCATAGCGGGCTCATCTAGAATGCTCTGAACTCCAAGCCTGGGTTCTATCGCAGACCCCCGGAATCAGGCCCCAACGCAGCAATCACTTAGACACACCTGCCACTTACTCTGCTGAGAACAGCGGAAGTTTTCCAGCAAACCCAAGGCTTCCCACTTGTGTCAGAGGCTCAGAGTGAAGTCTTGAGGTCCCACTCTGTCTGCTGAGCAGACCAGGAGCCAGGGTAAGGGAGGGCTGCAGAGAACACAGCCGTCGTAACACATAAAATACAGTCTGGTTTAATGCAGAGAGAAGGAAAGGATGTTTGCTGCCCCGAAACACGTGTGTGCCACAGAAACACACACGCACACATGCACGCAGTCAGTTATCAAACACAAGTCAGGCTGCCAGGGGAACAAAAGGAGGCAAACTGAAGGAACCAGAAGAAAGACAAGGCCAGATCAGCAGCAGCAAAAAAAGTTAGCATCAACGTAAACAGGAGACAGGAAGGCGACCAGGTCAAGAACAGCGCAGGTATCCCAGATCCCTGTTAAATAAATAAATAAAATCTTAAAAACAACAATAACAACAACAACAAAAAAAACCAGCACAGGTAACTGGATGGTCTGATGATGCTTTTGCCGAAGTCCGTAGCTCCAAATGAACCAGAATTCTCTGCTCAAACACAAACAAACAAAAACCACAACAACGACAACAACAAAATCTAAAAAAACAAACAAACAAAAAAAACCATAAAAGCGAAGATGAGTTCATGGTCAGAAATGACCCCTGGTGCCTTTCCAGCTTGTCTCACCGAGAAGCGGGGCGGGTCAGGAGGGTGATTGCCAGAATGAGGTTCGAGGATTTAGAATCTCCAGCTCCCGGAGGACGCAGCACTGTCTCTGCCTGTGCCTTCCCCAGACAGCGGAGGAGGCGAGCCCGCCACCGGCAGCGTCCCCTTCCCCCCTGGGCGCTGGTGGTCACGGTCACAGTGCTTCACACAAGAGTTCACAAACCGACGAATGTCCCCAGGTCCCCGCCTGGCTGTCCTGTGTCCCTGCTAAAAGCCAATAGTTAACAACAAACCTCTAGGCCTCAATGAGCAGGAAATTCGCCTGAGCCACTCAAGTCCTAAAAAGCCCTAGTTTTCTGATGTTCTCCAGCAGCCAATGTGGCCCTCATTTGCCTGCCCTGTTTCTTTCTCTCCTCAGCTGACACCCCCTGCTCCCCTGGTCCCGCCACTAAACCCCTTGAACTGGCAAATGACACAACAATAAAAAGGCAGATTATTGAAATGGGTGTAACCCCAGTACAGCCCTGCAGATGCCGGAGACATTTATGCACAGCAGATGCGAGTGAATGCATTTGAGACAGCAGACAAAGCTGCAGGCCACAGTGTGCTGGGGAGGGCCCCGCTCCAGCTCAGATCCAAGAAAACCAGGAACCGGAGACAGCCGAGAACATTCGGCCTGCCCCTTTCTCCTCCCCCACCAGGAAGCAGGTCCTTGCTTGGCTGCAGAAATACCCCCACGTTTTCTGAACTCCAACAGAGATTTCTTCTTCTTTTTAAACATTTCTTTTTAATTTGCATATAATAAAGAATTACCCTCGGGGTCCAGCTCCGTCCAGCACTGGGAAATGCCATCACTCCCAATGCCACCACTCCCAAATCTGTCCTTGAGCAGCCCCTTGCCAGCAATGACCTTGGGGCGAGCAAAATCCACAGGACAGGCTCTCTTACAAAAGGCCACAGGATGCCCAAATCCTTGTTCAGATACTGGTTGGAGGAAAATACTGATTGAAATCAGAAAATGGTCAATAGGGATTCAGTTATTTGGACATTACAGATATACTGCAGTTTAAAAAAAAAAAAGTTTCCATAAAGGTCTCAGTCCTGGTTCTGGTTCTGCTCCTAACTGGCATGGTCCCCCCTAGCCATACCCCTGACTTTCTGGGCTGGAAACTTAGCACAGGGACCCCTGGGTGGCTCAGTCGTTAAGCATCTGCCTTCAGCTCAGGTCATGATCCCAGAGTCCTGGGCCTGAGCCCCCCATTGCAGGAAGCCTGCTTTTCCCTCTCCCACTCCCCCTGCTTGTGTTCCCTCTCACTGTGTCTCCGTATGTCAAATAAATAAAATCTTAGTAAAAAGAAAAAAAAAAAAAAACCCCAAAGTTAGCAAAGCCGAGGAGGCATCTGTGCTCTGCTCATTCTGAGAAACTTTTCCAACAACCAACCGTCCCTGGGAGGCACAGGCGAGAAATCCGACATTAGCTTCCCCTCAAAGAACCCCGAGCCCAGCCTCTGAGAATTCAACACCCAAACTCGAAACAAACAGAACCATCTTTCCAAACGGAAGAATCAAGATTTCTAGAAAGCGTTATGACCCCAATGCCAAAAATAGTGAAATAAAAATAAGCTACCTCATTCGTAGTACATGCAGTCCCAAATCTGTCTAGTAAACAAAGACATCGCCTTCCAATGGCAAAAAGCAGGTAGAGCGCCACCCGACACACCCACAAGCATCCACAGCTGAATGCAGAGACACTGGGATCCGCAGAGATCAGGGAAGAGGAGAGAAGAAGAGACGGACAGTTGGGGAGCAAGGAGGGTTTTCAGGGCAGGAAAAATTGTCTGCATGATACCATAATGATGGCTATGGGGCATCCTCTGCTTGTCCAAGCCCATGGGATACACACACGGAGAGGGAACCAGGAGACAATGACCTGTCCAGGCGGGTTCATCAGTTCTAACAAATGTCCCTCTTTGGTGGGCAATGAGGATGGTGGGCTACACCTGCACCTGGGAGGGGGCGGGGGTCCATGGGCAGTCTTGGCACCTTCCCCTCAATTTCGCCATGAAATCTAAGACTGGGCTCAGAGGGAGGGGGCCAGACCTGCGAGAGGGAAGCTGGAGGCTCGCTGCGAGTTGAGTGCCTCAGTCTCCCCATCACAGGGAGGCCAACTTGAAGGTTCAGGAAGGGCAGCACGGAGTGGGGGCAGGGGACAGGAAGCACTCAGTACCCCAGGCCGAAGTGTTAAAGCATTTTCAAGATAAAACCCAGAGGCAAGACGAAAGCGGGCCGCAGGGTCATCAGGGCCCTAATCACAGGAGTCTGTGTTATCCAGCACCCCAAAAACCTCCCTGGTGTCTGGTGACCCTATAAATCACAGGGGGCCTCCAGGGTCAGACACACAAGACCGGCAGCCTACCCCTCCTCTTTCCTCTCCTACAGTCAGACCAGGTACCGGGGGACCAGGAAGGAGCTTCTGGAAACCCTAACCGTGGACAATGCTGGAGAAACAGGAACTCGAACCGTGGGCTGTCACTCTGGGAAGTTTCTTCTTTAAAGCCGCTGGCCGGGAAGGGAGGCAGGAGGAGGGGTGGGAGCAAGATGTGTATCAGCTCGGGGCCCCTCCTTATCTGGAACCTTCTTCCTTTCCTAGGGAGGCTCAAAGCCCATCCGTTCTGGGAGCTCCCCTTCAAAGAGCGGCATCTCCATAAATAATTATCTCCATTTGGGGGAGATGTTTGCATATCAAAGAACCCCTTGGGGAGGGTTTAAAAATAATTTAAAATGAAATTGTAAATAGTCTGTTGTTCTCAGTGTCTCTCCGGAGCTGGACCGGTGGGGGCTGCCGGAAGTGATGTCATCATTCATTATAAAGTTTACTGGGCCTTTTCCCCTTCCTTTTATTATTATTTTTTTAAAGGTAAGGGGTAGAAAAGAAAAAACCAACAAAGGCTGGACTCCCCCAGACCCCCTCCTCTTCCAACCCTCCCCCCTCTCCTTTCTCCACCCCCCGCCCCCAACCCCCACTGCAAGGATTTGGCCTCCATTGTCCTAGAATTTCAATACTGCTCAGAAAATGAAAAGGCCCTGAATGCCGTAAGGGGGCAGGGCGAAAAAGAGCATCTCGCTCCTCTGGGTCAACTCAAGATGCCCTTTATTTTGGCAGAATCCTCTGCTATAGACCCTGTTTCACAAAGGCCGGAGTTCCTGTTCCTGGAAGGGGCTAGGGGTGGGGGGAGGTGGGGGGGGGGAGGGAGGGTTTCAATTAAAAGCTAATAGCCTTTTGTGATGAGCTCTCTGGGGCATTGCTCCAGTTTACTGGACCTCACTGTGTGCTGGGACCGATCCTGTGAAATGAGAGTAATCTGGGTCCCATTTCCCGGAAAAAACAAACAAACAAACAAAATTTCTGACCATTGGAAAGAGAGAGAATATTCTGGGAAGCAGACTTTTTAGAAAGTAAATTCAGCCCCGTGGTGGGGCGGAGCAGAGGACCCAGGAGGACAGTGGGACACCAGAATCCAAACCCAGGAACCCCGGGGTTTGGTCTCCGATCAGCGCCAGCTTCTGGGACTGGAACAGGCTGCCTTTCCCTGGGGCAGGAACCCAGGAACCCAGCAACCCAGTACCAGCCCAGGGCAGAGGCGCACACTTGTTGCTGTAAATCCTCTTCTAGCTCTCTGCCTCACACAAGAAAAGCCACCTTCCCAGTGCCCTTGGTAACTGGCAGCAAAAGTTTGTAAACAGGACTCCACCCAAAAGCCTTTGAAGCCCTCGGCACTGCCAGTCAAGTGATCTTCCTCTGATCTTGACTGATTGGCAGTGCCAGTCAATCAAGATGGGCGGAAAATCACTACCTTCGGCCAGGGAGCTGGGAGACAACCCACAGGACAAGGGGAGGGGGCTTTCTGGCAATCGGTGAAAGCCTAGAGGACTCCTGCACCTGAAGCTCTGGGGTCTGGTCCCCGCCCTGCCCCTGACAAGCACCTAAGGGCACCTAAGGCCTTGGACGGCAGGCGCTCAAAGCTTTGGGCTTGGTTTCCCTATATATGCAAGTGAAGGGGTTGGTTTAACAGGATGTTCTTCGGCTCTAAAATTCTAAAAGATGACCCTTAAGCTCTCCACCTCTCACGTGCCTTCAGCCAACCAGCTATGGTTCCACGCTAGTCGGCAGGGGTGAAGTCGACCGTCTACAGCTAGCTTGGTCTATAGCTAGCTTGATGATTCGTGATACACATACATTGCACCTCAGGGGTGCCAGTATAGACCAAGCCCTAGGGTGTAATTCAGAGGCCAGTCACACATGTCCTAAATCTATGCACCTGTTAAGTAGCCTGGCACCTGGCAGAGTAGAACGAAAAGCAGGATTCAAGGTCAGGCTGTGTGGCCTCCGGCAAGTTGCCTGACATCTCTGAGCTATCCTTCCTCATCTGTAAAATGGAAGTATTTGTCCTGCCTTGTTTACGAAAATCTTTTTAAAACATTTCAAATGTAGTTTGTAGGTGAGTAACCCCTTAAAAGCACCAAAACCCTTCCCAAGAGTAAGGTGAAATGAACCCCACGCTTATCTCCTCTGTATTATCTCCTCTGGTGTACAGCCCTAGATTTTTCTAAGGAAATACTGCCAAACAAAAAGAAACACCAAACTCGTTCTTAAACTCAAATGGTTATGTAAAAAACAAGTACACGAGGGGCGCCTGGCCGGCTCAGTTGTAAGAGCATGTGACTCTTGATCTCAGGGTTGTAAGCTCAAGCCCACGTTGGGTGTAGAGATTACTTAAAAATAGAATTTTTTTAAAAATTGACTCTGTAAGACAGACAAACACATATCTGAAGAAGTCCTGGCCTCCTTTAATCCTCACTGTGCTATGAAGAATCTCATATTCGGACCTTCCTTCCTAGTCTCTGGCAGGACGCTGGAGAGAAAGGAGAACAGAGTGTCCCTTCTTGGGCTGATTTTACTGAATGAATGTGATGATGATCCAAGCCAAAAAATAATGGGAAACGAGGCAGTGTTTAGTAGGAACACAACCTACGTGGGAGGATTATTTCTTTTTCTTAACATGAGATGGAATGATGTTTACAAGCAGCACCAAACAGCCATAATTTAGGGGCAGGGGTCCCCTTCTGAGGCTGATGGAAAGGAACAACCCAACTGGCCGAAACCAAATCTACGTGGCCAAGACTCGATGTCCTCAGTTCCCTTCCTGCCTCCTGGCAAGCAAGCCAGTAAGGTTTTGGGACCAGAGATATCCCAGTCAACTCTTGACTTAAGTCCAAGACAAGGGCTCCATCCCGTTCTCCATTTCCCTTCTGCTCAACAGACAGAACCCAGCTTTATGGTGAGCAACTGAAAACGGTATAAAGTAAATGAGGTCCATAAAAATCCTGAGACCTAAGTTTAAGTGAAGTTAAACTAGGGAAAGGAGTACAAATAAACTTCCCTTATCACAGGCTTTAAACAGCTCAAGCCCGTTTTAGAGAAGGAGTACTTTCCACCCAGAGAGAACATCGCAAGGAGTCTATGCACTTAAAGAAACTGCTGACAAAGGAAAAAAGTGATGATTCTTATCTTGGACTTCTTCGGTCATCAGCACTTAACGTCTTCCTGGTTGGTTTGGCCCAGGGCTTGAGGCTGACGGAAAGGTGTCTCAAGGACATCGGTGGCAAGGCAGCACAGCCAAGGCAAACTCCAAGGACGCCCCCGCCCCCGGAAGTCCCCCAACCTCCACACTTTCAGGGCATCTCAGCTCAGGAAGCAATGGAAGTTCACCAGAGTCCATTTTCGACAGGAGAAAAAAGTCCAACCTTCCCAAATTCTCAGCCATTCATCGTCATGGTCAACCATTTTTTTTTTTTTAATAAAAACTCAATAAAACAAAAAAACAAACAAACACCTCAATAAATCTGGAAGAGATGAGAGTCTGCCTTGTTTGTGCATTTCATGTCCAAAGGCAGGAGAGATGATGAAGCTACGTTCCCCTGAGCCTGTCCCGTTGTGACTTTCTACCTTCCGTGAGAACTTTGGCAGAGGATCCTGCCTGACTGGTGAGTCTTAAAATTTCCCCCAACTCTGTGCTTTAGACAAAGCGTTCTCTCCCCTGACCCCGCGAGGCCCACAAGGGAACCAAACCATAGGCACCAAGCAGATCAAATAACGCAATGGCTAGTGACAGAGCTGCTAGGAATTACCAGGGAGATTAGCCTTTTAGCCTGCATCAGCCTGAGCGGAAAACTAACCCCATAACTATTTTTAAGCCTAATGACGATTTTTAAGAACAAAATGTTTGGTGGGATCTTACTGCCCTCCATGTTTTGTTTGTATCTGTTTGGGCTGTGGATGTTCCAGATTTTTATCTTCAAAAGAAAACACAAGACCAACAGCAAAATTTGGGCATAGGAAGCACTTGAGAGTAATGGGCTCCATGAACACCTACGTGAATTAATGGAAGGAAATGAGCCAGCAAGCCTTGATGCTTGATGACCCTGAGGACTACAGTACAAAAATGTCAAGACAACTGGGAGTCTCCTGGAATAATAAATTAGCATCGTTTGGGTCAGGTTCGAAGATGGTGAGGATCTCAGCATCCCAACGCCCCAAAGTTAATTCTAGAGACACATTTATGGGTCATCTCACCCATGACATTAAGTGACACAATTATACTAGGAGGCTATAGACACAAGGAAGGTCTTGAACTTGAATGCCCAGAGATAGGTGAGATACTTATCATGTGTGATTAAGTAATCAGTGATATGGAGGGTGTGTATCATTTGTGGGGAGGATTCTTGCCCTCCAGGGGCATACTGTGTATTTGGAGAAACTGACCAATGCATGGGAAGTTTACCGACACACACTATGCTTGGCTCCAAGTGAGAAATGCAGAAAAGAAGCATCCAGAAGATGTGTCCTTTACTGAAGCTTCCTTGAGCTACTCCCAAGGGTAGGTGGAAGTGAAGAAGACAAGAAGAAAAGATAGCTAAGTTTAGGAACCTAAGACAGTGACTGGGTCATTTAGCCTGGGCTGAAGACCTTTTTTGGAGGAAAAGCGAAAAATCAGGTTAGAAAGATCGGAAAATGGGCTGGCTGCCCTTCTCCAGGCTACCCAGCCTTCCATCCAGTACCTCCCCAGACAGCTTCCCAAACGTTAATGCCAGCAACCTTCACAGCTCCTCAGCATGTGGAATATGATGTCCCAAATCCCTGGCAGGCCATGGGCCATTCTCTGAGGGTACCCCATGTTCCCCACCTCCCTTTCTCACCCCTCCCCCCAACTCTTCAGCACCCCAGCTGTGGGCAGGCATCTGCATTTCCTCAAATGGGTCATGAGGTCTCTTGCCACTCCCCAACATCCCTCCCCCAGGGACTTCCTTCCTTCTAGAATATTCTTCCCAATCCTCCTACTTCTAAACAAAGTTTCTATGACACTCATCCCTTCCCCATTTTGGGTTAGCAATCCCTGCTCCCTTCTCATGACCATCACCCTCCCAACACACTCCTTCAAATACACACACGTGTACACACACACACACACACACACACACACAGAGTCAGCATGACTTTTACTCATCTGCCGTTTCACTTCTCAAGGGGGCTGCAAACTGAGCTGCACCTTATTTTCACGGTGGCAAAACTGAGCGGCTGTTAGATGAATGAAGGGTAAGTGGGTGAATGAATAAATGCCAGACAGATGTTGGATTTGATCTGAAGCGAAGAAAATCCACAGCAAGGATAGTATACGAGGGGCCCGAAGACACATTAGGAACGTGGCACACCGTGCTCCCCAGCAGTGCTGATTAAACAGATCTGGGCTCTGTGAGCCTCCTGAAGACTGAGAAGAAAAGGTCAAAAAATCTAGAATGAGTAAAAAAAAAGACTACCAGTGCCTCCAAGGGAAAACCGTGTCGTGCAGAGCACGTCCTTCTGGTTAGCTGACTCTAGGCTTTCCGTGCCTTTGAAATTATTTTGCAGATCTGTGAATCATAAACTACAATACAGAGTTCTTGACCCTACATATGCAGAGGAATGCTTGCTGAAGGTTCTATGGATTGTCCTCTCCACTTCCCACCACCTGGGAGAAAAGTCCGTTTCCCGCCCTCTTTGAAGATTCGTATTAACATTTCCTTATTCCAAGTGAACTTAACACCTGCCTGGTTTTCTCATTAGTGATGAATAAAACAGGGGCACCTGGGTGGCTCAGCCGTTAAGGGTCGACTCTTGGTTCCGGCTCAGGTCATGATCTCAGGGCTGTGAGACTGAGCCCCACGCCCGACTCCACTCTCGGCATGGAGTCAGCTCAAGAGTCTCTCTTCCTCTCCTGCTGCCCTTCCCTACCCACCCCCACCTCGGCACACTCGGTCTCCCTCTCTCAAATAAATTAAATATTAAAAAGAAATAGTAAGTGAGGGATGCCTGGGTGGCTCAGTTGGTTAAGCATCTGCCTTCAGCTCAGGTCATGATCCTGGGGTTCTGGGATGGAGCTCTGTATATTAGACTCCCTGCTCAGCAGGGAGCCTGCCGCCTCCTCCTCTCTGCTGCTCCCCCTGCTTGTGCTTGTATTCTCTGTCAAATATATAAATAAAAAAGGAAGGAAGGAAGGAAGGACGGAAGGAGGGAGGGAGGGGGGAAAGAAAGAAATAGAAAAGAGAGAAAAGAAAGGGAAGAAAAAGAAAAAGAAAAAGAAAAAAAAAAGGAAAGAAAAGGAAAAGAAAAGAAAGAAAATCCTTAACGTGTTTATTAAGGAACTATAAAACTTCGTATTTTATCTAGGGAGGAGTCATGCTTTACCTTTTGTTTTCAGAGAATGATCCTTCATCAAGAAGGCTGGATTAACAGTGTGTTTGGAAAAGTGTTCTTCCTGCCAGTGGTGTCCTCTTCATGTCAACCCCCGCCTCCCCCATCTCAGTATCAGAGAACAGTTACGCCTTCTTTTAACCGACAGCCTGTTTTCAATGACACGTGTCATGGAGGTCTGTCTGTCTCTCCATGAAGACAACCGGGGAGCTGCGGACCCACAGTCCCGCAGGAGACGTTTCTTGGGCCCAGTCGTGGCTCCCTTTGCTGCTTCTCTTGTCTCATGTCACAACATATGTGTCTGCGACCCTTTGGGGTATCATTAAAAACCACTGCTAAGTAGGTTTCCAAAAAGGAAGATACAGAGTAAGGGAGATTCTGTGCATCTGAATGGGAAAGGGGAGAGTGGGAAGGACGAACACAAGGGCAGATAATGCAAAGCCATTTGGAAGGAAGAAAAAACGAAAGGCTGGGAACAGGACAGAGATGAAGGGAGAGGTGGCAGCAAGGGTCACCTCCCCTTTTTAGGTGTGGCACACATGTGTTGTGAATTCACCCAGGTAAGCTGTAGCTTCCCCCTGTGTATTCGGGGTGCGAGGGAGCAGCAACACGTAGGTGCTCCTGCAAGAAATACCATAAACAAATGAGGAGTTAGGTTTTCAGGTCTGTAGGTAAAAAATTTAAAAATTAAAAAAAAAAAATGGGGAGAAGGCAAGTATCACCCCAGATTCTGGCTAGAACTCTGTTCCAGAAAGGCCAGTTGTGGGCAGATGGGGCGGCCTGGAGCGGGTAGCCAGCCTTCCTCTGAAATGTTCTCCATTTGGGGACAAAACCAAATAAAGGCCTTTAAGCTGTTGCTTTTCCAAATGAATCCACTTCCCACTCCCGGGGGCTGGGAACACACAGCACTAAGCCCATGAGCAAACACCACCTAAAGGAGAGAACAAGAGAGATGCTCTCCACTGCCCCATTAGCCAGGCTGGGAAATTAATGGAGTTCAAACCCCTCCAAAGACGGTCGTCCTGCGCTGGCTAAATGCACGCTGATTAACTCGTCACTTGGAGGCAGGCTCCTCTACCACATAACACGCTGAGAAATGCAATCATTTGACTGTAGGAAGATCTGCTAACGATGGTACCCCATCTGTCTTCCAGAAAGTTCTCCAAGGATCTGGAATTCCAAGAGATGTCTTTTTTTTTTTTTTTTTTAAAGATGTTATTTATTTATTTGACAGACACTGAGAGAGGGAAACAAGCAGGGGGAGTGGGAGAGGGAGAAGCAGACACCCCGCTGAGCAGGGAGCCCGATGCGGGGCTCGATCC